>NW_012098801.1:0-1020 GCF_000951045.1 Mandrillus leucophaeus
AACGTCTGGGGTTCAATTGATCCTCTCATCTCAGCCTCCTGAGTAGCTGGGACTACAGGTGCATGCCACCATGCCCAGCTAATTTTTTTTTTTTTTTTTTTTTTTTTTTAGTAGAGATGGGGTTTCACCACGTTGGCCAGGATGGTCTCGATCTCCTGACCTCATGATCCGCCCGTCTCGGCATCCCAAAGTGCTGGGATTACAGGTTTGAGCCACCGCGCCCGGCGAAACATTGTAGATTTTGAAATTGTCTCGTTTTACAAGATACTTAAGCAAGGTGGAGCAGTTATTATGTCTTTCTAAAGCTGATCGGATGAAGGCTTTAATTTTGTAATTTTCAGAGAATATTACCAATGTAGCAAGATTTACCAATAACCAATGGTTGCTTGCAGACAAAAGAGTTTGTTGGAACTTGCTGAATAAATGTATGTGCCATGAGGGTACTTTTTACATGATATACGCTGAAAAAAATCTGTCCTTGATTCTATGCAAGGGAAGATGCTGAAATTGGTGTGCATATACAGGGAAAGTCAAGATGCAGACGGAAACTGTGATTATTTTGTTAACTCAAAAACCAATTGGCAGGGCGTGGTGGCTCATGCCTGTAATCCCAGCACTTTGGGAGGCCAAAGTGGGCGGATCACCTGAGATCAGGAGTTGGAGACCAGCCTGACCAACATGGAGAAACCCTGTCTCTACTAAAAATACAAAACTTATTTGGGCATGGTGGCGCACATCTGTGGTCCCAGCTACTTGGGAGGCTGAGGCAGGAGACTTGCATGAACCTGGTAGGTGGAGGTTGCAGTGAGAAGAGATCATGCTATCACACTCTAGCCTCGGTGTCAGAGACAGACTCTGTCTCAAAAAAAAAAAAAAAAAAAAAAAAACCCAACCCCAAAAAAAAAAAAAAAAAAAAAAAAAAAAAAAAAATATATATTTTTTTTTTTTTTTTTTTTTTTTTTTTTTTTTTTTTTTTTTATAAAAACAAAAAAAAAAAACCCAACCCCAAAACAAACCAAT
>NW_012098802.1:0-1616 GCF_000951045.1 Mandrillus leucophaeus
GGCTCACTGTAACCTCCGCCTCCCGGGTTCAAGCAATTCTCTGTCTCAGCCTCCCAAGTAGCTGGGATTACAGGCGCCCACCACCATGCCCAGTTAATTTTTGTACTTTTAGTACATATAGGGTTTCACTATCTTGGCCAGGCTGGTCTTGAACTCCTGACCTCATGATCCACCCACCTCAGCCTCCCAAAGTGCTGGTATTACAGGCGTGAGCTGCTATTTCTAATAAGCATCACGTTAAGCCAAAATGGATTTTTCTTTAGAATCTGCTTCGATTCTGTTTTCCTATCTGAAAAATCCTATCTGTAAAAAAGAGTGATGAAACATTACTTAAGACTAAAAAGTTCAACACTTCCTGGATGTAAGGTACAATGAAGCAAAAAGCTGAGTTTATTATTAAATGTCATGTGTTACTTTGAAGAGCTCCCACAATATCAGTGGTCTAGACATCCTAGTGCTTTAACGTGACTGAAAAACAACAACATGCATGGCTTGTAAAAATACCGTACAGGAAGGCCTCGGATCGAAGATACTGTTTAAATGTGAAACATTATTATTTTTATTTTTGGTATTACTCAGACTTTCCTATGTAAGAAGAAAAAAATGTATGGTTTTAGTGAAAAATGTTGCCATGTTGTTTTGCTATGAGCTAGCTGCAGAAATAAAGGAGTAGGATCAGTTTTATGAAAACTAAAATGACAATACTGTATTGTAAATATTGTGAATTTGGAAAACATCAACTTCAGCATCTTTAATTTTTTTTCACATTAAATTGCCTAAAAAGACTAAAATGAAGGATACCACATATTCATACAATTTTGGAGATGAGAGTGTTGTGAGGAATCCTTTAGTCCACATCCCTTGATTCACATCTAGGGAAACTGAGGCCCAGAGATTGACAGTGCTTTGCCCAGTTGGGTGATGGTGGACCCCAGACTAGAACTCAGACAGGCCCCCTGATGCCCAGTGATAGCTCTGAGTGAGTATTTCACTCTGCCTTTTGGGAAGCGAGCATTTGCAGCAACATTCCTGCCTCCCTAATGCCTTTCCCCAGTACTGCTTTTATCTCCTCCTTTAATTTGGAGTCAGTCCAGAGTCCTCAGTCAGAAGCTTCTCTGAGCCTCAGCCTCCTCATCTGCAAAACAAGATTACTGTAGCCTTGTTTGCAGAGTTGCAAAACCTAGATGAAAGGACCTGGCAGATGGTGGGCTCTCAATAAATTTTGTTGTGAAAAAATACTACAGTCTTTAAAATTTATTTTTTGGAAAAGAATTTATATCTTGGGATAGGCAAGAAATTGTTTAAAAATATGTTTTCTTGGATCTGGACTCACTATGAACATAGCAAGATTATCTATCATTCAGAATTGAACATTTAATGCTTTTAGCTTAGTGGTGGTGGAACAAAAGCCGATGAATACATTCTAAAAGCACATTTGAATAAAATCAGTCATTCCTTTTCTGGGGAGAGGAAGCCTTTCTGAGGCTAGAAGAGTGATAACAATGGTAATGGTAATAATGGTAATAGCAGCTCCCCTTTACTGGGGGCTTAACTATGGGGTAGGCACTCACTAAGCTCTTTAGGGGTTTCCCCTCTTACCTCTCACAGCCACCTTA
>NW_012098803.1:0-1105 GCF_000951045.1 Mandrillus leucophaeus
GAGTAGTTGGGACCACAGGTGGGCACCACCACACCTGGGTATTTGTGTGTGTACTTTTTGTATTTTTTAGTAGAGACAGGGTTTCACCACATTGGCCAGGCTGGTCTCGAACTCCCGACCTCAGGTGATCTACCAGCCTCGACCTCCCAAAGTGCTAGGATTACAGGCGTGGCCCACCGTGCCTGGTCAAAATTTGAGTTTTCTTTGACAAGATCCTAACCTCACACCATCTTCACCACAGGCCTCTAGGCTTAGATAAGTGGTTTTCATACCCTGGCTCTGGTTTGTAATTGAATTCTAAAAGAGCCTGCTTGTGGCTCACGTCCTCCAGGACCAAAGGACTCAGAACCTCATGAAGGTTCATATGAAGTCAGTTAAGTGAGGACACCGGATAGCAGCTGGACACCATTTAGGCTGTTTGACCCAAATCTTGTGAAAATATTCCCGCAGGGGGAGAGAGGAAGGTGAGCAAGGGTTGAAAAACTAACAAGTACCTAGGTGATGGGATCATTCGTACTCCAAAGCTCAGCATCACACAATATACCCAGGTAACAAACCTGCACATGTATCTGCTGTATCTAAAATAAAAGTCAAATAAATGAATTAAATATTCCAGCTTGGCATAGTGGCTCATGCCTGTAATTCCAGCACTTTGGGAGGCCAAGGCAGGAGGATTGCTTGAGCCCAGAAGTTTGAGACCAGCCTGAGCAATAGAGTGAGACCCCTATATCTATTTATTTGTATTATAAAAAAAAATTTTGGCCAGGTGCATGTGGTGGCTCACGCCTGTAATCCCAGCACTTTGGGAGGCCAAAGTGGGCAACTGCTTGAGCTCAGGAGTTTGAGACCAGCCTGGGCAACATGGCAAGACCCCGTCTCTACTAAAAAAAAAAAAAAAAAAAATTAGCCAGGAGTGGTGGCAAGTGCCTATGGTCCCAGCTACTTGGGAGGCTGAGGTGGGAGGCTCACTTGAGTCGGAAGGGGGTGGAGGTTGCAGTGAGACAAGATCGTGCCACTGCACTCCAGCCTGGGAGACAGAGCAAGACCCTGTCTCAAAAAAAAAAAAAAAAAAAAAAAAAAAAAAAAGTCAATGAACACATATTTT
>NW_012098804.1:0-1492 GCF_000951045.1 Mandrillus leucophaeus
CCTGTAATCCCAGCTACTTGGGAGGCTGAGGCAGGAGAATCGCTTGAACCCAAGAGGCAGAAGTTGCAGTGAGCTGCCTGCACTCCAACCTAGGTGACAGAGCAAAACTATGCCTCAAAAAAAAAAAAAACAAAAAACTGTACATAAAGAGAAATGTACCAAAATGTAATCTGGTTGTCTGTAGATTAAGTAGTTGTTCTTTGATCTGCTTTTTAGTACTTTTTGGATTTTCTATAATAAAAATTATATAAATGAAAAAATCAATAAACTTCATTTAAAATTTAAATTGAAGATTGTACAACCCTGTTAATTTACTGAAAATGTTAATAGGTATACTTTATTGGCTGAATTATGTGATATATGATGATATCAATAAAGCTGGGGTTTTTTTAATAAAAAGGAAAATAACTAAGTTGAAAATTTAAGAACTTCTAAACAGCCTACTTAAGAGAATTAGAATGGAGTTATTTCAGTATTAAATTGTAGAAAATTTAACTACTTAATGTACTCTCAAACAAAATTATTTAATTATTTTAAAACTTTCTCTTTGACCCACATTCTTAAATGGCTGCAGGAAACCCAAGGACCAAGTGTAAGTATATATCACCTTCATTTTTGCAGTCTTTTTACCAAATATCCAGCAGTATTAAAATGTTGGTTGCCTTCAGTTAACCATTTCTAAATTGAATATCTAAATATTATGGGGGGGAGTTCTGTTATAAAACTGTAGTATGAATACTGACTTTAATTTTTATTTTTAAGATTTTTGCATTTTAATGTCTGTTAAGGAAATACAATAAAAAATTTTAATAGGTAGACTTAATATATAGTTTAGTTGTGAAACTGTAAATGAAGAAATGATAAAACCCTTTCCTTTTTTGGTTTTTATTTTTTGCTTTTTTTTTTTTTTTTTTTTTTTGACGGAGTCATTCCATCACCCAGGCTGGAGTGCACTGGTGCGATCTCAGCTCACTGCAAACTCTGCCTCCCGCATTCAAGCGATTCTCCGCCTTAGCCTCCCAAGTAGCTGGAATTATAGACATGCACCACCACACGCAGCTAATTTTTGTATGTTTAGTAGAGATGGGCTTTCACCATGTTGGTCAGGCTGGTCTCAAGCTCTTAACCTCAAGTGATCCGCCCACCTTGGCCTCCCAAAGTGCTGGGATTACAGGCGTGAGCCACTGTGCCCAGCCTACCTTTCCCTTTTTAAGGTACATTTACGTTGTGTAATTAGACACTTTATTCTTACAATGAATAGTATAGAAAATCTGAAGATAAGCCCGGCGCGGTGGCTCACGCCTGTAATCCCAGCACTTTAGGAGGCCGAAGTGGGCGGATCACAAGGTCAGGAGATCAAGACCACGGTGAAACCCCGTCTCTCCTAAAAATACAAGAAATTAGCTGGGTATGGTGTCGTGCGCCTGTAATCCCAGCTACTTGGGAGGCTGAGGCAGGAGAATCGCTTGAACCCAAGAGGCAGAAGTTGCAG
>NW_012098805.1:0-1006 GCF_000951045.1 Mandrillus leucophaeus
AAAAAAAAAAAAAAGAAAAAGAAAAAGAAAAAACAAAAGCTGTTCACAAAAAGACAAATAAGGTCTTTTTACAAAAAGACAAATAAGGGTGTGGTGGCTCATGCCTGTAATCCAAGACTTTGGGAGGCCAAGGCGGGCAGATCATTTAAGTTCAGCAGTTCAAGACCAGCCTGGGCAACACGGCAAAACCCCATCTCCACAAAAATACAAAAATTTGCTGTGTGTGGTGGAGTAAGCATGTAGACCCAGCTACTCAGGAGGCTGGGGTGTATCACTTGAGCCCAGGAGATTTCAGCTGCAGTGAACCATGATTGTGCTACTGCACTCCAGCCTGGGCGACAGTCGTTACAAGGGACTGGAGGGAGGGAGAAATGGGGAGTTGTTTAATGGATATGGAGTTTCAGTTTTGCAGGATGAAAAAGTCGTGGAGATCTCTTGTAAAACAATGTGATTACACTTAATACTACTGAACCACACACTTTAAAATGGTTAAGATGGTACGTTTGGCACACCTGTAATCTCAGCACTTTGGAAGGCTGAGGCAGGAGCTCAGGAGTTTGAGACCAGCCTGGACAACCTGCAGTGAGCCATGGTAACACCTCTACACTCCAGCCTGGGCAACAAGAGCGAGATGCTGTCTTGAAAATAAAATAAAAATAGGCCAGGTTCGGTGGCTCACACCTGTAATTCCAGCACTTTGGGAGGCCGAGGTGGGCAGCTCACCTGAGGTCAGGAGTTCGAGACCAGCCTGGCCAACATGGTGAAACCCCATCTCTACTAAAAATACAAAGATTTGCTGGGCGTGGTGGAGCGAGCATGTAGTCCAAGCTACTTGAGAGGCTGAGGCAGGAGAATCGCTTGAACCCAGGAGGCAGGGGTTGCAGTGAGCCTAGATAGCACCATTGCATTCTGGCATAGGGACAGAGGCAGACTCCATCTCAATAAATAAATAAATAAATAAATAAATAGATAAAAATAAAAATAAAGATTGTAAGTTTTATATATA
>NW_012098806.1:0-1743 GCF_000951045.1 Mandrillus leucophaeus
GTGGGGGATGGCTAATGGGTAAAAAACAATAGTAAGAATGAATAATACCTAATAATACTTAGTATTTGATAGCACAATAGCGTAGATATAGTCAAAATATTTTAATTGTACATTTCAAAATAACTAAAAGAGCATAACTGGTTTGCAACACAAAGGATAAATTCCTGAGGGGATAAATACCCTATTTTCCGTCATGTGTTTACTATGAATCAAATGCCTATATCAAATTCTCTCATGTACCTCACAAACATATACACCTATGTACCCACAAAAATTAAAACAAAAACAAATCTTTTGTGCCCTTTTTTCTCTCTCTTTTGTCCTTTTTCACTGGGTTGCTAATTTTGTTATTGAGTTGCCACAGTTTTCTCTTGAAGCACCCTCAAGGTCTGCTGGAGGCAAGAGGCAGAGTGTGAAATGACTGGTTCCCGAGAGTAGCATCGCAGCTCAGGGTTCATGATGCTTCTGACACTTTCTGGTCCATGAAGCCCTGGCCCTGGTTTGAGCTTTCTGTCCTCGCCTTCTTCCTCAGAGTACAGTCTGGAGGACCGGCTGGCAGCCTCCCTGACGGCAATCCCCTGCCCTCTGCACCTGGGGAGTAGCCTGGATGGTTTTCACATGGCCCTTACCCTCACTGACATGGATGGGCCAGTGAGTTTACTTTGGGGTTTTGACTTTTAGTTCTGAATGTGTATCTTGGCTGCCCATTCTATGTCTCATCCTGTCCCAGCCAGCACCTCAGTTCTGATACAGCCACACACATCAGCATCAAGACGGAAGGATGTCAGGAGAATATTAAACGTTGTCTGGAGGCAGACATCCCACTATTTCATTTGTTTCATGGTATGTCTTTTTTGGTGTTTAATCTTCCAAAAAAATGTCAATTTATTTCTTATATCTGAAAAACTCATACCCCCCACCCCACCACCACTCTGCCGTGATGCCCCTCTCCCTCACCTAAATCCCACTGTCACTTCAGGCCCAAATTTAAACCTCATTTTCTCTGTAAAGCCCACCCTTACCTCCCGCCATCCCCTGACCCATTCCAAAAGGCACTGGGCACACTTTCTAGAGCTTGTGTTTACACTCTCTCGCTCGCTGTCGTTTCTCTGCAATCTTTAGAAAACACTGATTTCTTAACACGCACCACTACCTCTAACAGAGAACTTGGGCATCTTGAAACGTTGTTTTTAATGTTTTATCTCTCCTGCTTATGTCCAGCTCCTTGACAGAGGGGAAAAGCGTTTTCTTATTGTAACAGTGCCTTGCATGTAAGTGCTCAATAATTGTTTATATTTTGTCTAATCAAATTCTGTGTTTAAAGATTTTCCCCTTCATTGTGCTGGTGCCATGGAGAAGGGACCAGCAGCTATGCATATGTGTGTGAGTTAGGTGGGAGGAGAAGGGG
Organism: Mandrillus leucophaeus; assembly: GCF_000951045.1. Taxonomy (NCBI): domain Eukaryota; kingdom Metazoa; phylum Chordata; class Mammalia; order Primates; family Cercopithecidae; genus Mandrillus; species Mandrillus leucophaeus. The sequence goes on from NW_012098806.1 coordinate 1,409, forward strand.
GAGAGGGGGAGAGAGAGAAAGAGAGAGAGAAGGAAAAGAGATGACCATTTCCTTAACTTTTTTCAGGTGAGGCAGGTTGCTCCCCAGCATCACCTCTGCACATCAAGGCTGCTTACTGCCAATGCCTGCCACTCTGCCTAAGCATTTTCCTTGTTGCAAGAGCCTGTGCACCAAGCAAGTGGCAAGTGCCAATGAGTTAATGCTCATGGAGGCAGCCCTCAACAAATGATGGATGGGGAGCTGGTGGATAAGTATCTCTGCCTTTTTGACAACTCCCTCTCAAGTGTGTGCTAACTCTGAGGTGTGTTCTACATCGTCTCCCAGAGATCTCTGGC
>NW_012098807.1:0-1277 GCF_000951045.1 Mandrillus leucophaeus
TTTTGGAGAAAACCTCAGCAAAATGTAGGCAGTGATTATGTGGTAAACCACCATATCAGAAATGTGAAATTGAGAAAAAACGTACATCTTAGAAAAGAAGAAATAAGGTATACTCTATTTAACTAGTGTTGTCCTGGTAAAACAATGCATCTTGCATGAATGAAGAACTGCATTTTCAGGTATAACACTCATATGATGACCAAGGAAACCAGTGCTTGGAGATTTCAGCCCACCATCTTCATCTGTTTGCCTTGAGTAAAACACTTTGAAGGCATTCTTAGTCATCTTTGGTGATATGAAATCACATATAAGGAATATAGCCTCCTTGGATTTTGGTATTTTAAATATAAATTTCCATGTCTTAATTACTGAATTATTAAAAACTGAAGCTTACTTCAGGGTGGAGTATGAGTGAAGTGGTAAGGATAGGTTACCGGCTCTACTATTGTAGTGATATGAAGGAGAAACATAACAATAAATATTTCAGTACTCTTTTAAAAATATTGTTTTTAAAAAGTTTGTCCTTACAAGTTTTTAGGTATATTTTTGCTCTTGTTTTCCTAGAATATAAGTAAACATAATTATACATGTAGTTGATTGGTAATAAACAGTTTTTTCTTAATGAAGATAAATAATATCACATGTACCTTTTTCATTAAGAAAAAACTGTTTATTACCAATCAACTACATGTATAATTATGTTTACTTATATTCTAGGAAAACAAGAGCAAAAATATACCTAAAAACTTGTAAGGACAAACTTTTTAAAAACAATATTTTTAAAAGAGTACTGAAATATTTATTGTTATGTTTCTCCTTCATATCACTACAATAGTAGAGCCGGTAACCTATCCTTACCACTTCACTCATACTCCACCCTGAAGTAAGCTTCAGTTTTTAATAATTCAGTAATTAAGACATGGAAATTTATATTTAAAATACCAAAATCCAAGGAGGCTATATTCCTTATATGTGATTTCATATCACCAAAGATGACTAAGAATGCCTTCAAAGTGTTTTACTCAAGGCAAACAGATGAAGATGGTGGGCTGAAATCTCCAAGCACTGGTTTCCTTGGTCATCATATGAGTGTTATACCTGAAAATGCAGTTCTTCATTCATGCAAGATGCATTGTTTTACCAGGACAACACTAGTTAAATAGAGTATACCTTATTTCTTCTTTTCTAAGATGTACGTTTTTTCTCAATTTCACATTTCTGATATGGTGGTTTACCACATAATCACTGCCTACATTTTGCTGAGGTTTTCTCCAAAA
>NW_012098808.1:0-1370 GCF_000951045.1 Mandrillus leucophaeus
TGCTGGGATTACAGGCATTAGCCACCATGACCAGACTTACAAAATAACTTTAAAAAAAATCCTTAACATGACAAAATGCCAAACTTCATGGTTTCTAAAATTAGTCTAGAGCATTTTAGGAGGCCAAAGCAGGAGAATCACTTGACGCTAGGAGCTCAAGACTAGCCTTGGCAGCATAACAAGACCTCACATCTTAAAAAAAAAAAAAAAAAAAAAAAAATAAATAAACATAAAATTAACTTTGGGAGGCTGAGGCAGAAGGATCACTTGAGCCCAGGAGTTGGAGAGCAGCCTGGGCAATATAGTGAGACCCCATTTCTATTTTTAAATAACTTTTTCAAAAATAAAAATAAGGCCAGGCGCAGTGGCTCACACTTGTAATCCCAGCACTTTGGGAGGCTGAGGTGGCAGATCATGAGGTCAGAAGATCAAGACCATCCTGACCAACACAGTGAAACCCAGTCTGTACTAAAATACAAAAGATTAGCCGGGCATGGTGGCGCATGCCTGTAGTCCCAGCTACTCAGGAGGCTGAGGCAAGGTAATCGCTTGAACCCAGGAGGTGGAGGTTGCAGTGAGCCGAGATTGTGCCACTGCACTCCAGCCTGGCAACAGAGCGAGACTCCATCTCAAAAAAAAAAAAAAAAAATAGGCCAGGCGCAGTGGCTCGTGCCTGTAATCTCAGCACTTTGGGAGGCTGAGACGGGCATATCATGAGGTCAGGAGTTCGAGACCAGACTGGCCAACATAGTGAAACCCTGTCTCTACTAAAAATACAAAAAATTAGCTGGGCATGGTGGCAGGCGCCTGTAATCCCAGCTACTCAGGCGGCTGAGGCAGGAGAGTCACTTGAACCCGAGAGACAGAGGTTGCCGTGAGCCAAGATCACACCATTGCACTCCAGCCCAGGCGACAGTGCAAGATTCCATCTCAAAAAATAAATGAATAAATAAATATATATATATATAATTAGTCTAGAGTATTACAGAAAGATATTAAGAAATGAACAATAGGCTGAGCACAGTGTCTGACACTTATAATCCCAGCACTTTGGGGGACTGAGGCAGGAGGATCACTAAAAAGGAAAAAAAAACCCCAGGCAACATAGAATGACCTCATCTCTACAAAAAAAAAAAAGAACAACATTTGATGTAACATGTTAACATTTTTACAAATGGCCAGTCATGTAAATGGACATTTACAGTTCATTTTCTTGCCGATATTTTCTTTTTTTTTTTTTTTTTTTTGAGACGGAGTCTGGCTCAGTCACCCAGGCTGGAGTGCAGTGGCACAATCATGGCTCACTGCAACCCCCTCCACCCTACCCCCAACCCTCGGGTTCAAGTGATTCTCCCACCTCAGCCGGCCCA
>NW_012098809.1:0-1688 GCF_000951045.1 Mandrillus leucophaeus
AAATTCAAATTTGTAAATATAATTTTATATATTTACTTTGTATCCTGCAAACTGCTAAACTTATTTATTAGTCTTGATAACTTTTTGTAATTTTTAGTATTCGTTTTAGATGGACAAATAATATGCAAATAGATACAATTTTATTATTTTAAAAAAATCTCTATGACATTGATTGCTTTTTCTTATCTTATTGTACTGACTGGGGCCTTCAGTACAATAGTAAATAGATATGTTTTTGTTCCCTGTGTAAGAGAAAACCTTTTAGTCTTTCTACATTAAATATTTTAGACATAAGCTTAATGTGAATTTCTCAGCCTTTATCAAGTAGAGGAAGTGCTACTTTCTTCTCAGTTTGCTGAGAGTCCGCCTGTCTCTGTGTGTGCATGTGTGTGTTTATGTGAGGATGTAAAAATTTGCTAAATTTACTTTCTGCAATGTACTTTTGTGTCTGTGGAGATGAATATATGGTTATTCTTCCTTAGTGTGTTGACTTGGTGGTGTAGTCTGAATGTTTGTGTCTCCCTAAGGTTCATACGTTAGGACCTAATCCTTAATGTGATGGTATTGGGAAATGGGACTTTCTGAGAGGTTATTAGATCAGGAGCATGGAGCCCTCAGGCATAGGATTAGTGCCCTAATAAAATACACTCAAAGGAGTTCATTTATCCCTTGCAACATGTGAGGAAACTGGGCAAAGGTGTCATCTATGAAAAGATAAACCTTCACCAGACACTGAAATACTGATGTTTTGATCATATACTTCTCAGCCACCAGAGCTGTGAGAAATAAATTTACTTTATTAGTAAGCTGATCAGTCTTAGGTATTTTGTTTAAGCAATGCAAATGGACTAAGACATATAATGAACTACATTGATTCGTTTTCAAATGTTAAATCAACCTTGCATTTTTAAAATAAAGCACACTTGGTTGTAATATCTTGTCCTTTTCTTAATTTATTGGATTGATTTGCAAATATTTTGTTGAGGATTTTTGCATATACATTCATAAGGAACATTGATCTGTAGTTTTATATTTTTAATAACTTTTTTCCAATTTTTGTACCAGGGAAATGTTGCAATACCATATTATAGTAAGTTTTGTCTCATAAGCTAAAATATTTATTTAGTATTTAGAAATTTGAAATCTAAAGTAAGATGTGATAAACTTATACGGAAATAAATAGCTGATATTGAGACTTTTTAAAATAAAGGACAAAAATGGAGAACATATAATACTAGATATTAAGATATGTGCTTTAAAGTTTTAGGAATAAACACAAGGTGCTGTTAAAGTAGAAACATCCAAGAACTCTGGATCCTCTATTACAATGATTCACTCAAGTAATCTATTTGTAAAAAAAAAAAAAAAAAAAAAAAAAAAAAAAATTCCGAACTGTGAGTTTTGCTTCTGCTTTTCCTTTGTCTGAAATTATTTCTTTTTCCTAAATAACTACGTGGAGATTATTCCTACTCTTGCAGCTTTCTGTTCAAATATAACTTTTTTCACCTTCCTTTATAAATTATCACCCATCGCTATCTTGCTGTATGTTTCCTGTGCATATTTTGTTTTCATTGCACTTATAACCACCTTACGTACTTTAAGTTAATGTGTTTGATGATTGTCCATATCCCCAAAAATAGGTAAGTTCCATAGAAAAGTGATTTTCTATTATTTATTTAGTGTGTTAG
>NW_012098810.1:0-4496 GCF_000951045.1 Mandrillus leucophaeus
CAGCAACATGGCACAAGTATACATATGTAACAAACCTGCACGTTATGCACATGTACCCTAGAACTTAAAGTATAACAATAATAATAATAATTTAAAAAAATTATTAGAAAAAAAAGAAAAGTGATGAATACAAAATTCAAGATATTGGTTATTTTGGAGTTAACCAAAGACTGTTACAACAATACAGGAGTAGATGATACCTCAAAGAAATGAATAGTATTCTATTTTCTAAGTAGATTGATAAGAAACATGATACTTATGCTAGTCTCTACTGTATATCTACCATAAAATGTTATAACAAATCATTTTATAGAGAAATTAATTTAACAAAAGATTTAGGATTTTGAAAATATCCTTAGAATTCTATGAGACATTTTATGCTAATAATTTATTTATATGTATATAGATAAATTCCTTTTAAAACATAACTTGGAAAAAATATAAAGAAGAAATAGAAAATATGATAGATCTACTACTAAAGGAATTGAGTGAGTAGTACACATACACATTTTTTGGAAGTTCTTCAAAACTTCAAGGGAGATAAAACTCTCAAGTTATAGAATATATGTAACAAAGATAACAGAGTAAAAGATTCCCCCCAGAAAGTAGCATATATTTTGAAAAGCGTGTCAAAACATACAGAGAACGTTTTTCAAGAAATTGTAAATAAAACATAGGTCAAGAAATTGAATATCACTAGCTTTGAATTTTAATTTTAATAGTAGAATCACCTATTGAGTTTTTTGCCACCCTAAACCTCTTTTCATGCTCTGAAACTTTTGTTATAATTCCCTTATTTTATTGACAATATTACCAGATATGTTTGTATCTGTAAAAATATGGTATAGTTTTACCTGCTTTTGAATTTTATTCTAAGATAGGCAAACTTTGTCCAGAAAGGTCAGAAAATATTTTAAAATTATGCACCATAATTCTCTGTCACGCCTACTCAACTTTGCTTTTGGTAGCCTGAGAATAGCAAAAGACAATATGCAAATAAGTATCCATGCCTGTCTTTCAGTAACACTGCATTTTATCTACAAAAATAGGTAGCCAACCTGCAAAAAACAGTTTACTAATCTCACCTGATAGGAACGGAATCCATTGTTTAGAATATTATTTCATGTGAATACACCATAATCATTTACTTATACATTTTTAGAATATTATGTGAATATTTCATAATTATTTAATTGTGTATTCTATTTTTGATACCTTGTTAGATCGTGTCCAGTTTTGCAGCTATTATAAAAACATGCACCTAGCGTTCAATAAACATTCTGGTAATTCTATTCTGATGCAAGTATGCATAAGAATACCTTGGGCTACACATGTAGAGATAAAAATCGTTAAGACTGAAGGAGTATTCAGTATTTGATCAGCTTCATCAGATAATAAATTATTTTAAATGATGGATGTATCAATTTGCATTCTTAGTAGAGTATATGCAAGTTCTCTTTATTCTATATTCTTATCAAAACTTGAAATTGTCTGCCTTTCTAATTTTTTACTAATCTAATAGGTATGCAAGTATAGTATCTATTCTTTAGTTTGCAATTCCTTGTTAATTAACTATTTGTCTAGATTTCCGTTAGTATTTAGGTTTCCTCTATTTCAAAATGACTATTCACATTTTTTTTTTTTTTTGCCAATTTTTCAAACAAGTTTTTTTCTTTTCTTTTTTTTAAATGGATTCCTAATACATTCTAGATTTTCTCCATCTTCGTCACAATAACTTGGTTTGGTTTGGTTTTCCACCCTACTTCTTACATCATTGTAGCCCAAGGCATAAATATTTTCACATGATTTTTTCTCTAGAAATTTTATAATTTTAGCTTTTATACCTAGGTCTATGGTTTATTTTGAGATAATTTTTGAAACATGCTGTGAGGTATGGATAAAAGTTTATTTTTTCAATGTAACTAGTCATTTGTTTCATTTATATATTTAAAAAAATCCTTTCCTTTATCCATTGAGTGGCCTTTAAATATTTGTTAAAATTATTTGACTATATACGAGAGGATTCATTTCTGGAAACTATTATCTTCCATTAATCAATTTGACTATCTTTAGTCCAATACTATACTATCTTGATAATGATAGCATCATAATAAATTTGAAAATAAGACAAGTAAGCCAGATAAATGTGTTTTTTTCCAAAGATATTTAGGCTCTACTGGTCCTTTGCATTTGCATAAAAACTTTAGCACCAGCTCATCAATTTTCACAAGAAGAAAAGCCTGCTAGAAATTTGATTGTTATTGCATTGAATCTATAGTCTAATTTTCAAATTGATATCTTAGAAGTGTTGAGTCTCTTGAACCATGAACAAAGTGTATCTCTGCACTTATTTAGGCCTTCTTTAATAACTCTCAAAAATGCTGTGTAGATTTTCTTCTGTGAGTTTCATGCATATTTTGTCATATTTTAAAATTTAACCATAATTATTGCATGTTAATGCTATTGTAAGTGATAGGAATTTTATTACATGCTACATTATATACTCATTGCTAGCATATAGAAATACCATTTGTAATTGATCTATTTTACAACCTTGCCAAGCTCCCTTATTAGTTATACTAGCTTATTCTGTAGATTCAGTAGGATTTTACACACAGATGATCATGACATCTGTAATGAGACAGTTTTATTTTAGCATTTTATTTATTTCTCTTTTTTCCCCCAATGGCTAAAATTACTAGTACAATGGTGAAGAAGTAGAAGTAGACATTCTTTCCTTGTTCTCAGTCTAAAAATAAAATAATTTGGATTATGATCACTAAATATGAGATGGACATTTTTCATATGTGCCCTATATCATAATTTGTCATATGCATTTTTCATATGTGCTGTATATCCTAAACCTGATGGCTTAGGAAATGTTCTACTATTCTCAGATTACTGAGTTTTTATCAGAAATTGAAGTTATATTTTTTCAATTATATTTTCTGTTTCTGTTAAGATGATTATACATTTTTTAGCTTCAAGATGGCTGGCTAAGGCATTTGGCAGTTGCCTCCTCCACACACACACACACACACACACACACACACACACAAAATACAGTGAGTAGATATTCATACTTTGAATGGATCATCTAAGAGAGAACACTGGAATTCAACAGCAGAGTGATAGAAAACACTACTTAAGGCAACAAAGGAGAGGGAAGTGAGTCAGCCTGCCCAGCCAGGATCACCTGGAGCCCCAGAGAGTCTCCCCAATGTGGGGAAGAAGTTAGGTGAACAATTCACAGCAGTCCATCATGAACTCTTTCAATCCTAGCCAAAGGAGAGCCCTTCAACTCTTGTAGGCCCTGAGACTAACACAGGGAACTGCCTGCAGACTGCACAACAGTGTTAGTTAAGAGAGGAAGCTCACACTGGGTCCCACACATCCCCTGAGATGTTTATTAACATTAAGCAGCTACTGCACAGTGCCATTTCAAGAGTCCACCTCCCACCAAACTGCATGGTGCCTTGGGACTCAACAAACTAAGTATCTCCACAACCCTAGAGCCACAGTGATATCCTCCACATGCAGCTACCACTGCTGCTGACTGCTGCCACTTGGGCCAAAGCATGCACTGGCAGTGACCCTCCCCTGCCAAGCAGCCAAGCAGGGGTGTTACTGTTCATTAACAAGTGCCCTGAGGAACAAATGCCACCTGAGGCTGAAGCACATACTCACCAGCTGCCTGCCTACAGTTGCTGAAAGCAAACCTGCCCTCCCCAGCAGTAGGACCACACCCAAGACCTCCATAACCAGGGCCTGGGCATCATCCCAGACCAGATGACTACAGCCAGCACCTATAAGCACCACCAGGGAGCCTGAGGACAAGTCTGCCTGAACTAGCTTTGCCCCCACCAGCACCCAAGCACACAAACTGTGGACTTGGGGATCACCCTGCACCATTCACCGTGTTTGGCACTTGAGCGCTCTTCCTGGGGGCTCAGGCAGCCTGATGCTACCCCCACAGCTGGCACTTACCTGTATATGCCATCTGTGGGTCCAGAGACTGGTCTGCCCAGCTCATCACAGCCAGCACCAACATCAGCATGGACTGTTTGGGAGCCAGAGAGTTGTCTCATTACTGCTACAGCTATCACCTACACCATGCCTACTGCCCAGGGATCCCAGGACCCATGCAACTTCCTGGCCCACTACTGCCACTGCCAGCACCCAAGCAAGTCACATGGAGACCCAATAATTGGCCCACCTGGATCTACTAACACCAGTGCCAACATATGCCATCCTCAAGCCCAAGGACAGGCATGCTTGACCCACTGCTGCCACCACAGGGGCCTGTGTACTGGTCCACCTGGCATCCCCATCCACAGCAACAACTTCACCACAGCCTCCATGAAGAACCGCACCCTGAGCAACTGAGGAAATCAGAGACACCACTGATACTGTTTACATCAGAAGAAATTATGTGGAGACTGCACTAGTGTATGCACCCAGAATAAAAGCCAAAATGTCTTACCCAAGCAACAGTA
>NW_012098810.1:6491-45208 GCF_000951045.1 Mandrillus leucophaeus
TCTTTCTCTTGCCTGATTGCCCTAGCCAGAACTTCCAACACTATGTTGAATAGGAGTGGGGAGAGAGGGCATCCCTGTCTTGTGCCAGTTTTCAAGGGGAATTTCCAGTTTTTGCCCATTCACTATGATATTGGCTGTGGGTTTGTCATAAATAGCTCTTATTACCGCCCCCAGCCTGGTTTGGACAGCAATAAGATAAACATAAAGAAAAAAGAATAAAAATAAAATGAAGAAAGCCTACATGACATATAGAACAACACAAAGTAACCAAATATTTGGATTTCCAAAGTCCCAAAAGGTGAAGACAAAACCAAAGAAATAGACAACCTATTTAATAAAATTATAGCTGAAAACTTCCCAAGTCTAGCAAGAGATTCAAACATACAGATATAGGAAGCTTAAATATTCCTAAGCACATACAATTCAAAAAGGTCTTCTCCATGGCACATTAGAGAATGAAACTGGACCCCTCTCTCTCCTTATAGACAAAAATAAACTGAAGATGGCTTAAGTGTAAGATCTGAAAAAAATGAAGCTATTTGAAGAAAACATTTAGGAAACACTACAAGACATTTGTCTAAGCACAGATTTTTATGGTTAAGACCTCAAAAGCAAAGGTAACAAAAACAGGCAAATAGAGTTATGTTAAAATCCTTCTTCACAGCAAAGGAAATAATCAATAGAGTGAAGAGACAACCTATTGAATGGCAGAAAATATTTTTAAACTATTCATATGCCAAGCGATTCAGGATATACAAGCAACTGAAAAAATCTCAACCGTGAGAAAAAAATAATGTCATTAAAAAGTATGTAAAAGACATAAATAGACATTTCTTAAAAGAACACATACAAATGCACAATAGGTATATGAAAAATGCTTAATATCACTAATTATTGGGGAAATAAAAATCAAAACCACAATGAGGTATTATTTTACTTGAGTTACACTGACTAGCATTAAAAAGACAAAAAATAACAAATACTGTTAGGATGTGAAGATAAGAGGACCCTTACACACTCTTGGTGGGAATGTAAATTAGTACAACCACTGTGGGAAACAGAACAGAGATTTCTCAAAAAACTAAAAATAGAACTACTATAGAATCCAACAATTCCACTACTGAGTATTTATCCATAGGAAACAAAATCAATATATCAGATGGATACTGGCAATCATATGTTTATTGCAGCACTTTTCACAACAAAAAAGATATGGAATCAACCCAAGTGTCCATCAATGAATAACTGAATAAGGACTATATGGTAAATACATACAATGGAATATATTCAGCCATTAAAAAAATTAAATCATGTCACTTACAGTAATACGGTTGGAATTAGAAGTGATTATGTTAAGTTAAATAAACTAGGCACAGAAAGAAAAATATTGCTTATTATCACATATTTGGGAGCTAAAAAGTTGATTTTTGTGAATTAGAGAGCAGAACAAGAGACGCCAACTCTAGCCACTGAACTCCAATGCCACTTATCCTAAAAGGAATGCTACTTTTATATTTACATGGTTCTGTCTGCAGCACCATTTGGAGTTTCATTGCTGTCAAGTCATTTCAATAAGTTGCAACACTGGTTGCCTCCACCAGATGTTGCTGAAACGTTCCTGCCATTATCCATAAATAACTTCCTTTGAAAGTAGCCTAATACTGGGCCTTTGTCATGACTGAATGATTGACCATGAACCACCAAGTTACCCTACAACCTGAGCTGAGTATCATTAGCTGGGTGCTCTCTGATTCACCAAGCCATAAAGCTGGGTATGTACAGCACTACTCCACCGTTATTTGGAGCAGTAGGTATGTAATTGAGGCCAAGTAAGCCCTGAAGGCACAAGTTATATAAAGATGTGACACAAATGCCTATGATTTCCCCTCCTGCTACACTGACTTCTCTCTCCCTGCTTGTGTGTGTAGCCTCATTGTCGCAGTTTCCTATGATAAGTTGACAGAGGAAGGGAAGGCTCAGGCCTGGTTTTACAGATGGTTCTGTCTGATACATAAGCACCACCAAAAAGTGGATAGCTGTAGCACTACGGCCCCATTTTCAGGCAACCCTGAAGGATGGCAAGGAAGACAAATCTTCCCAGTGGGCAAAATTTCAGACAGTCTACCTGATTGTGCACTTTACTTGGAAGGATAAATATCTATATGTGTGATTATATACCAGTTCATGGGCTGTAACAAGTGGTTTGGCTGGATGGTCAGGGAATTCGAAGAAACCTGATTGAAAAATTAGTGAGAAACAAATTTATGAAAGAGGTATGTGAAAAGACCTGTCTGAATGGGCAATACAACCTAAAGATATTAACACCAAAGTTTGACTTTAGTAGATAAGCATTTTAATAATTAAGTAGACAGGGCAGTTCATTCTATGCATAGCATCAGCCTCTCCTCAGTCACCCATGTCATCACCCAACGAGCTCATGAACAAAGTGGTCATGGTAGCAGGGATGGATGTTATACATTAGCTCAGCAACCTGGACTCTTCATCTCTAAGGCTGACCTGGCTACAGCCACCACTGTGTCAAATCTATCAGCAGTGTAGACCAATCCTGGGTCAACGAAATGGCATGATTCTGGGGTGATCAGCCAGCTACCTGGTAGCAAGATGACTACAGTGGATCACTTCTATTATGGAAGAGGAGACATTTTTTTCTTATTAGAAGAGACACTTACTTTGGATATCAATTTGCCTTCCCTGCATGCAATGCTTCTACCAAAACTATCATCTATAAACTTACAGAATGCCTTACCCACCATAAAAATATTAACAGTTAACAGAAAAGAGGATTATACTTTCACACAGCAATGCTTCTGACTAAAGGACTCACCACGTTTTCCATTATCTTGAAACAGCTGGTTTGATTGTAGGACTTCTTGGCCTTCATAATTATGTCAGCCAACTCCTGATAATAAAATATATATTGATAGTCAAGTGAGTAACATGACCCATTTTGCAGCTGCCAGTTAGCCTCTTTCCCTAGATGTTCCTCTTATCACCCAATGAACCAATGAACTTATATATAGAGACTATATATTTATATAAAATATAGACTATGTACTATATATTCAGAGACTATATATTCAATAACATAAACCCTATATATATATATATCATATATAGTTTATCTTCTATCGGTTCCGTTTCTCTGGAGAACCCTCACTAATACAGATGTTGAAATTAAGAAATTACTTTAATTGAAGTTTAAATCTAGGTCACCCACAGGAAAATACTATCTAAAGATGAATCAAAGCCTTGACTATAAAAACTGTTAAAACCTCAGAAATAAAAAAGGTGATATCTCAGAGTATTATTCAATCACACAAATGCCCTTTTAAAAAGTTTAAGGATGAGATGGGCATTACAAATTATTTCAAACATCAAGCTGTCCATAGAAAACTGTTATGGTCAGGATTGTGTACCCCGAAAATTCATCAATTAGAGTCCTAACTCCCAGCGCCTCAGAATGTGACTCCACTTAGAAATAGGGCATTTAAAGAGGTGATTGATTTAAAATGAGGTTTTTAGTTAAGAAGCGATCATGAAGTTAAAATAGGGCCATATTCAACATGACTGACGTCCTTATATGAAGAGAAAAATTCCGACATAGCCATGCATAAAGGAAAGATCATATGAAGACAAAGAGAGAAGATGACTATAAGTCAAGGACAGAATTCTCAGAAGACACCAAAACTGCTGACACCTTCATTTTCCAGAACTGTGACCAAACAAATTTCTGTTGTTTAAGACACCCGGTCTGTGATATTTTCTTACAGCATCCCTGACACACTAATATGCTGTACGACTTTTAAGTGGTGTTAATGTCCTCTAGCCTTAATAACTTGAAAAATTTCTTATTCATCCTGCATTATCATAAGTTATAAAAGTGAAATATTTGTCATCGCTCAAAATATAGAAACTAAGTACCAGTTTTCACTGTTGTATTTTATTATGGCAGCACTTGCAGACTAATATGGAAGCTTAATGACCTTGCCCCTTCACTATCTCCACAGGAATGAAAAGTAGAAAAAAATCTGTGTCAGATAAATTTGTGACTTTTGTATCTACCTAATTAAGTAAACTGCAGTTATATTCAGAGGAAGCCTACAAAGTTTTTGAGTGAATTATATCAGCAAAAACATTCCAGAATTAGATGAATGAAACAACAAGATTTTTGAAATTTCAAATCCCACAGGCAGAAAGCAAGCTGAGAATACTACTTGACTTCAAACACATGTACCAAAAATTAAGTATGACTCAAAGTGTGCACTAAAAGCCTCAGAGGGAGGAAATGAGAGCCGTAGAGAATTATTCTCAGGCCTTCAGACCTAATCAAGTAGCTGTCAACATTTGCCTGGCTAGATTTCAGAATTTCTATCAGTGACTCATTTTGCTTCTCATTTCCTCGCTTTTTGAACAGTAATATCTTCAGGAGTTACCCTGTACCTTTCCCCTTACTATATATTGATTATGCAAAGGACAGAATGTGTCTCTCTACTTTGACAAATCAACAGATTGACCGGAATTGTACTTAAGAAGCTGCACTTGTGGCACTACTATTTGAGGAGAGTCATCACACAGGGAAATAAGTTAGGCAGTGAGATTGTGACCTTTAAGCTGGTGATGCAATGTGATGGAATTTTGGGGGAATGTGGGTGGATATAAATGCATTTTGAATGTGGGAGGAATACAAATTATTGGAATCAGAGTGCAGATTAAGAAAATAGCCTCTTAGATGGCCCCAATAATTTTAACCTCCTGATGTGATATTAACACCTTGTGAAATCCCCTCCTCTTCATTTTGTGAGAGCCCAGCGACTTTCTTCTAATGAGTACAACCTGGCAAAGGTATTGAGATCCCTTCTGAGGTTGACTTATGTAAAAAGTATTCTTTCTCCTGCTTTTTCTCTTCTGCTTTATCTCACTTGTTCATTCTGATGGAAGCCAGCTGACATGCTGCATGTTGCCCAGTGGAAAACCATATGGCGAGCAATGGAGGGAGCTTCTGGTCCACAGCCAAGGAGAAACTGAGATCCTCAGGCCAACAGCAGTGAGGAACTGAATGCTGCTATCAATCACAGGACTGATCTTGGAAGTAAATCCTCCTTTAGGTGAGGCTTCAGGAGAGAAAATGACTTTGGCTAACACCTTAATGTTATTCCTATGGAAAATCTTGAGAAAGAATTAGCCAGCTAAGCTGCACCCTGAATCATCACTCACAGAAGCTATGAAATAATAAATGGCTTTTCTCTTTGCTTGTTTTAAGACACTGGGTTTTGCATTAATTTGTTACACAGCTACAGACAACTAATACAATATGTGGCTTTCTTTTAGCAAATAGAATACAAGAGAAGTGGTGCTGTGTAACCTCTAAGGTTATTAGATCAAAAGAAGTTCCACAGCTTCCTCCTTCCACATTAAAAATGCTGCCCTTAGGAGTCTGAGAACAGCCTGGCCAACATGGCAAAACCTCGTCTCTACTAAAAATACAAAAATTAGCCAGGTGCAGGGGTGGGTGCCAGTAATCTCAGCTACTTGGGAGGTTGAGGCAGGAGAATCACTTGAACCCAGGAGGCGGAGGTTGCAGTGAGCTGAGATTGTGCCACCGCACTCCAACCTGGGCAACACAGCCAGACTCCGTCTCAATAAATAAATAAATAAATAAATAAATAAATAAATAAATAAATACTGCCCTTAGAGTGCTAAGTCTCCACGTTAGAATTCTGACTACCTGAGGCACTCATGCTGTGAGGAAACCCAGAGTACCTGTAGGTGCTTAGTCAAAGGCAAGCCTAACATACAAGCTGTCCTAGGCAGGCACCAGATATGGAGCTGAAGAAGCCTCCCTGTGATTCTTTCATCTAACTAGTTGAGTCACTCTCACTCGAGTCTTCCAAGCTGAAGCAATAAACATGATGAAACAGAATAAAGCCATCTTTTCAGTCCTCTCCTTAAATCCTTATCCCACTGCATTCATTAGTTTAATAAAATTGTTGTTTTGTGGCACTACAGTTGGAAGCAACTTAACATATTTTCTAGGCACCATGAAGCAGCTATGAGTTTGAAAAAAAAAAAAACAAAAAAAAAACAAAACCCTTTTCTCTTTACTTATTAATAAAGGCCATTTAGAAAAGTTTGCATTTAGCTGATAAGGGTCACAGTACATCTTAGTTGCTTACCCTATGGAAATATCAACTCTCCAGAATCACTTACCTCTTAAAAACACAGCATGTCACCTTGATCCATTATGCTGAGGGTATCATGCTAAATGGAACTAGTAAACTAAACACTGCTAAACATTTTAATACAACACATATATGGCACAGAGTGGAAAACAAATCCTATAGAAATGTAGATAGCTGTCTGTCCCATGGTCTAGGGTATGTTCAGTCATCCCTTCCAAGGTAAAGGATGAATTGCTGCATCTGGCATTCTTACAAGTAAGACACAGATACAATGTCTAGTGGGGCTCTTGGGAAGAATACAGTTCTTGTCAGGTTGTGCTATCAAAAACTATTTGCCAAATATTCCAAAAGTTTTTCAGTTTTTAATGGAATCCAGAAAAGAAAATGCTTTGCAACAGGTCCAGGATTCTGGGCACGCCGCTCTGCTATTTGGCTTAGTAACTAAGTACATCAAAAGGTGCTCAAAGAATGTGTGGCAGATAGAATGCTGTATGGAACAGTGATAGACACTTATAAATGAATCACAGCACGATCCTTTAGAACTTTGGAGTACAGCCATCCCGTCTTCAGCATCTAACTATGCTTCCTTTGAGAAAGTTTCTGGCTTGATACGGTCCTTAATAGAGGCTGAATGAATGCTTGACCATTGACCATCTAATTACGTTCATTATCGATAAGTTGTATAATAGACCAAGCTATATATTTGGTTGATGACAGCAGGACTTCATTATCAAATGGAAGGAGTACATAAAGAGAGGGATCAAATAAATCTTTAAGTAATGAGTCAGTTACATGGCTATGTGGCTTCGATGTCTATGGCTCCTACTCCTGACTCACTGTCTCCTCCATCTTAACCCACGTTTATGGCCTTATGAGGAGTTTCTTCCAGCTAGGTGATTAGGAGGTAATCTGGCAATTTCCATTGCTGTGCACCTAACTTGCCAAAAGCCAAGACCAGTGCTGAGTACCTGACGCTATTTCTCAGCATGATCAACCAATTACCTGGTGGCAGATTGATGACATTGGACTACTTCCAACATGAAAAGAGCATTTGGTTTTACATCTCCAGAATTTGATTCTTTTTTTCTCTTCCACCTCCTGCATTATTTATCTAATATTTCCCTCCTTCTGACTATCACTTTCTCTGTTCTTCTCCCTCTTCTCTGTCTCTTCTCAATAATTCTTATTAAGTCACATACATAAGATGGGACGTAATATATTTTTTCTTTTGATGCTACATAGACCTCCAATTTTAATCCTACACTTAATACTCTAGGAAAATTGTTCTTGTAAAGATCAGTGATAAGTTATGTCAAATTTAATTGCTATTCTTAATTGTTTCCTCAGCAACATTCAAGAGTGACCAGATCTTTCACCTTGAAACACACTCCCCTCCTGATTCTCTTGGTCTTTCTAATATAAGGACACTTTTTTGTCTTCCAGTCTCCTCCGTAGACTGTTCCTTCTTTAAAATGGACAGTTTTTGGGTGTGGTTCAAAGCACACTTTTTTTTCCCAATGTAGCAATAATACTGGTTAAGCTTGTGGGTTCTGACTTTGGACTACATAAATTTAAAATTTGCCGCCATCATTTACTGTGTGGCCATGGGAAAGTTACATAACCCTTTAAGATTATAGTTTTGCTTCTCTAAAGAGGGTATAGAAGCATTACCTATTTCTCAGAGTTTTAACAAAGACTAAACAGGATAAGTCATGTGAAGTGCTGAGCATTTTTCCTGGAATCTAGTTTATAGTCAATACACGTAAACAATATTTAACCATATATTGCTTCATAGTCTTCATATTCAGTCTCATCCATTCTAGCAGCAATATATGACATCTGTATGTTAGTAATTTTCAATGTATAGCTTTCCTGCCAATTTCTCAAACCAGAAAATTAGGCAGTCATCTTGGGTTTCTGTTTTTTCTCTTTTTACATATAACATCATTAGACTTTTAATGCCTTTTTTTCAAACTATGTCTTAAATATGCTTACTTTCTATTTTCAGAGGGCTAGTCACTTTCAACTTATCATTATTTATTTCCTTAAGGCTGAAATAGTGTCATTATTATTAACATTTCTCTTTCGTGCTTCTTTCATCAGATCATTTGTCTTCAAAGAAGTCAGAATAATAAATGTAAAACAAATCATATTATGATGCTTGACTACTTAAAATTCCCACTGTGTTCATATAAAACCCTAATCCTTTAAAATGACCATAAAAAGCATACCTGACTTAGTACCTGACCTCATATCCTTTTAACCTTGTTCCCAAAAACTTTTGCTCACTATATCTCAGCAAATTAGTATTTTTACCTCTTAAAATACCAAGTGTTGCTGGTTTTTGTTTTTTTTTTCCCCTCACTCTCCTCATTGCTCTTCCCACTGTTGACCACGCACTCTTTCCCTTCTATGGGTAATTCTCTCTCATTCTTCCCAAATGTACTCCTCCATATCTAGTGCTTTTATGGTTGCCTTCAAATTAAATAGGTAGGATCCTCTTCACCATAAGATTTAATGTTGAAAATTAAGAGGTTTTTTTTTTAAAAAAAAAAAAAAGAAAGAAAATCAGAAATAAATTCCCAAGTTAATACATAACTTCCTCAGGTTTGAGTACATGGTTCTTTCTGTTCCTTGTATCATTGTAGGCCTCAGCTTCATAATCCCTACAGCCCTAATTACAGTACTTTTTAAGCATTCAAACATAGGCAGGGAAACCAAATCCATGCTCTGGTCTCCAAAATCACTGACTCTGCCCTCTAAAATTTCATAGGAAATGAATATCAATCCTCCTCTGCCCGTTTCTAACCCAGAAATCCAGTTGTTTTCTTATCATTTCAACCTTCACTCACTGCTGTGTATCTACATTTTATTTCTCATCTAAGAGAGCTGTTGGCCTCATTTTTATTTTCAATTTCCCTTATAATGTTTATATGTGAATATATATGCACACATATATTTATATAATTATATACATATGTACGTTGATATAGATATGTTTGTGCACGTGTGTGTGTGTATGCTTATAGTTTTGAAATAACTTACAGTATTAATTGTTTTTTGACAAGGGGTTCCAAATTCCTTTCATTGTGATGTGACATGTACACATTCACAAAAATACTTACTTTGTAAATCAACAGTTACATAAATAATGAAATACATGAAAGCTAAGTGGGATATTCTGGAAACTAAAAAGACAGAATTATGGGTGTTGAGATTAAGAATAATTTAATGACATAAAGGAGGTAGTAGATTTACAGTATAGAATATATCTGATTATTACTTTCGTATAGAAGCAGTATTATTAGTTTCAGTGATTGTATGGGAATGTAGTTCCATTTTGAAGAACTGTCATACCATTAACTTTGCTGTACAATGTTGTACAATTTAGTACAAAGATCCCGATTTAGACATTCAACTGGGATGGCCTCTAGAATAGAAATAAATGTATGTTATTACATGATTTATTTACTTCCTCTGAGAAATACTTCTTTCTTCAGTTAAACTTTTTCTAATTCAAAATACAACACACTTTTATAAAAATACACAAAACTAAAATGTACTGCTCATTAAAATGTCAAAAAGGATTTGCTTGCTTAATCTATATGCAGCTCAAAAGAGAGAACATTGACAATCTCTTTTGTGCCATCTCCCCCAATCACTACTATCTACCTACAATTTCATGAATTTCAGTCACTGTTTTCTTGATTTTAAACTATTTCCATACCTAAGAACACATTAAAAATGAGTTTTTTTCTTATTTTGATTTTTATATAGATGGAATCAGACAATATCTATTATTTTGTGCCTGTTCTCATTCATTCAACTTTACATTTTAAGAATCACCCAAGTATATGTATGTGTGTATAAATGCAAGTCATTCTCAGTGCATATATTATTCTGATATATAAATATCACACAGTATATTTATCATTCTACACGAGTTATTTACACAGTTCAGTTGCACCAACTTACATTCATGAGGATAGTTAATAATAACTAATTTTTTCACACCCTTGACAAATCCTGACATTTTTATTCTTTTGTGTTTTAGCCATACTAAGACTGTAGTGATATAATATTATGATTTAGCATTCCATTTCCCTGATTTCCAATGAGGATTATAGCATTCAATTCAAAATATTTTATTTCCATTATGAGCATTACTTTGGCCCCTGTGATATTTAAATGTGTATCTTGTTCAAACATCTAGAGATTAAATTACAATATTTTGATATTAATTCAAGCTTAATTAAATTATGATAAGAGAATGGATTCCATGAACTTAATCTCTAACATTTATTAAGACTCAATGGGTCTATGTGCAGAAATGAGTTAGCATAGCAGGCCTGAAACTAAATGGAGAAAGGCCTGTTTGAAAGTTGGCCCTCAGCTGGCATCTGATAACTCAGATATTAAAATGGTTCCTATCATACTCAAGACTGATAAGAGTAACTCCCTGTGCCTAAAATGTTTGTGCAAATTATGTTGTTTATGCTGAAGACTTACTTTACTTATGGGTTCCATGGAATTTTGGTATGTATGATGAAGAGGATGCCTGTGTAACCAACCCTTAATGAAAATCCTAGGCATTGAATCTGTAACAAGCTCCCTGGTAACCATTTCAAATGTGTCATTACAATGAACTGCTGGAGGAATTAGGTGTGTCCTGTGTGCCTGTATTGGGAAAAGAGTCACAAAATCCTGAACCTGGTTTTTTTTTTTTTTTTTTTGGATTTTACCCATGCTCCTTTTCCCCTTGCTGATTTAACTTGCTTTTCTTTTGCAGTAATAAATTATAGCCATAAATAAGACTACATTTTAATTCCTGTGATTCCTTTTAGTGAATCGTCAAATCTAGTAGTGGTCTTGGAAACCCCTGGTATAGTAGGTGTCAGAAGTGGAATTTGCTAGAATGACCCTGATTTACTGAAATACGGTGAAAACACTGGGAAGAGAAAAGCTCAACGGTCCAGGGAATGGTAAGCCTTCACTTCCTGAGTGGCTATGGAGTTAGCCATGGTATGAAACAGCAGTTGAAATTGCTGTCTACTGAGAGATTTAAACATTTCCGGTGGAATTTGAAAATGATACATGCAGCTCTATGAGCGTTGGCTTGCTGCACTCTCTAGCTGCTTTTGGTCATCCTGGCTAAAGCGAGGATTAAAGCATGCAGCATCAGTGGTTTCTTTCTTTCTTTCTACTCCGAGTAGTAAAAGAAACAGCCCAAATAGTCACAAATGTGAACTTTGGCTAAAAATGTTAAAATTTTCTATATTCTCTTCTCCAAGTGGGACAAAAACAGCTAAATCCATTTCCAGAGCTGGAGGAAAGTGATAACTAATTGAGGATAAAGATGGGATGGGGAAGGAGGAATCACAATCTTGCCACTTCTTCAACCTAACTGCCTTTGCTGCAGCAGCCCCACCCTTGCACTGTCAGAGGTGTTTGAACCAGAGCAACTCCATCTTGAATAGGAGCTGGGTAAAATGAGGCTGAGACCTACTGGGCTGCATTCCAAGATGGTTAGGCTTTCTAAGTTACAACATGAGATAGGAGGTTGGCACAAGATGCAGGTCATAAAGACCTTGCTGATAAAACAGGTTGCAGTAAAGGAACTGGCCAAAACCTACCAAACCCAAAATGGCCACGAGAGTGACCTCTGGTCATCCTCACTGCTACACTACCATCAGCACCATGACAGTTTACAAATGCCATGACAACATCAGGAAGTTACCCTATATGGTCTAAAAAGGGGAGGACTGAATAATCAACCCCTTGCTTAGCATGCAGTCAAGAAATAACCATTAAAATACGCAACCAGCAGCTCTCAAGGCTGCTCTGTCTGTGGAGTAGCCTTTCTATTATTCCTTTACTTTCTTAATAAACTTGCTTTTGCTTCACACTGTGGACTCGCCTTGAATTCTGTCTTGCACGGGAGATCCAAGGACTCTCTTACGGTCTGGATCCGGTCACCTTTCCCGTAACAGCATCACCATTAGATCTCCCCAGCAACTATAATCTTAAACCTATAAATGTGGAATTTACTGACAGGGGTTTGCATAAATTTGCAATAGTTTAGAAAAGGATTTTTTTTTAATTGGCTGTGTATTTTGTGGTTATTTGTATAATAAAAATGGTTGTAAATGGTATATACTTGTAATTTCATAAATTCTTAGGGGGATCTTCACAATCAGTGAAAGCTACAAATGAAAGTGATAGTGGGACATAACTTTGATTTTTATCACTGACAGGTTGGCTGGAATTTAAATTCGTTAAGCATTTAAGACAAAATATGTCTTTGTAACACACGCTTTTGGCTCTGATTTTGCCCAATGTTATGCTCTCTGAATAAAGATAGCATTAACAGAGAGTCAATATCAAAACTGAGGTGCACTTCTGACATCGTAAACAATTTTTAGTTGTTAATGAGCCCTTATAAGTCAGCGATCTGACCCTTAGAGGCTGATGATTTTCTAATGTAATGTGCATATTTTTGAGTGGGTCAATTTGGACTCAGACTAACAAGACAAACAAGCTCAAGAAAACCTTGCTTGTCAGTCAGTCGTGAATCATAGGCCCTATAGCATCACAACTTTACTGATGCTGAAGAAAATTCGCTGACTTTTTAAAGAATCTGAATTTATGTATCCTAATTACCTGGATATGACTCTAAGCTGAAATCTGGTATTGTCTGTTACAGGCTGTTTTGGACTCAGCATAGGCTAAGTTGAACTAAAAGCAAGCATCAGCTTAATGAACAGAACTAAAATTCTAAGACTGTTGCAAATTTAAAATTCCCCTCTGTGGGCACATATACTATGACAATATCCTTGTTGTTGACTGGACCATCTGTGCCATGTACAAATGCCCACAACAAGGGCTCATTCTCTGGTGGGACTATGTCACATTGAGCTCCTAGTCAACTCTGTATTTCTGACACTGCTTGTATTTCTGTTTCTGATCTGGGCTAGAATCTGGAAGTTGGTAGAAAGACACTTCACAGGAGATCTTGACCTGCTAAGGGATACCTCACAAACTGTTGCTGACTTGTGTTTAGCTTTCTGGATCAGCCGTAGATTGCAATGATAAACTGATGACTTCAGTCTATTTTCTGCATCTTTCTCTTGGCACACGCATATCAGTAAGGAAATTTTACTACTAAATACAACCATCCCCAGAAAAGTGTGATTGTTTATAGAATGCTTACTAGGTAAATGGTTATAATAAAAGGGAGGGAAAGTTATGTAAACTCATTTTATTTTTTGTACTTCAGGATTTTATCCTAACCAGTTCCTAAACAGGATGCCTCTTTCTGATTAAGTTGTACAGAAATATGTTTTTCTAAGAAAATACTTTTGCTCCTCTTGTATGAAAGTTTGAAAAAGATGAAATGCCTCAGTGAGATTGGGAAATAATTGAAAAAGTATGAAGTTATAATTGCTAAAAGAACACGTTGACCTTATAACAACAAGGAAGAACAAAATCTTCGCACCAGGGTGGGCATGGAGAAGTGGAAAGGCAATGATCTTTGTTTGTCAAAACTATTACTGGAAGCTTTCTCTACTCCCAAGGAAAAAGAAAAGAAAAAATCCCCAATGTTGACTTTCCATGCTGCTCTGAGCATTTTGAATTTAATCTACCACTGAGCCTATGATCACACTTGACTCTGAGACAACAGGGGTTAGCCCCAGCACTTTCCATACAGAACACCACCAGATGCTTCCACATCTGAAAGGAAGGTGAACTGGTGTCAGGGACAAGTGAAATGTTTAGAACTAACTGCCTCAGGTGGTTCTTCTGAAAGCAAGGACTAAATTGAGTGAAGTGAACTGAGAATCCTAGGGTGATAAGCTCCATGGTGAGAAACCACATCAGGGGCCCTGTTAAATTTACTGCCTGACTAATGTTATCCCTCTGGAGAAACCCTAACAATTGTAAACTCTGTCATTATGGGGTACCATGTTCCCTCTGGAATTGTGTTTCTCGTGTGTGTATATATCCTAAGTATCATGATGCTGCTTCAGCCCTGGAAGGCAAGCGTATCAGTTACAACTTACTGGCCAGAGTTAGGCTGTGCCTGAATTCTTGCCTTGAGCCAGGAGGAAAAAAACATCATGCAGAAGCTGAAGAAGGAAGTCGCCTAGCTTTTAAAAATAGACTTCTATGGTTAATGGGATTTGTTTTAACTGAATAAATCTATGACACCTAAAGTTCCTATATGAGACCAACACTTCAGTTTGGTCTTCTTCTACTACCTGGAGTCTTCCTGCTCATAGTTTTGCAGTAAATATTCCGGATGACAAGGGGTAGACCCAGCAGGTGGACACTTGCAAGTTCTCATCTGGTTTCCTCTGGACTTTACTCCATATGCCTTTTTCCCTTCGCTGATTTTTCTTGGTGCCTATATTTGTTTACAAGGGCTCTCATAAGAAAATACCATAGTCTGGATGGATTAAACAACAGAAATTTATTTTCTCATAGTTCTGGAGGCTAGAAACCCGAGATTAAGATGTTGACAGGTCTGGTTTCTCCTGAGGCCTCTCTTATTGGCTTACAGATGTCTACCTTCTTGCTGTGCCCTTGTGTGACTGTTTCTCTGTGTATACATGTCCCAAATGTCTCTTTTGTGACCATTTTTGTTTTTCGTAAAGACATCAGTCATATTGGATTAGGGCCCACCCTTATAGCCTCGTTCACTTAAGCACCTCTTTAATGACCCTACCTCTAAATGCAATAACATTCTGAGAAGTGGAGGTTAAGGCTTCAAAATATAAATCTGGGTTGGTGGGGGGACATAACTCAGTCCATAACAGTGCCCTTTTGTAGTAATAAATCATAGCCATGAGGATAACTCTTTGCTGGGTTCTGTGAGTTCTCTTAGTGAAAAACCAAACCTAGGTAATAATGTTTTGTAAATTTCCTGTGTGTGCTTGTTATTTACAAAAAAGTATTCCTCAGTTTTGCGGTGGAGCATTCTGTATGTAAATTTTATTCAGTTTGTTAATTACATTTTTTTCCTGATACATTTTTTTGCAACCCCTTTTTGACTTTTTAATTTTAATTTGTTTCTACTGATTTTCTATTATGTTTTCACTCCTTTTATCATGACTTGTTATTTTGCATTGTGTATCAGACATTTAGTTTACAATTTTTTGTAGCAATTGTTTGCAGAAAAGAAAATTTATTTTTTCTCTGGCAAAGTGCCTGGAGACACTAGCAATCTGAAATAAATTAATCCAATTTTAGGTTTTAAAATTATTTGAACTGCCTTACCACCTCGGGAAAGGCTGAACTATTTCCAACTAATCTTTAATCCCAGGATGTACCTTCCATGAATTCAATATACATTTTATCATCCAAGCAATACAAGGCTGTCGTTTGCTTGAATATATGTCCCAGCCATTGAACTTCCTTTACCAATTACTTAATCTCCAAGGAAAAACTTTCTCAGACTTACTTCTTTGAATTTCCCTTTTACCCTGGATCTTGTTTCAGGAATGCTTCACAAACTCGTAAGCTCTCTGGGTATGCTTTTACGTTTTACGCAGTGCCGTTGATCATGCTCAGTGAGCAGATAATTTCAAACTACATATGATCCATGAGTTATGATGGTTTCACTTAGGTTTTTTCAAGTTTACAAGTACCCATACAACCATTCTGTTTTCACTTTAATACAGTATGTAATAAATTACACGAGACAGTCACACTTAATTATAAAATACTCACTGTGTTAGCTGACTTTGCCCAGCTCTAGGCTAATGTAAGTGTTCTGAGCTCATTTAAGGTAAGCTAGTCTAAGCCACGGTGTTTGGTAGGTTAGGTGCATTAAATACACTTTTTGGCATATGATATTTTCAATTTACAATGGGTTTATTGAGATGTTACCCCATCATAAGAACCATCTATAGCATAGAATTGGAGGTCTTCTCTATCCTTAATTTATTATTTGTCAGATAATGTTATCCCTCTATTTAATTCAAAGATCTATGAAAAGGGTCAAATTAGACATTTGGGAAGGCCTTTTGAGAGTTCTCTTGTTTACAGCAATGTATGTTCATATTCCTTTCCTCCTTTGATCCGCCCAAGTTAAAGAAATTAATCTCCTAGAGGAAGTCTTTTTTATTTTCAAAAAAACCTCATTTTGAGTAAATGAAACATTTATCTACCACAGAAACACTCTGCTGTTACAAAGAGCTATTTTAGCTTGATTTACTAAAAGATTTCTCATCTGATCTGAGATCTATGTCTTCTTGGAAGATTAAGTCAAGCTTTTTGTCTTTCTGGAAGATGACTATAATCTGTTTCTTTCTTAATACATAGCACCATATATGTTCTAATATATTTTATGTGACTATTTATACTCCGTAGTCATCTTTTAAGAAGAAATCATAATGTTTATACATAGAAAACTATAGAAGCTGCTATGAAAATCAGCATGTTCATACAGACATTTGCATCCAATGTGTCCCAAATATTCCTAAGTGCCTTCTAAACTGGAAGTTACAAAAAAAAGAAAGAAAGAATAAAAGAAAAAAAAAAGTACTCAGTAGTGGTAATAAGGTGTTTTGAAGTATATGTAGAAAAGACAAAGTACACAATTTTGAAATAATGCATTTCCAAAAGAACCTCTGCTACCAATAATAAGCATTAAGCTGGGAGAGCCCTAGACCTCTCCTTGGCTAGCTTAGTTTCTTTTAAGCTTTAGCAACTCTTCTAAATAACCAATCCCATTGCCAACTTATGTTTTCACTGAACTATATTTAACAGAGTAACATAATATAATACTAATGAAGATAAAACAGATCCTGAAGCTCCCAAGCACAGTAGAGGTATATACTCCTTTCTATAGTGATGATGGACAACTGAAAAATGTTTGTGAAGCCATACTTGTTGATAGAGTGATATTATAATACAATAAGGAAGATTATTCATTAAAGGAATCATGTAGGAAGGCCTTTGCTAATGGATATAATTATCATCTGATGATACATATATTTGAACTTTTCTATGTTGGAAATTTTCATAAAGGATTAATGTTCCATTGTGTTCATAGTAATATGAGGGTGTGTGAAAGAAAAGTAGAGTTTTCATTGAATATCTATGACTTCTGACTGTTTATCATCTATTTCCTCTTCAATAGTAATGAAATCCCATTTTTCCCTCCCTTTGGAAAACTACCCTTTGTTCATTGTACTGTCTTTACTATCCTTTCTTGAAAAAAAAAAAAGCAGGTGATCCACTTGGCCAGTCAGCCTCTCCTTTTTGGGAATTTGAATCTTGAGAAGATTGATAAGAATAATGAAATGGTTGAAACTGGTTTATCCCAATAATAGTAAAACTAAAAGGCCTCTCTGTCTGCTATCCTGGTCTGGAAGACTAATGGGGTCTTTCAGGTTTTGCTATATTTCTTTTCTTTATTAGTGTCATGCCCCATCCTTCAAGTAACCTTGCCCCTTTCTTGTTTTAGTTAAATAAGAATTGTTTTCTGTTACTTGGTAAGAAAAAGCCATAAATAACATAGGCCCAAAATTGCCTAACCAAATGGTGATTTTCATACAGTAAACACATAAAATAATAGGTAATGACTGGATTACTTGCCAAGGCGCATTTGTAAGTCTTTACCAGTCTGTCTGCTTTTGCTGAACTTACCTACTGTAGTGGTTCTAAAGCCTAGCTTAATATTAGAATCACTGAACTGTCAAACCACAGTTATTGCCAAGAATTCAGACACTTGGTCATGACAATACGTCACAAAAAATTTGTTGTTTGTTTGCTGTTTTAACTCTGCAGTTTTAAGAAGCCTCCAAGGCTAGAAACAAATGCACCGAGATAATGTTTAATCAAATGTCTGGGCACTCATGATCCAGTCAAGTAGGCACATACGTTTAACCACTACAATGTCCAATTATTAAAAATATACATTTGATAGATTATTCACTTCCTCTTGAAAAAAAAAGAAGCACATCTAGTAATCCCCTCCCATTATCCAAATGCATAATTGTATCATTCCTCAGCCACAGAGTATACTATGTTTAAATTTACTTTTTTTTCAAAACCTTTTCAGGTTTGTTTTTCATAAATTGTTTAATGTTTTCTCCAGCAAAATTTGAATATTTTATTTGTACATCTGGTTCTTTGTCATATTTATTTTCCATTTGAATTCAGTTTCCAACATGTTGTTAAAAGTTTTCATTCGTGTTTCTATAGCTGTTTTTTTTTTTTTTTTTATAGTTTCAAATTTATTTTACATTCAGGAGGCGCATGTGCAGGTTTGTTACCTAGATGTATTGCGTGGTGCTGAAGTTTGGGGTATAATTGATTCTGTCGCTGAGCATAGTACCCAATAGTTTTTCAACCTTTTCTCCAATCTTTTCCTCCTGCCTAGTAGTCCCCATTTTCTATGGTTAGCATCTTTATGTCCATGAGTACCCAATCCTTAGCACCCACTTATAAGTGAGAAAGAACATGTAGCATTTGATTTTCTGTTCCTGTGTTAATTTGCATAGGATAACAGCCTCCAGTTGCACCCATGTTACTGCAAAATATGTGATTTTATTCTGTGTTTTTGGCTGCATAGTATTCCATGGTGTATATGTACCACATTTTCTTTATCTAGTCCACGTTAATGAGCACCTAGGTTGATTCCAGCCATTGCTTTTGTGAATAGTGTTGCAATAAAAATAAGAGTGCATGTGTCTTTTTGGTAGAACAATTTATTTTCTTCTGGACATATACCTAGTAATGGGATTTCTGGGTCAAATTGTAGTTCTGTTTTCAGTTCTTTGAGAAATCTTCACTTTCCGCAGTAGCTGAACTAATTTACATCCCATCAACAATGTATAAATATTCCCTTTTCTAGGTAGCCACTCCAGCATCTGTTGGGTTTTGACTTTTTAATAATAGTCATTCTAATTTATGCAAGATGATATCTCATTGTGGTTTGATTTGCATCTCTGATGACTAGTGATGCTGAGTATTTCATATGTTTGCTGCTTCTGTGTCTTCTGAGAAGTGTCTGTTCATATATTTTGCCTATTTTTAACGAGGTTTTTTTTTTTTTGCTTGTTGAATTGTTTAAGCTCTTTATAGATTCTAGATAGTAAACCTCTGTCAAATCCATGATGTCTGAATATTTCTCCCATTCTGTAGGCTGTATGTTTATTCTGTTGATAGTTTAATCAAACTGAATCAAGCTATTCAGTTTAATTAGGTCCCACTTTTCAATTTTTGTTTTTGTTGCAATTGCTTTTGAGAACTTAGTTGTAATTTTTTTTTCCAGGGCTAATGTCCAGAATGGTGTTTCCTAGGTTTTCTTCTAGAATTCTTATGGTTTGAGCTTTTCTATTTAAATAATTAATCCATCTTAAGATAATGTTTATCTATGGTGGAAAGGAGATGTCTAGTTTCATTATTCTGCATATGGCTAGCCGGCTATCACAACACCATTTATTGAATAGGGATTCCTTTTCTCTTTGCTTTTTTAAATTGAGTTTGTCAAAGATCAGATGGTTGTAGGCATGCACCTTTATTTCTGGCTTCCCTATTCTTTTCCATTAGTATATGTGTTTGTTTTTGTACTGGTATCATGCTATTTTGGTTCCTGCAGCCTTATAGTATAATTTGAAGGTGGGTAATATGATGCTTCAAGCTTTTTTACTTTTGCTTAGGATTGCTTTGGTAACACAGACTCTTTTTTGGTTCCATACAAATTTTAGGATAGTTTTTGCTAGTTCTGTGAAAAATGACATTGGTAGCTTGATAGAAAAAATGTTGAATTTGTAGATTGCGTTGAGCAGTATAGCCATTTTAACAATATTGATTCTTCCAATCTATGAGCATAGAATGTTTTTACATTTGATTGTGTATTCTATTATTTCTTTGAGTACTGTTTTGTAGTTCTCCTTATAGAGGTCTTTCACTTTATTAATTACATGTATTCTTAGGTGGGGTTTTTTGATGTCTATTGTAAATGTAATTACATCCTTGATTTCACTCTCAGATTGAATGTGATGAATGTATAGAAATGTTACTGATTTTTGTACATTGACTTTATATCTTGATAGTTTACTGAAGATATGTATCAGTACCAGGAGCCTTTAGGCAGAGTCTCTAGAGTTTTCTAGTTATAGAGGCATATTGCCCACGAACAGGGATAATTTGACTTCTTGTTTTCCTATTTGGATGGCTTTTACTTCATCATTTTGCCTGATTGTTGTGGCTAGGAATTCCAGTACTATATTGAATAGGAGTGCTGAAAGCAGGCATCCTTGTCTTGTTTCAGTTTTCAAGGGGAATGGTTGTAGCTTTTGCCTATTCAGCATAATGTTGCCTGTGCATTTGCCAAACAGCTCTTATTATTTTGAGGCATGTTCCTTCACTGCCTAGTTTGTTGAAGGTTTATATTAATAAGAGATGTTTAATTTTATTGAAAACATTTTCTACATATATTTAGATGATTATGTGGTTTTTGTTTTTAATTCTGTTTACGTGGTGAATCACATTTATTGATTGCTTATCTTGAACTAGCCTTGCATCCCAGGAATAAAGCCTATTTAATCACAAGGAAATAATCTTTTTATGTGCTGCTGAGTTTAGTATGCTAGAATTTCATTGAGGATTTTTGTATATATTTTCATCAAGGGTATTGGCTTTTAGTTTTCTTTTTTTCATTGTGTCTTTTCCAGATTTTGATATTAGAGTGATGCTGGCTTTGTACAATGAGTCATGGAGGAGTTTCTTCTTCTGCAATATTTGGAATAGTTTCAATAGAATAGATAACAGTTCTTCTTTCAACATCTGGTAGAATTTGTCTATAAATCCATCAGGTCCAGGACTTTTGTTGTTGGTAGATTTTTAATTACTTATTCAGTTTCAGAACTCAATAGTGATCCATTCAGGATTTTAATTTCTTCCTCATTCAAACTTGTGAGATTGTGTGTTTCCATGAATTTGTCCATTTCCTCTAGATTTTATAGTTGATGTGCATAGAGGTATTCATAATAGTCTCTAAGGATGTTTTATATTTCTGTGGAATCAGTTGTAATGTCACCTTTATTATTTTTAATTGTGCTTATTTGAATTTTCTCTCTTTTTAATTTGTTAATCTTTTAATCTATCAATCCTGTTTATCCTTTTGAATAACTAACTTTTGGTTTCACTGATTCTTCATATAATCTATAGTCTAAATTTCTTTCAGTTCTGCTCTTATTTATTTCTTTTCTTCTGCTAGCTGTGAAATTAGTTTTTTTCTTATTTTTATAGTTCCTCTAGATGTGATTTTAAATTGTTAATTTGAGATCTTTCTGACGTTTTGAGGTAGATGTTTAGTGCTGGAAATTTTCCTTTTAACACTGCTTTTGCTGCATCCTAGAGATTTTGGTATATTTTGTCTCTATTTTTATTTCAAAGAATTTTATATTTTTGCCTTACTTTTGTTGTTTACCCCTAAATTACACAGGAGCAAGTTGTTTAATTTCCATGTAATTGGTAGTTTTAAGTGATCTTCTTGGTATTGATTTCTATTTTTATTCTACTGTTCTGAAGCTACGATTGGTATGATTTTGATTTTTATAATTTATTGAGACTTGCTTTATGGTCAAGCGTGTGGTTATTCTTGAAATGTGTTCCTTGTGCAGATGAGAAGAATGTAAATTCCATGGTTGATGAGTAGAGTGTTTTGTAGGTATCAGTTCAATTAGGCAAGTGTCAAATGTAAGTCCAGAATATTTTTATTAGTTTTTTGCCTCAGTGATCTGTCTAATGCTTTTACTGGAGTGTTGAAGTCTCCCCTATTCAACTGTGTGACTGTCTAGGTCTTTTTGTTGGCCTCAAAGTACTTGTTCTATGAATCTGGGTGCTCCAATGTTGAATGTGCATATATTAAGAATAGTTAAGTTTTCTTGTTGAATTGAACCCTTTATCATTACGTAATGCCCTTCTTTGTGCTTCATTACTGTTATTTGTTTAACGTCTGTTTTTTTCTGATATAAGAATAGCAATTCCTGTTCTTTTTAGATTTCCATTTGTGTGAGAGATCTTTCTCCAACCCTTTATGTTGAGCCTATGGATGTTATTACATGTGAAATGAGTCTCTTGAAGACAGCAGATCAACTGGTCTTGTTTTTTAATCCAACATGCAACTCTGTGACTTTTAAGTAGGGTATTTAGATCATTTACATTCAAGGTTAATATGTATATGTGAGGTTATAATCCTATAATGAAATTGTTAGCTGGTTGCTTTGTAGTTTCTATTGTGTTGTTGCTTTGTAGGGTTTATTGGATATGCACTTAAGTGTGTTTCTATGGTAGCAGGTATCTTTCTTTTGTTTCCATAGCGAGAACTCCCTCTAGGATCTCTTGTAAGGCTGGTCAAGTGACTGCAAATTCCATTAGCACTTTCACATCTGGAGAATATTTTATTTCTCCTTCACTTTTTTTCTTTTTTCTTTTCCCCCCTTTTTTTTTTTGGAGACAGGGTTTCCAGAGTGAGCTCTGTCACCCAGGCTGGAGTGCAGTGGCATGATCTTGGCTCACTGCAGCCTTACCTCCTGGGTATGAGTGATTCTCCTGCCTCAGCCACCTGAGTAGCTGAGATTACAGATCTGTGCCACAATGCCCAGCTAATTTTTGTATTTTTAGTAAAGACAGGGTTTCACCATGTTACCCAGGCTGGTCTTGAACTCCTGAACTCAAACAATCTGCTGGTCTCGGCCTCCCAAAGTGCTGGGATTGCAAGCGTGAGTAACTGAGTCTGGCCTCTCCTTCACTTGTGAAGCTTTGATGGGATATGAAATCATGACTGGGATTTATTTTCTTTAAAAATGCTGAAAATAGGCCCCAACTTCTCCTAGCCAGTAAAGATTCTGCTGAGAAGTTCTCTGTTAGTGTGACGGGGTTCCCTTCGTACAGATCTGACTTTTTTCTCTACCTGCTTTAATAATTTTTTCTTCAGTGTTGACTTTGGAAAGTCTGGTAACTATATGCCTTGGTGATGTTCATTTTATATAGTATCTCACTGTTGCTCTCTGGGTTTCTTGTATCTGTATGTCTACCTCTGTAGCAAGATTAGGGAAATATTTTTGAATTATTCTTACAAATATATTTTTCAGGTTTTTGGTTTTTTGATTTTTTTTTTTTTTTTTTTTTTTTTTTTTTTTTTTTTTTTTTACTTTTTGTCTCTCTCAGGCATGCCAATAATTTATAGGGTTGGTCACTTTGCATAATTCCATATTTCTTATTTCTTTAAGATTTTGTTCATTAAATTTTTTTTTTTTAATTCTTGTGTGACTGGGTTAGTTTGAAAAACTGGTCTTTAAGCTCTGAAATTATTTCTCTGCTTGATCCAGTATGTTGATAAAGCTTTCAATTATATTAAAATTCCTTAAGTGAGTTTTTCAATTCCAGAAGCTTTACTTGATTTATTTTTAAAATGTTAAATCTCATCCTAAATTTCCTGGATCGATTTAGAAGTTTCATAGTGTTGACACTCAACCTTGTACTGGATCTCATTGAGCTTCCCTTCAATCCCTGATTTGAGTTCTTTATCTGGGTCTGCATTTCCATTTTGGTTAGGAATTATTGCTGGAGAGCCAGTGTGTTATTTTGGTGATGTCACTGCATTCATATTTTTCATGGTGGCAGACTGTTTGCACTGGTTCCTTCTTATCTGGAAATGCTGGCACTTCTACTTTTTGAAATTATTTTCACCTCAGTAGGAATTTTTCTTTTTCTTTCTTTCTCTATAGCATTGTTTTGTTTTCTTTCCCTTTCTCCTTCCCCCTTTCCATAGGATTTGTGACTACAGAGAATGTTGGGTAGAGCCTTTTGCCTTTGCTTTTATAGCCCTATGCACTTCCTTTAGTAGGTTTTATATTGGGCTGCGCAGTTTGACCTACAAACCAGTAGATGGTATCTTTGGGTAAAAGCCATCTTCAGGCAAAGAGTTTGGGTATACACTTGATGTTTGTTTACTGAGAGAGACTCTGTTGCCTCAAGCAATTGGCTAAGAGTACACAGAAGTTTGAGCCCATGGCCAGCCCCAAGAGGGCCACATGAGTGGGACTGGACTGTGCAGGTTTACCTACAGATCCCCCAGTAGTAGACACAAGCACCAGCACCAGGAAGAATCTAGTGGGCAGCCATCAAAGACCCAGAGATGTGCCTGGGCATCAAGATGGGAAACCTCCTTGGCCCCAAGTTCTCTACATGGGGATATGGGCAGCCTAAACTTCTAATCCAGGAGAATCAGTGCCAAATGCTGGGAGATCTGCCCAGGCATTGAGCAGAGAAGAACCCTTGCACCCGGATCTCTGCATAGGCAGGGATAGGGTGGGAACTCAGACTGCTAGTCCATGTGAATCAGAGCTCTAAATGCCTGGAGATCTGCCTATGTGGGAAGTGAAGAGGGCCCCATTAAATGAGGATCTCCGAGTAGGAAGTGTGAGGTGGCTTAGGCTACTGATCCAGGCAAGGGGGTGCTTCAAAAACCTGGTGAATCTGCCTGGATATGGAGTGGAGAGGGACCTGCTATACCACAATCTATGTCCATAATGGGTGGGTCGGCTCAGGTGTTTATCCAGGCAATGGGGTGCTCCAAAAACTTGGTGATCTGCCTGGGTGTGGAGTATAGAGGGATCTGCTGCACCACAATCTATGTCCATGAAGGGTAGGGTGGCTTAGACTTCTGGTCCAGGCAAGTGAGTGATCCAAATGTCTGAATTTTTACCTATGGGAGAAGCAGAGAGGGTCCTGCTACACCATGATCTTGGGGGAGCAGGCTAGGGCACTCAGCAACAACACAGGCAAACTGGCTTTAGATTGCCAAGCTGACCTTGGCTGCAACTCCCATCACCCAGACAGAACTGTTTCTGTAGTAGCATTTCTTCCACCCCAGGCCTGCTGCTGAGACAATTTCCTCAGTTCTGGCTGCGAAGACTCCTACCTTGCTGCAGGGCCAGTAGCTCCAATCACTGGCCCAAGATAAAAATGCCTGCACATCCACATTGTCATGTCACCTAGGAATAGCTGACTCTGTATGCTCCCAGGTTAAAAACAACTTCTTGCTGTCAGTTTTAAACCTGAGAAAATGCCTGAAGATTTTCTCAGTGCCTTTGCCTCACAGCATCTCCAAACCTCTCCCAAGCTACAGGGATTTGGAGAAACAAAATGCCATCCCTTAGCCTCGGTGTCTTGGATCCCCACGGAAAGGTGAATCACAGAGGGAGGCTTTCTGACTCTTTCACATACTGGAGCTTCACTTATTTCTAATCAGCTGGATGCCATCTTAGGGGTTGTTTGCCCAGACTTTCCTCCCTGTGATATCGCGTGTCCTTCACAATTCCAGTGGATTCCTGTTTTCCTTTTTCAATTAAAGCTCACAGAGCTGATCTTCATGCACTATCTTGCTGTTTCCAAGTGGCTGAGGCACACACTAAAAACTTCTAATTTGCCATCTTAAAAAAATAGAATAAAATAAAAAAATAGAACAAAAAAATAGCTGTTATTCTTAATCCTTTTCCTCTGACATAGGCATTCCTTTTATTTCTCTCTTATGGTTGAACCCTATTTCCTGCTTTCTTTGCATTTCAATTTGTTGATTAAAAACATCTTGAGAAAGATATATGGCAGACAAAACATTAGAGTTATTCTACTCTTATAATTAGTTGATAGTCCAGGCATAACTACTGTTTCCCAGCTCCAGTGTTGCTAGGTAAAAGATTGATACCATACACATCACTGTGTCACTTTTTTATGTGAGACCAATATTTTTCCTATTGAACATTTTATACTTTTAATTTTTTGGCACCAGATTTCTGAAATTCTATGGTGATATTCTTTGCTGTGGAGTTTTCATGTTTTCCTCTTTCTCAGCCTCTTTTTCCTTCTTTTCCAATTAGAAAACACAAAATAATTCGTGTTGATTTTCTAGCATTTTACAGTTCTGGGAAAATTTCCTGGGATACTTTATTAATGGTTTCTCTCTTTCATTTTCTCTTATAAATATCCATTAGTTGGAACTCTTATACTAAATGTTCCATATTTTTCTCCTCTTATTTTTAATTTATGGGTCCTAGATCTCTGTGGTGTTTCTTCAACTTCATCCTACAGCTTTTTTTGCTTGTTTTTTCTCTATCTTATTTGTGTGTGTGTGTGTGTGTGTGTGTGTGTTTTTCTGAAGGCCTCTTTTCATTTTCTGGATACTGCTTGTTAATAGCTTTCTTTTTCTTTCTATCCAAATAGAGGGTAGGTGATTTGCTTGTTTTTTCTCTACTTTATTTGTGTGTGTGTGTGTGTGTGTGTGTGTGTGTGTTTGAAGGCCTCTTTTAATTTTCTGAATACTGCTTGTTAATAGCTTTTTCTTTCTACACAAATAGAGGGTAGGTGATTTAACTTGCCTGGCATATGAGGCTGGAATTTTTTTTATATCTTTGATAATATTATCTATGTTATTTGCATTTTTTTACTACTGGTAGATTGCTTCTATTTTCTCAGTGTTCCTCCTTTCTATTTGCATTTGTACCTCTCTTTATCATGTTAGTTGCTTTTCTCAAAAGTTTAGTGATCTTTGGTTGTCTACTACTGCCTAACAAATTATTCCAAACCTTAGTAGCTTAAAGCAGCAAATATTGTCTCAGTTTCTGTGAGTCAGAGTCCAAATTTGGGAGTAGACTGCCTAGTAGTGCTCTTCTCTTTGACTAATGTGCCTGTGCCTTTTTATTCCTTTGCTGCCATTTTTGAAATATTTTAGTAAAAAGAGAAAATAAGGGCAGTTGTTTTATCAGCTGTACTGAACCGTAAGTCCTGTATTTTTTTTTCTCAAAAGCCCATCAGTAGTTCTTTATTTGTTTGTGCCTTCACAATGAAAGGAGGAAAGCTTTATCCAGATATTGTGTTGGTCAAAAGTTAGCATGTATGGATTATCTTTTCTCTGATTAATTCTACAAGAGTCCCAGTTGGTAAGTACAACATTTATTCATATTTTCAAGCTTATGAGACATTTGACTGCTGTAGTTTGGCTAGACTAATATATATATATGTCTGTGTGTATATATACATATATATATTATATATATTATAACCCCACTGCCCTGCCCAGTTTTCCTATTTTTATTTTTTTTGAGATGCGATCTCACTCTGTCCCTAGGTTAGAGTGCAGTGGCACGATCTAGGCTCAATGGAACTTCCTCCCGGGTTCAAGAGATTCTCCTGCCTCAGCCTCCCGAGTAGCTGGGATTACATGCATGTGCCACAACACCCGGCTAATTTTTATGTTTTTAGTAGAGACAGGGTTTTGCCATGTTGTCCAGGCTGGTCTCAAACTCCTCACCTCAGGTGATCTGCCAGCCTTGGCCTCCCAAAGTGCTGGGATTACAGGTGTGAGCCATTGTGCCCAGCCTCAGTTTTCTAACACCAAGAATTAACACTGAATATTTTAAAAGCTACCCTTCTCAGAATACTACAAGGGCACATTATTTCTTTGCTTGTGAGAAAAACTCTTTTTAAGGAAGCAATGAACCATTGCAGCTGGATGTGAAAGGAAGTTCTTATCTTGTTTTTGTTTTATGTCTTTGAGAGTAATGATCCATGAATGGGAACATATAGTAAAGTACTGATTAGGTAGAATGTGAGAACACCTAATATTCAAAAACTAATATCCAAATACAGGAGATGTAATTGGTACATTCTGTTGGCACAGAGTTTGCAACTTTATTCCTAGAGCACATGTAGAGATACTGAATTATGCTGGTTATAAGTAATTATTTAAATATGGGCATTATATTACTAAAAATAATGTAAATTGTTTGAAGATACAGATAATTTCTTACACAACATTTTCTATTTCTCCCAAAAGTGCAGTATCCTACAGAACTTGGCAAGCATTATGTAAACACAAACATAATAGAGACTGACTTGAAATTCAGTCAGGCATGGTGGCTCATGCCTGTTGCTCCAGCATTTCGTGAGGCTGAGGTGGTAGTATTGTTTGAAGTTGGGAGTTTGAGACCAGCCTGTGCAACAAAGCAATACCCTATCTCTACAAAATATTTTTAAAATTTTCTGGGTGTGGGTGGCATGCACCTGTAGTCTCAGCTACTCAAGTGGCTGAGGTGGGAGGATCCCTTGAGCCCAAGAGTTTGAGGCTGCAGTGAGCTGTGATTACACCACTACACTCTAGTTTGGGCCACAGAGTGAGACCCTGTATTTTTTTTTGTTTTTTAAGAAATTCGTCCCTTTCTGTTACATTACCAAAATGTAAAATGTTCAAGCCTCGGGAAGGCATATTTACATGTCAGGAAATCACACATTCATAGTTCATGGTACCTTTTGAAGACTTCTGGAAACAAGTGTCCAAATATTCATCGCTAGAAATCAAACATTGAATTTAATCCTTGAAGCTACTATCTATTCTTCCAATAATGAAAGAAAAAGGTTAAAACACTGTGTTTTCCTATGGCTCCTAACTGAAAGAATTGAGAGATTTGAAGAGGAATATAAAGAATTTATTATGTTCAAGGTATATCATAGATCTGCGAATGGGTTAAGAAGTAACTTTCTGAGGTTGATGAAGTAACACAGCACATTAGCAAAAATAAATAAATAAATAAATTAGTTATTACTACTTTGAAATTTTACCAAAAAAAAAAAAAAGCCCAAAGTAAAAGATTAATAAAAGAGAGTAAGGAATTCCACAGTTCTGTATATATAAAAGTAGCAGCAATCACACCCCATAACCTGTCTCATTCTATCAAATTTTACTAACTTCATTGAAGGCCTATCCATCCATCATAACAAAGAGCTTTTATGCGCTAATCACCAATAAGAACCCAACTAATTCCCTAAAAATTACTGCCTGTTCATTTTCAAAGGTGAACAAAGTCATAGGAGACTAAGAGTTTTGCCAGTCTCACGTAAATCAGTTTAGTAAAGCAAACTCAGCGACTCCTTCTAAACTAAAAATAAAATGAGTAAAATGAACCAATGTATGTAAAAGCTTTTAAGGGGCTATTCTTCATCCAAATACGCAAAAATAATTGGTCACTTTCTCAAGTTTATCTACAT
This sequence comes from Mandrillus leucophaeus, assembly GCF_000951045.1. Classification (NCBI taxonomy): domain Eukaryota; kingdom Metazoa; phylum Chordata; class Mammalia; order Primates; family Cercopithecidae; genus Mandrillus; species Mandrillus leucophaeus. Next base: position 35,753 of record NW_012098810.1, read on the forward strand.
ATACCACCTATTTGCCTCAAATCTCCCTCTTCAGAGGTAAAGCCAAATATCCAAGGCCAATGCATCATATGACTAATTACAAATTCATTTTGGTTAATTATTTTTTCTGCTTGCTAATAATTATGTGTGAAAGTGCACTTATTTTTCATGGATAAATAGTCTAACAATTGTTTATATATTTTATTCTAAACCAGGCTTTAAATATTGTTTATATTCTCAATGATTCCTCCAGGTAAGTATTATCCAAGTGATATATTCGGAATTTTTAGTATTTCTTAAAAAGAGGTTTGAATGGTCAAATATTATATTAAAAACTGTGTGTGTTACTGTCTACATAAGGATACTAAAGGCTCTGGGCAATTCTGCAATTAAGAAATAAGCTAATTTTTAACTCAATATAGCAGAATTATTTGGGAATGAGACATTGTTTCTCTCTTTTTATTATTAATCGTATAGAATTAGTATTAACATTCTGTGGAGTCCTCTTTGAAAATACTTATTTCAGCTTAGAAAAGAATTGTTTTCTCTGCCTATACAAATAAAAGAAAGGGAACCAAGTATGTTAGGAAATCCAAACCACAGGAATAGGAACTTTTAATGCCTAGTAGAGATCACATAATGTGTGATCTATTTATCTGGCTACACAGTCAAGGCCCTGCCCCTTATCAATGTTCTCACTAGTATTGGTTCATGTCCCTCTAATCTTACTATATTATCCTAATGACCTCTTGCCTCCCTCACTGAGACAAGTTCAGTAAGCAAATGTTTATCTTCCTCTTGGTTATGATTAATGACTCTTGGCATTGGAGTATATTTATCCAGTAAGCAATACAAAGCAAGTTAAAGGAAAACCTCAGGCCCAAAATCAGTACACTAATTCTCCATGCTACACTCTCTTCAGCTTTTCAGCATCATAGAACATCTTTGTGACTAATAAAAAAATGCATCTGACAAAATAGTTTAATTTCCAATATATTAAACTGGAAATATCAATGCAAATGCCAGATAAGCACAGCAAATTTTTCAACACTGATACTTATTTTTTTTCCTGAGATTTTGCTTTCCAATGTGTTCTCTGTTGGAAAAATGGCTATCCTCCTTGGAAGGTGACTGGCGATGGAAAACTTTAATATGGACTTAAAACATAGAATGCTGATTCTGTCAAACATGTCTGGAAGGAGTTCCGTAATATTAACCAAAAAAGTCACAAAAGAACTATATTAAAAGGGCTTACACTGTCTAAATTGTTACAATTTGAAATTAATAATGACATTAAAAACTCATAATTAATACAAATAAAAATAAATTCAGTTCTTAAAAGGTCATGGGTTCATATTAAAATCTGAAAGTGAAAAATTAACATAAGGTGTATTATATCGATTACAATATAAAGGTAGGGAAGTCCTATGTTATGCATGAATTTTTTTTATTAAGTGTATGTTTGTTTATAAACTACTAAGATATATTTGCTTCTAACAGAGTTAGTAGAGAATGACAGATGGGAATTCGGGGGGAAGGGGTTGTTGCTTATGCAAATAATCCTAGAGGTGTTCATGATCATACCAAGAATAGGAGGGAAAATCCAGCTCCAAAGTCATTTGCAATATAAGCGCAGCAAGAAAGTTCAACACTGCGTTCTAGGTAGATGAATCACCTATATGTTCTAAAGAGAGGATTTTGCCATGTAGAATCTATCTTTCATCCGGTATGAGAAAACTTTTAAGGAACTATTCATTGGAATTAGATACAGATAAACACCTTTTCTTTTTAATAATTTTTCAGAACAGATGACACACTGAATTATATAATACTAAGAAAAATCAGAGTGCGCATACTTTGTAATGAAAAACTAAGTTGAAAACAGAATTTATATGTAAAAAATACACCAAACAAATTACTGATGTAACAAGTAAAGTTTACGCATTTAAACAAAGCTTGAAGTAACAGCTTTGTTTTCATGCATAAACTTTGTTATATCAATGGTTGATGTAACAAATTACACCAAATTTGTTGAATTTGCCTTTGGGGAATCAACTAGGACTAATGATCCAACAAAAATATCAATTGGTTGATGATGCAGAACCCATAATCACCTTCAGCTTGAGAATTTATTGTATGTATTTTGGGTCTCTAAGCATTTCATAATCACAGTAAGGCACCAAAGTCGGTAATATTATAAACATTGGGACATATAAAATAAAATAGACATGATGATGACACGGTTTTGAGATTTTAAAATAGCTTTAAGCTTTCCAGTATCCTGTCTGACATGTAAAAATCTAGAAAGTTGCCACTCCATCTTAACAACAAGCCAAAAGCAGAATAAACTAAAATATCCACAACTCTTCTTAGTTCTGTAAGATACGTGAAGTCACAGAGCAAACTGCTGTCCACAACATTGAAGGGACAGACAGACATTACAGAGAATCACAATTTACCACAGCAAAAATTTACAAGCAGCGACCTTTGTAGGAACCAAGGCTGGGGTAGAAAAAATTGAACTGTAATTGAATTGCAAGAGACTCAGTGTGGACAAGTCTGAGAGACAAAGATTGCAGGGTAAACGGTCATAGAAGGGTCTCCGTGCTTGTGTGAATTTTACCTCTGGGAGCTAGACCATGTTCTCACAGTGAATATCAGAGAAAAATTCCCTTATGCTTCCAGCAAAAGGAGAGGTAAAGGGACCATTTTAAAATACAACAGACCATTCTGTTCTTTTTAACTAGGTCTGCCTTCAGGAGCAACTGTTTCCTGAGCCTAACCTGCTGGGGTTTTATCAGAGCGTAACCTTCCTGGGGGATGGGAAACTTACAGCTCTAGCTGGCTCTAGGCATACAATCCAAAGCAGGGGAGGAGTACTGAGAAGCAAGTGTGAAATACATACTCCAGAGCTACAGGCTCACTAACAGACTGAAACTCACTTATAAGACAATAGGACATTTCCCCTTCCCCCACAACCTATCACCACATTACTAAAAGCTTATTTAGAACAGTGTATTTTGCCTTGTACATCGTGTCTGGCTATACAAAAAGTTACAAGACATACTGCTATAGTTTGGATATCTGTCCTCACCAAATTTCGTGTTGACATTTAAACCCCTATGTGGTAGTTATGAAATGTGGGGCCTAATGGACGATGTCTGGGTCGTGGGGCTGGATCCCTTATGAATAGATTAATGCCCTCCCTTGGGGGTGAGTGAGTATACTCTATTAGTTCCTGTGAGAGCTGGTTGTTAAAAATCCTAGCACCTCTTCCCTTTCTTTTTGACTTTCCCTCCTGCCACGTGATCTCTGTACACACCAGCACCTTTTTGCCTCCTTTCATGAGTGGTAGCAGCCTTATGCCCTCACCACAAGTAGATGCTGGTGCTGTGCTACTGGTACAGCCTGCGGAATCATGAGCCAAATAAACATCTTTTCTTCATAAATTAGCCACTCTCAGGTTCTTTTTATCAACACAAAATGGACAAAGACATATACTAAAAGGCAAAAAAAAACACATGGTTTGAAGAAACAGAGCAACCTTCAAAACTAGATTCAGAAATGGCAGTGATGCTGGAATTATCAGACAAGAAATTTAAAACAACTATGATGAATATGCTAAGGTCTGTAATGGATAATGTCAACAGCATGTAAAAACAGATAGACAAAGTAAGCAGAGAGATAAAATTCTAAGAAAGAACCAAAGAGAAATGTCAGAGATAAAAAAAAAAATATTGTAAAGAAATGAAAATTTTATTTTAGGAGCTTTCTTATTAGACTGGATATAGACTGGATATAGCTGAGAAACTAATATATGAGCTTGAAGATATCTCAATAGAAACCTCCAAAACTGAAGAGAAAATGAAGAAAACACTAAAAAAAAAAAGAAGAAAAAATACAGAACCAAATATTCAAGAAATGTGGGATAATGATATAAGGTATAACATACACAAATTAGGAATATAGAAGGAGAATAAAGGGAGAAAGAAACAGGAAGGATATTTAAAACAGTAATGACTGAAAATTATCTCCAAATGAATATCAGACACCGAGCTCAGAGAACAACACTCAAGACAAATAGCAGAAAAACTACATCTAGGAACATCATTTTCAAACTACAGAAAATGAAAGATGAAGAAAAATGTTTGGGTGAGAGAGAAAGGACAAGATGGAGGAAGGTGAACAAGAAGGCACAATCCATGTTGCTTCCGGGTTCTTCCTCACCAACTTTTCCACGCACAGGAAAATGCAGCCCACACCCGGGAAGATGCAGATCAACCGAGCATGTGCCAGGTGACGTCAATCCAAAGAGATTGAAACTTACCTGGCCATGCCTATGGAGATGCCCCATCATGCCCTTATCCCGCCCACTGCTCTCCCCCTTCCAGTACCAATGCATGAAAGTCCGCTGCCGGGACGAGCCGGAGTGACTTCTTCAGTCCCTCCTACTTGTGGACCAGAGAACCTCACCCGAGAGCGCTGGCGCGACTTCCCTGGCCCCATACCTGAGGACCGGAGAACCTCGCCCGAGAATGTGTGCATATTTGCAATAAAAGACTGCTGCTTTCTTACGTACTTTGGCCTCATGTTTAATTATTTAGCTCTCCTAAATTAAGTATTAAATTAAGACAATTATTAAATTAAATTAAATTAAGACAGTTGGTGCCGAAACCCGGGACCCTCGCCGAGCCTAGGGTAACTCTACAGATAGCGGGTAAGCCAATTTCTTTTCTCATCAATACAGAGGCTACCTATTCTGTTTTGTCAACCTATGGAGGTCCTAGTCAACCATCCACTATCTCAGTAGTTGGGGTAGACGGTAAGCCATCTAACCCTTGCCAGACCCCAATGTTAAATTACTGCCTGGACTATGCATGCTTTGCCCACTCTTTCCTCATCATGCCCTCTTGCCCCACCCCCCTCATAGGATGAGACATCTTAACCTAACTCAAAACATCTATTCCCCTTCCCTTTCTCCAGGTGACCAGGTTCTACCCAAAGATCAACAACCTCCTCAAATTTTCCCACTTCCTCACTATTCTTCATCTTAACTTAACTGAATTTTCCCTCATAAACCCCATAGACACCCTCCTTCCCAACCCATCCCCCAACCAGTAGGTTTCCCAACTTTTTACTCTCATAGAAGACCTAGCTTGGCAGGGTGCCCTTTGTGATTTCAGCAATGTTGAACTTACCCTCTACACCTTTGTCACCATTATTATGGTTCACTCTAATTCCCCTAGTTACTCCTATTAATCCTAACTTTGTATGGAGATTCTCTATAACTGAAAGCTGGTCTACAGACAACCAGATACACTCAGTCATGCAGGGCACTGCAGATTGTCCCCACCCCCACGGTTGTCACTCTGCCCTCTCCCTAAATTTTTCCCTAAATTCCATCACTGGAGGCCTCCCAGCCATATGTTTCTTGTACGACCAAACAGAATATAATTGTAAAAACTACTGGCAAGAAACCAACCTAGAGTGTCCATACAATTACTGCAAAATCTATCCTTTGTATGACTTCAATGCACAATCCCAACATAAGAATATGTTTCAAAGCCCTTCGCCAGGAACATATAGTCTTATTATTAATGATCCCTGGGACCCTCGGTGGGCCCAGGGAGTTAAAAGTGGACTATATGCGTCATCTGTTTCCTCATATCCCACTGCAATCATCCAGGTAAAGAGAGTATACATACAGCAAGTACATCTCCCTAAAGGTGTACAGGCCCTACAGAATTTAACCTCAGCCACAAAATCTCATGAACAAAAACTACAGAAGCAGTTAAGCCCCCTAACAGTGAGGACCCATTCTCATGGTTAACACTTATTCGCCAAGGACTTGACTTAACCCAGGCTGCCGGAGTAAAAAATCTCTCCCACTGCTTCCTTTGCACTGCACTCGGAAAAGCTCCCTTAGTGGCAGTCCCTCTACCAACCACCTTCAATATCACCACCGACTCTACCAGCTCCTCTCAAGCAACATCCTTGCCTCAAGTCCCATTATACCGTAATCCACAGAGTCAAACCCTTCCTTTTTGCTACTGTACTCCAAACTCTTCATGGTGTAATTGCACTTAAGCTCCCAGCAAGACCCAGACGGCCTCCGTTGGAGGCTACTTTTAGTGTAACCAAACTCTATCTAAAACTCTTAACCATATCCCCATCACCCAATCTCTTTGCGTTCCGGTATCTTTAGTGCCTAGCTTAACTCTATATAGCGAAGGAGAATTGTCCAAACTAGCTTCCCAGCTCAGCCCCAGCAATAACATCCAAAAGTGGGCCGTTTTTCTTCCCTTAATTATCGGGGTTTCCCTAGCATCGTCCCTAGTAGCCTCAGGACTTGGAACAGAGGCCCTCACCCACTCGATTCAATCCACACAGACCCTCTCCACTCAGGTCCAGGCAGCCATAGAGGCTTCAGTTGAAAGCTTAGCCTCTTTACAAGGTCAAATCACCTCAGGGCCCAGGTAGCAGCACAAAATAGATGGGCATTAGATCTTCTTACTCCTGAAAAAGGAGGAACATGCCTATTCCTAGGAGAGGAGTGTTGCTACTACGTAAATGAATCAGGCCTGGTTGACACCAACGTCCAAACATTAAACAAGATCAAAAAGGAGCTTCAACAATTTAACTCCCCCTTCACCCCTGGACCACTGGTATGGCTGCTGCCCATAGTACAGCAGATGCTCCCATTCCTAATTCCCATACTAATCCTCTGCCTTGCCTTATGTTTTGCTCCCATTTTAATAAAATTTCTCTGAGCCAGGGTCCAAGAAATCACCCGAGTCACCTTCAATCAAATGATCCTGCATCCCTACACCCAACTGCCAACCTCAGACCCTAACTATGCCCCCTAACAGCAGAAAGCAGCCAGACAGACAACGGCACCCAAATTCTTATAATCAATAAGAGGTTGGACTGTTTGGGTGAGGGAGAAAGGACAAGATGGAGGAAGGTGAACAAGAAGGCACAATCCATGTTGCTTCCGGGTTCTTCCTCACCAACTTTCCCATGCGCAGGAAAATGCAGTCTGCCCCCAGGAAGATGCAGATCAACCGAGCATACACCAGGTGACGTCAATCTGAAGAGATCGAAACTTACCTGGCCATGCCTATGGAGACGCCCCTATCACGCCCTTATCCCGCCCACTGCCCTCCCCCTTCCAGTACCGGCGTGACTTCTTCAGCCCCTCCTACTTGTGGACCGGAGAACCTCACCCGAGAGCGCCGGCGTGACTTCCCTGGCCCCATACCTGAGGACCGGAGAACCTCGCCCAAGAGTGTGTGCATATTTGCAATAAAGGACTGCCGCTTTCTTATGTATTTTGGCCTCATGTTTAATTATTTAGCTCTCCTAAGTTAAGTATTAAATTAAGACAATTATTAAATTAAATTAAATTAAGACAAAAAAGTTATAAAAGAACCTGGGGGTGGGGTGTGGTGGTGGGCGGAGGAGAAACCCCTTAACTATAGGGGAGCAAAAATTAGAATGATATCCAACTTCTCAGAAACCATGCAAACAAGAAGATGGTGGAGTGAAATATTTAAAACATTTGGAGAAAATAAAACCACTGACCCAGAATTCTGTATCCTGCAAAATTGTTTTTCAAAAGTGAAGAAGAAATACAGACTTTCAAAGACAGCCAAAACATGAGTGCATTTCTCACCAGTAGACCTGCTTCATACAAAAAGTTAAAAGAAGTTGTTTTTTAGTTAAAGAAAATTATATAGGTCAGAACCTCAGCTCTACACAGGGAAAGGAAGAACATTAGAGAAGAAATAAGTGGATGTAAAATAACAATTTTTATCTTTCTTATTCTTAATTGATATAGCAAATAACAAGTAATTGTTCATTCAAAAAATTAATAGCAAAAATGTGTTATATTTGTGTGCTCACATTTATATGTATATACATTTATTTATTTTTTATGTTTATCTATGGGTGAAATGAATGTCAGCAATGAGACATTGCTGACCATGTTAGGGATGGTAGGGATTAGAATGATTTTGTCATTATAAGGTATTTGAATTACCTTTGAACTATGGTATAGTGTTAGTTGAAAGTGGACTTGGATTAGTTGTAAATGTATATTGTAAACATTAGGACAAACAGTAAAAAATTAAAAATAAAGAGGTAGTAAAATTGTTATAGTAAAAAAAGAAGAGAAAATTGAATCATATAAAATGCTGAATTAAAATCACAACAAGCATTAAAACAATGAAAGACAAAAACAGGAAGAAAGAACAAGGGAAACAAATAGAAAACAGAAACAAATATGACAGGTATTAATTCTGTATCAATAATCACTTTGTATGTGAACAGTCTAAATATACCATTAAAAAGACAGATTTTCAGAGATGTCCAATGTCCAAAAGCAAGACCTAACTATATGTTGCCTAGAAGAAACCCACCTTAAATATAAAGACACATATGATCAAAAGTAAATGGTTAGAGAGAAATAAACTATGTTAATAATAATCAAAAGAAAGCTATAGTAGATATTTTATAATTTCAGTCAGGACAAACTTCAAAGCAAGGAAACTTGTTCAGGTACATTTATAATTGGTACAGTTAAATGGTAATTCTCAGACAACGGTGAGAATGTAAATGGGTCATTTTTTGTGGAAGCATATTTGAAAACATTTATCCTAGCTTACATTTCATCTCTCTTAAAACCTTGGTGAGAACCTATTATTTTTTCCCCTAGTTTCACAGCATCCTCTAGTGACAGAAGCAGCTCTGTCCTTGAGTCTTTCAGCTCCGTTTACCATGAAAATACTTTTCCTCCTGCCTGCCTTGTTATCAGAAATAACTTCAGATTTGCACTAGTGGCAGACTTCACAACACCTTCTGTGAAAGTATCTTTTAATTCACATATTTCTCAACCTCATCAACACCTATTTGTCAGGCCTCTGAACCCAAGCCTGCACATATACATCTAGATGGCGTGAGGCAACTGAAGAACAACAAAAGAAGTGAAAATGACCAGTTCCTGCCTTAACTAATGACATTACCTTGTGAAATTCCTTCTCCTGGACAGTAAGTCTCAGAAACTCCCCCAGTGAGCACCTTGTGACCCCCGCCCCTGCCCACCAGAGAACAAACCCCTTTGACTATAATTTTCCACTACCTATCCAAATCCTCTAAAACTGCGCCACCCCATCTCCCTTTGCTGATTCCTTTTTAGGACTCAGCCCGCCTGTGCCAAGGTGATTAAAAAGCTTTATTGCTCACACAAAGCCTGTTTGGTGGTCTCTTCACACGGACGTGCATGATACTGTTATTCTTTGACTTTTTAATAAAGTATTGTATTTCCTTTATTGCATAATTAAAATACAACTATACCATGCAGCATTAAATATAATTTTTCCTGAAGAAAAGCAAATTACACATAAAATGCTTAATCTCTAGAAATTGCTGGGCTAAAGTCAGGGCCATTTGTATGAGAAAGCAGCACAGACTTCACAA
>NW_012098810.1:47346-48124 GCF_000951045.1 Mandrillus leucophaeus
TTATTTTATTTTATTTTATTTTATTTTATTTTATTTTATTTTATTTTATTTTATTTTATTTTTGTGGCAGTTGTGAATGGAAGTGTGTTCCTGATTTGCCTCTCACCTTGGCTGTTTTTGGTGTATAGGAATGCTAGTAATATTTGTACATTGATTTTGTTTCCTGAAACTTTACCGAAGTTGTGGATCAGCCTGAAGGAGCTTTCATTATGACACTATAAGGTTTTATAGATACAGATTCTTGTCATCTATAAACAGGGATAGTTTGACTTTCTCTCTTCCTTTCTGGATGTCCTTTATGTCCTTCTTTTGCCTGGGTGTTCTGGCTAGGACTTGCAGTACTATGTTGAATAGGGGTAGAGAGTACATCTCTGTATTGTGCTGGTTTTCAAGGCAAATGCTTCCAGCTTTTGCCAATTCAGTATAATGCTGGCTGTTAATTTGTCATAGATGGTTCTTACCATTTTGAGGTATATTCCTTCGATACCTGGTTTATTGAGAGTTTTTAACACGAGGGGATGTTGAATTTTATAAAAAGCCTTCTCTATATCTATTGAGATAATCATGTGGTTTTTGTCTTTAGTTATGTTTATATGATGAATCACATTTATCAATTTGCATATGTTAAACCGTCCTTGCATCCCAGGAATAAAGCCTACTTGATCATGCTGGATTAACTTTTGGATGTGTTGTTGGATTTGGTTTGCTAGTAATATGTTGAGGATTTTTGCATCAGTGTTCTTCAAGGTTATTGGCCTGAACAGAACAATAATGAGCT
>NW_012098810.1:52784-54794 GCF_000951045.1 Mandrillus leucophaeus
GCCCGGCTAGTTTTTTGTTATTTTTTAGTAGAGACGGGGTTTCACCATGTTAGCCAGGATGGTCTCGATCTCCTGACCTCGTGATCCACCCGTCTTGGCCTCCCAAAGTGCTGGGATTACAGGCTTGAGCCACCGCGCCCGGCCGACTTCACAATAACTTCTAAGAAACTACCGAGGTTTTGAATAGAACAATTAGAATTTATTTCTTTTTTTAAAAAGTTTATGTTCAAGGGTGCATGCGTAGGTTTGTTATACAGGTAAACTCGTGTCCTGGGGGTTTGATGTACAGATTATTTTATCACCCAAGTACTAAGTCTAGTACCTAGTAGTTATTTTTTTCTGCTCCTCTCCCTCCTTTCAACCCCCATCCTCTGGCAGGCCCCAGTGTCTGTTGTTCCCCTTATTGTGTGCATGTGTTTTCATCGTTTAGCTCCCACTTACAAGTGAGAGCATACAGTATTTGGTTTTCTGTTTCTGAGTTAGTTTGCTACGGATAACGGCCTCCAGCTCCATCCATGTCTCTACAAAGGACATGATCTTGTTCTTTTTATGGATGCATAGTATTCCATGGTGTATATGTTCCACATTTTCTTTATCCAGTCTTCCATTGATGGGCATGCTGGTTGATTCCATGTCTTTGCTAATGTAAATAGTGCTGCAAATAACTATTTACATCATATGTGTGCATTTTCCTTATGATAGAAAAAATTATATTTCTTTGGGTGTCTACCCAGTAATGGGATTTCTGGATGAAATGATAGTTCTGTTTTTCACTCTTTAAGGAATTTCCACACTGCTTTCCACAATATTTGAACAAATTTACACTTCCACCAATGTATAAGTGTTCTTTTTTCTCCACAACTTAGCCAGCACCTATATTTTTAGACTTCTTAGTAATTGCCATCTGACTGGTGCGAGATGTTATCTCATCCTGGTTTTGATTTGCATTGCTCTAATTATCAGTAATATTGAGTTTTCTTTTTTTCCAAGTGCTTATTGGACATATGTATGTCTTCATTTGAAAAGTTTCTCTTCATGTACTTTTCCCCCTTTTATGGAATTGTTTTTTCCTTGTAAATTTCTTTAAGCTCCTTATAAATGCTGAATATTAGTCCTTTGTCGAACGCATAGTTTGAACACATTTTCTTCCATTCTGTAGGTTGTCTGTTTACTCTATTGATAGTATATTTTGCTATGCAAAAGCTTTTTAGTTAAATAAGACTCAGTTTGTCAATTTTTGCTTTTATTGAAATTGCTTTGGGCATCTTCATCATGATCTATTTGCTAGTTTCTATGTCCAGAATGTTGTTGCTTAGGTTATCTTCCAGGGTTTTTACAGTTTTGGGTTTTACATTTTACATTGAAGTATTTAATCCATCTTGAGGTAATTTTGCCTATGGTGCAAAGAAGGTGTCCAATTTCAATCTTCTGCATATAGTTATCCAATTACCCCAGCACGATTTTTTGCATAGGGTGCCCTTTCCTCATTGCTTTTTTTGGTCAGCTTTATCAAAAATCAATTGATGGAGGTGTGCAGCCTTATTTCTAGGCTCTGTATTCTGTTCCATTGGTCTATGTGTCTGTTTTTGTACTGGTCCCATGCTGTTTTGTTTATTGTAGCCCTGTTATAGTTCAAAATCAGTAGCGTGATGCCTCCAGCTTTGCTCTTTATGCTTAGGATTGCCTTGGCTATTCGGGCTCCTTCTTGGTTCCATATGTATTTTAAAATAGTTTTTCTTGATCTGTGAAGAATGTTATTGATAGTTTGATAGAAATAACATTGAATCTGTAAATTGCTTTGGGCAGTGTTGCCATTTTAACAATATTGATTCTTCTTATCTATGTGGATGGAATGCTTTTCTATTTGTTTGTGTCATCTCTGATTTCTTAAAGCATTATTTTATAATTCTCATTATACATATATTTTTACCTACATTGTTAGCTGTATTCCTAGGTATTTTATTTTATTTTATTTTATTTTATTTTATTTTATTTTATTTTATTTTATTT
>NW_012098810.1:55578-67239 GCF_000951045.1 Mandrillus leucophaeus
AAAAAAAAAAAAAAAAAAAAAAAAAAAAACCACCCTGGACAGACAGATTCACAGCCAGATTCTAGCAGATGTACAAAAAGCTGGTACCATTCCTACTGAAACTATTTCAAAAAATCAAGTAGGAGGAACTCCTCCCCAACTCATTCTATAAGGCCAGCATCATCCTGATACCCAACCTAGCAGAGACACAACAAAAAATACACTATTTCTTTTGTTGCTGAGCACTTAGCTTTCTCTGTTTATTTCTCAGTTTTTTTCCAGATGGAGGCACTAAACCTAATAGTGGATAAAATACCTTTAAACACACAGGCATATTAACAACTCACACTCTAAATCTAACATCTAACATTTTCTCCACAAAATTAGATGAATATCAGAAAACCTGGGTGCATTGTAGGCTGTTTGCAATTCAGTATTTTATTTCTTTCAGGATTGGAAAGAGAAATATCAGTTTTTAAAATTGTTCATTCTTTGTCTCTACATAAAATTGCTGGTTTTTTAATGCCTTAAGTTTTTGTTTTAAGACAATTCCTTCTGTCAAATATGTCTGCATAAGTTGAATGCTGGATTTGTGGAAGAAGGGGATCATTCTCAAACTTCCAAATAGAAGTAAAAATGAATCCTCTCTGCCCTGCTCTCACTCTTTCAGGTTCTAGTTCCCAGAATTCCTTGCATTTGCAGTTTAACTTCCAAGCATGTTTCCGTACTTTCATTGTGTGCCCCTTGGACCCGTCCTTTACTGAGTGGCCAGAGTAACCTATTTCAAGTGTCAAGAATCATACTACTCCTTTGCAGAAGACTCTGCAGATGTGTTTTACCACCTGCAAACAAAATTGCTAACGCAAATTTTTAACTCTACTTTAAACTGCTCCCCGTCTAGCTCTGGCTTCAGAATCTTATTACCCTATGCCTTACACTGAACATTCAACCCACTACTGAGCCATTTTTATCCCTCACTTATAATGCAATGAAAGCCATTGTACTTGCTTCTCAGGGTTGTTAGGAAATGATGTATCTAAAGAGCTTAGTGTGTGCCTCAAGGAAAGCCCTCAATACAGTTAGCTTTTGAAAAGTAATTTTAGAATGTTAATTCCACACGTGACTTTTCTCATTATTTCCTCCCCTTGGGTACCCTTCTACCTCCCCAGTCCCATTCTCTTCTGCTTATCTTTTATTAATCTTGTGAACTCTGGTAACTTTTTCCTCAAAATACATCTCACTGGTCATCTCTTTCAGGAATAAGCGGCTTGCCTCTGCATGTCACTCCAGACTCCTTTTTATCATTACAAAATAGTTACCCTTGTTTAATTCTTTCTTTTCCATCTGTTTTTCCCATTCCTCTCAATTTGTCCTGAGGACAAAAATAAGGACTTACTCATTTTTTTTTTTTTTTTTTTTGCATTCTTAGAATTTAGCATAAAAACAGCAGCTAATAGAACTCACTTCTTTAAAAAAGGTAAGATACAAGAATGCTAAAGAAAAATGCAAAGTCTGCACAAAGAAAAACTGAAAATTATCTCACAATATTAACTGATCACGTTATATTGATCATTATGAATTTAGGATTCTTTTGTGAATAAGTGTCTGTTCTGAAGCAGTGCAGGAAAAAATGTCATGACCAAATATTGTAGTATCCTTTATACTGACATACTTAAGGCTTGAGGTCTTATGCAATATTACTTGCTGTTAATTAAATTAGAGTATAAGGAAGAAATAAATTTAAAATTTCACAGAAAATTTTCTACGGAATAGAAAGATTCAGATAAATATCATCTAAATTTTTTAAAAATAATATTAATAAAGTAATGATAAGCATTTTTACATCAAGTAATAGAAAAGCTCTCATTTAATCTCTGAAATATATTTAAAACTCATAAATAGAAAAGTATTTAAGCATATTTCTGACCTAGCTGTAGTAAATTGGATATTGGTTAATTGCATAGTTTATCAATCTGCAAACTGCATTGAAGTCCAGATGCTCTTTGGAATGTAATCATTCTAGATAAATACTGTTGCAGTTTTCATTTCAATTTTTGATCATGTCACAGTAATACAATATTTTCTCATTACATTTCACTATAGATCATAGCCTGACATTATTTTCTAAACTTGCTTACCAAATGCTTCTTTCATGAAATTTTCTCAGCAAAATGTATATCTAGTTAAAGTGGGATTCCGAGACTTTTAAACTAGATGGCATTCCTCCTCATCAGTTCTTTTTAAGCCATTAAAATAAATCTAGGTCAATGGGATTGAAAAATAATTAAACAAACAACTTGCAGAATAGTATTCTATAAAATTGACCTTTAAATGTTCTTTTATCAAAGAAAAATTATTTATCTATTAAATATATACTTCTATTTTTTTCTTTCCATAAGGATAATACAGATGACTTTTTTCAGCAGTAGAAAACATGATGTATTTCTTGAAAAATATGGAGTGTCACCTTGTAAATATAGGTAGCCAGTCAAAAATTTTTTAAATGTCATTTAAAAAATAGCAATGTGTTAAATACTATGTACCTGAGTTTCAAATGGTGTTGCCACTAAAGGTACCTTTTGCCATTGTAACAATTGAAAATACTCACATTAACAAATACATTTTTAAAGTAAAAAAGCTATTCAATTCTCAATAGTTATCAAAAATTATAAAAAATTTACATAAAATTGGGCCGGGCGTGGTGGCTCACGCCTGTAATCCCAGCACTTTGGGAGGCCGAGACGGGTGGATCACAAGTTCAGCAGATCGAGACCATCCTGGCTAACACTGTGAAACCCCATCTCTACTAAAAATATAAAAAAATTAGCCAGGCGTGGTGGTGGGTGCCTGTAGTCCCAGTACTCGGGAGGCTGAGACAGGAGAATGGCGTGAATCCTGGAGGCGGAGCTTGCAGTGAGTCGAGATTGTGTCATTGCACTCCAGGCTGGGCGACAGAGTGAGAGTCTGTCTCAAAACAAAACAAAACAAAACAAACAAAAAAACCAATTTTATATAAAATTAACAACTATAAGAAATTGCATTTTATTTTTAAAGAACACATTAAATCAGGTATTACAAAGTATAAAATTGCCAAGTTAGAAATACAAAATATTTAGAAGGCAAAACAATGTTAAAATATGTATTTTTGGTCCAAAGGTATATACATTTGCCCCTTAGTTGGCTTTCATTTTCCCACTCCTATTTTCTCATGGTATCTTATTTTTGCTCAGGCATGCTCCCCTGACTATGCTGCTCATTTACTTGAAGGAATGTTAATTTTCCTTCAAATCTAAAAGTCCATCCAGATTCACTTAGATCACTCAACACGTCTAATTATCAATCCCACAGTTACTTAGCAATAGTCTAGTCCAGTCCAAGCTGAATTTAAATATTTTACTTAGAATGCTGGAACAAAGATACTCTCCCTTTCTCTGGACAGCAAAGAAGAGAATGTGATCCCTGGAACTCCTGCATCCATTTTGCTACCATGAGAAAAGCCATTCGGAGCAAAAGGTGACACATACAAGAGAGAATGCCTTAGAGAATTAGTAGAAATCTGATAAAACCCTAGTTGAAATCTACCCTGCCTCTGAACTTATTTTGTTATTTGAACGAATAACTTTCCTGCATTAGTTTGCTAAGGTTGCTGTAACAAAGCACCACAAACTGAGTTGCTTATAGAACATGTATTGCTTCATGGTTCTGTTCTGGAGGCTAGAAGTTTGAGATCAAGGTGCCAGCAAGGCTATTTTCCTCTGAAGTCTGTGAGAAAGAATCTGTTCCATGCCTCTCCTGTGGCTTCTAGTGATTTTCTGGCAATCTTTGGTGTTCTTAGGCTTGAAGAAGCATTATCTCAATCTATGCCTTCTTCTTCACTTGGGATTATCCTTGTATGTGTGTCTCGGTGTCCACATTTCCCCCTTTCATAAGGACACCAGTCATATTGAATAAGGGGCCCACCTTACTCTAGTATAACCTCATCTACATTTAAATAATTATAATTGCAGTGGCTGTTCTGTAGCTTCTAGTGATTTTCTGGCAATCTTTGGTGTTATTAGGCTTATATAAGCCTGGATTCTCTCTGCCATGAAAAATTACCACAATGACAAGTTAATGGGTGCAGCACACCAACATGGCACAAGTATACATATGTAACAAACCTGCACATTGTGCACATGTACCCTAGAACTTAAAGTATAATGGAAAAAAAAAAAAGAAAAGTTATCACAAATTGATGCGCTGATTTGAAGAATCCATTCCATGTTTTTCTCCTAGCTTCCAGTTGCCCCTCGCAATCCTTGTGTTCCTTGGTTTGTGGCTGCCCTCCAATCTCTGCCTTCACCTTCACAGGCCCTTTCCCTCTGTGTGACTCTGTGTTGTCTCTCCTTCTCTTATTATTTTAACAAGCTATATTATTGATTTATCATTGGATTTAGGGCCTACCCTAATTCAGGGTGATCTTATTTGGAGATCTTTACCTTACTTATGTAGACGAAGATCATTAATCCGAATAAGGTCACATTCTGAGTAAATGTGGTCACACATCCAACCCACTGCTGTCATATAAAGGTATGAGTTGGGGAAGCCACACTAAATATAGAAAACATTTTCTCGTATGTACTGGTCAGAAATATTCACGTGTCTCTAGACATAAGGTGACTGAGAAGTGGACTCTTCTAATGGTTGCATATAACCACAAAATATATAATAAATATACAATATCTATGTAATATAATATAATATATAATATCCTGAATTTTGAATTTGGGCATGCAAAATCTAAAGTATTCTCCAGTTCTTTATGGAAAAGTTTGCCAACGTCTGCTGTAAAAGATTTCCAGTTCAAAAGTGCCCTCTTCTGTCAATATATCAAAACATATTCTCTTTAACAAAAATGTTGTTGGGGTGGGGGTGTGTCATGTAGAGTGGAATTGTGCATTAATTTCCTAGAGTTGTAGTAACAAAGTCCACAAAAT
Organism: Mandrillus leucophaeus; assembly: GCF_000951045.1. Lineage (NCBI taxonomy): Eukaryota > Metazoa > Chordata > Mammalia > Primates > Cercopithecidae > Mandrillus > Mandrillus leucophaeus. The sequence goes on from NW_012098810.1 coordinate 60,534, forward strand.
TAATGCAGTAACAAAGTGCCTTATTAATTCCCTTAGGTTTCAGTAACTCTAGGAATTTGCCACAAATTTAATGACTTAAAGCAACAGAAATTTATAGTCACAGTTCTAGAATCTAGAAGTCTCAAATCAAGCTGGCACAGGGCCATGTTGCCTCTGAAGGCTCTCGGAAAGAATAGACTTTCGCCTCTCTCTTGCTTCTGATTGCTCTTGGCTATCAGTGTTCCTTGGCTTGTAGCTGCATTCCTCCAATCTCTGCCTCTGGCATCCCATGGCCTTCTTCCCTGCATCTCCCTGTATCTTTAACTCTTCTTACAAAAACCAGTCCTGAAGTTAGGGCCCACTCACAATGCTATATGATTCTATCTCAATATCCTTAACTAATTACATCTGAAAAAAACTCTCTCAAATAGGGGCCCCTTCTTATGTTGAACAAATAAAGTCCCCATTCAAATAAGGGGACATGAATTCAGTCTTTGGTCACTATTCAACACATTACAGTTTGGATGCCATAAATGTGTGTGTGTGTGTGTGTTTTTAATAAGACAACAAAAATATCCTCCTTACATCTTTTCTTAACCATATCACCAAAGGATAACTCTCTCTCCTATTTACCCTCTTCTGCCCTTAAAAGCCCTGTTTTCTTTTTCACTTTTCACTAGGCTGTTTTCTTAAATTATGTAATTACTTTTAAGACTTTCCTTGTATCTACTATTGGGACATATTGGGTCATGTTTTCATTCCTTTTTTACTGTGAAAACCTTTTTTTTTTTTTTTTTTTTTTTTTTTTTTTTACTTCTGGGAATGAGATTTTATTTCTTTCTTATTTTTTTCCACACACTTTCTCATACACACTTGACTCTCTGGACTTACTTGTGTTGCTGGAGCTTGAGGAATTACAATTCCTTTTCTAATCACAAGTAATTTTAAATTTAGACTTCAATCAACTACCATTTCCTTGGCTATTTTCTCCAAAGTCTGAGTTTTAAGTAGAAATTATGAAATTCCCTTTTTGATCATAAGCTATAGTTTATTTTAAAGCTACTATATTTAGAGACATTCTCGGGTGGACAACTAGAACTAATCTTATTTTTTTGGTTAAATCCTTTGTTAAATTATAGCCAGATGAGATAATATGTTACATAACGGTTCCCGTTCATCATGCAGGAATTCTATTAATTAATTAATTAATTACATTTAATTAATGAATGGATGCAGAGGAAAGGTGACGAACAGATGTCTATGGGGTTGTGGATATAAAACAACATCTTCTGGTATAAAAACTGGGGAAAACTTATGCAGATACTTCTAAAACAAACCTGTTTTCCTATTAGCTTAATCACAAAGTTTTGACTATGCTTTACTGTAGTAGTTAGTATATTTTATTATCACTACTAAAATTCAAAGTAGTTTAAGCAAACAATAACATGTTTAAAAAATTATAAACATTGACTGCCTTAATTGAAAAAAATCTAGAGTAAAGTCTTACTTCAGACATAACTGAATCCAGGTAAAATGGTGAAGTCAGACTTTTCATACCTTTCCTTAAATTTTAGAATTCTCGTGATGTATGGTAGCAACATAGGAAGAAAATACTTTCCAACCAACGTCTGTGAAAACATATAAAAATAATTCCAATTGGCTTGTCTGGATTCATTTGCCCATTTTCAATCAATATCTTCATGCAAAAAGAGAAGGATCAACATGATTGGCCAAGTCTAGATTATGTGTTTGCTACTTGGCTTGGAGAGATAATATTGGTATAGGGAGATGGCATTGGTCCTAACTAAAACTCTTTAACAAAGCAAAATTAATATGGAACTGAGGATATAGTGGTTTCTCAAAGAAAGGAATGTCAAGGTGTTCTACTTCCCTCTACCCTTTAACTCCATACCCAAAGATTAACATTGATTTTATATTGTTTGATGTTGTCACAAGTTAGCATGCATTACTTTTCAATAATAAAAATATAGAAATTATCATTTTGAAAATGTAGTTTTTGAAATTAGATGAAAACTTAAAATATAGTAATCATGCTTTCATTTCTTTTTTGACCATGTTCAGAAGTTCATTCACTGGCATAATGCATTCCATGATTACATTGTTCTCACCTTATCAATTCCTTGAAATGCGGCTCAGAGGAAGACTATCTGTTTTCTATGAATGAGGTGGCATATGGGCTGATGCATCATATCAAAGGATCTCAAAATCGAATCTTTCCAGGAGCAGATTTATACAATCCTGCTGACTTTGTCTCTGCCATGCTCATCTTATTTATTAAGACAGCCACTACTGTCTTCTTCTTGCATGAAGTCAATTAGAGAAGAATTAGCCAAGTTCATCATTGGCTACATCCATGTGCAGTCTTGAAAATTGAGAATTCCACTATTATCTCTTTTAAAACCATAGGTAGTTTGAGAATCAGGTAATCTCTAAGAGTTAGAAGAATAAAAGTGCAACTGCAATTATAATTTTATTTTGACTGAGATGTATGAAAGTTCAGAGGAAACAAAGGCTAAGAGTTTAAATAGTTGGAAGGGAGAAAATGTCACAGTATGAAAAATACCTATCTAATATCAATATTTTTCACTTTACATTTTGATATGGTTTGGCTCTCTGTCCCCATGCAAATCTCATGTTGAGTTGTAAACCTCAATGTTGGAGGAAAGATTTGGTGGGAAGTGATTGAATAATAGGCGTGGACTTCCTCCTTGCTGTTCTCATGATAGTGAGTGAGTTCTCACAAGATCTGGTTGTTTAAAAGTGTGTAGCACTTCCCCCTTTTCTCTTTCCCTCCTGCTGGCCATGTGCATATATGCCTGCTTCCCCTTTGCCTTCTGCCATGATTGTAAGTTTCCCAAGGCCTTCCAGAAGCAGAAGCCTGTACAGTCTGCAGAATCATGGGCATAGTTAAATCTTTTTCCTCTATATACTACCCAGTCTCATGTGTGTCTTTATGACAGTGTGAGAATGGAAATACCAAAAATTGGTACCAGAGAATTGTGGGATTGCTATAAAGATACCTGAAAATGTGAAAATTACTTTGGAACTGGGTAACGGGCCGAGGTTGGAACAGTTTTGTCAGAGGCATTTGAACCAGAGTGACTCCATCTTGAACAGGCATTGGGTAAAATAAGACTAAGACCTGTTGGGCTTCATTCACAGTAAGTTAAAGCATTCTTAATCACAGGATGAGATAGGAAGTTGGCACAACATACATGTCATAAAGATCTTGCTGATAAAACAGTCTGAAGTAAAGGAGCTGGCTAAAACAAACCAAAATCAAGATGGTGACAAGAGTTACCTCTGGTTATCCTCACTGTAACACTCCCAGCAGCACCATGACAGTTTACAAATGCCATGACAATATCAGGAAATTACCTTATATGGTCTGAAAAGGGGAGGTATGAATAATCTATCCCTTGTTTAGCATATAATCAAGAAAGAACCATACAAATGGGCAACCAGCAGTCCTCAGGGATGCTCTGCCCATGGATTAGCCAATCTTTTATTCCTTTACTTTCTACAGATTCACCAGAAATTCTTTCTTTTGTAAGGTCAAGGAACCCTCTCTTGGGGTCTGAATCAATATCTTTTTCAGTAAGTTTGGAGAATTCAGATGAAGGCAAGATGATGAGAAAAAGGTTGGAACTTCCTAGAGACTTGCTAAATTGTTGTGACCAAAATGCTAATAATGATATGAACAATGATGTCTAGGCTGACATGGTCTCAGATGGAGATGAGAAACTTATTGAGAACTACAGTCAAGGTCACTCTTGCTATGCTTTAGCAAAGAGACTGGCTACAATGTGCCCATGCTCTGGAGACCTGTAGAACTTTAAACTTGAGAGTGACAATTTAGAATGTCTGGTGGAAGAAATTTCTAAACAGTAAAGCTCTCAAGATACAGCTTGGCTGCTTCTGACAGCATATGGTCACATGTGTGCACAAAAGATAATATGAAACTGGAACTTATTGCTTAAAAGGGAAGTAGAGCATAAAAGTTTAGAAAATTTGCAGCCTGATTATGTGGTAGAATAGAAAAATCCATTTTCTGGGAAGGAATTCAAGCTGACTGCAGACATTTGCATGAGTACAGAGGAGCCAAATGATAATGGCCAAGACAATGGAGGCAATGTTTCCAAGGCATTTCAGAGACTTGGCAGAAGCCACTCCCATTATAGGCCTGGAGGCCTAGGATGAAAGAATGGTTTTGTGGGCTGGTCCCAGGGCCCTGCTGCCCTGAGCAACCTTGTGGTGCTGCTCCCTGCGTCCCAGCTGCTCCAGCTCCAACCATGGCTAAAAGGACCCTAGATAAGTCACAGGCCACTGCTCCAGGGGGTGAAAGCAGGAAGCCTGGTGGCTTCTATGTGGTTTTAAGCCTGCAAGTGCACAGAGGACAAGAATTGAGGTTTGGAGCTTCCACCTAGGTTTCAGCCTGGATGTCCAGACAGAAGTCTGCTGCAGGGGCAGAGCCCTCATGGAGAACTTCTACTAAAGCAATGCAGAGGGGAAATGGGGAGTTGGAGCCCCCACACAGAGTCCCTACTGGTGCACTGCCTAGTGGAGCTGTAAGAAGAGGTCCACCATCCTCTAGACCCCAGATTAGTAGGTCCACTGACAGCTTGCAGTGAGTGCCTGAAAAAGTCGCAGACCATCAATACCAACCCATGAAAGCAGTTGAGAGGCTGTACCTTGCAGAGTCACAGGGGCTGAGCTACCCAAGGCCTTGGGAGCCCACTCCTTGTGTTATTGTGGCCTGGATATGAGACATGGAGTCAAAGGTTATTTTTCTGGAGCATTAAGATTTAATGACTGCCCTGCTAGGTTTCAGAATTGCATGGACCTGTAGCCCCTTTGTTTTGGCCAATTGTTTCCTCTTGAAATGGGAGCATGCATCCGTTGCCTATATCCCCATTGTATTTTGGAAGTAACTAAATTGTTTTTTATTTTAGAAGTTCATAGATGGAAGGAGCTTGCCTTGTCTCAGATGTTACTTTGGACTTGGACTTTTGAGTTAATGCTGGAATGAGTTAAGACTTTGGGAGACTGTTGGGAAAGCATGACTGTATTTTGAAATGTGAGAAGAAGATGAGATCTGGGGAGGGCCAGGGGCAGAATGATATGGTTCGGCTCTGTGTTCCCATGCAAATCTCCTGTTAAATAATAATGTTCAATGTTGGAAGAGAGGCCTGGTGGGAGGTAATTGGATCATGGGGGTGGACTTTCCCCTTGCTGTTTGACACACAATTAAACCTATTTTCTTTATAAATTATACACTCTCAGATATGTCTTTATAGCAATGTGAGAATGGGCTAATACACATTTGTTGCTCAGAGTGAAGCAAAGTAATTTCTCTGGTGGAGGGGCCATATTTACTCATATGACTAAATGAGTAAGATATAAATGAGTAAGATTGCAAACATTTAAAGCAGTGATGAACTTATTGATCCATTAGTTATCCAAGAGGCAAAATTTAAGCAACACATATATTTGTAACTTTTAACCTACTCTTTTCAAGTTTTTATCTTGAGCATTTCCCAATACCCTTAATATGCTTGTCAAAATATCTTTAATTGTTAAATTTTTGCTGAATGGCATTACCATTATTGACTTAACCAGCTTCATATTTTATGAATGTTTTCAGGTTTCACAAATACTCCCCAAAATCAAACCTTCTGCCTTACTTAGACGTATTTTCAAAAATTATATTTTAAGAAATATAAGGTTATTAACATTTTAAATTGTTGATGCATAATCCTGTTGCTCAAAAACTATAGCAACAATTTTTCCATCTTAAATATTAAATTACATACTAAAGCTATTCATCATTATTTAACAAATATTTTTAGTTTTTATTTGTATTCTGATTCAACTTACTTAATTATTTTCTCACCAGGACATAAATGTTTAATCTTTGTAAATAAATTAATTTCTTTGCACAGTATTTTTTTAAAGTACTTCCTTAGATATAAAATAATAAGGTTTATAATGTATATATCCATGTGTAAAAACATAAGCCAAAATAAAATGCCAAAATCTCAAATATAGTAAATTTCTTTTTGAGAATTAATTCATATTCTAACATTCTAAGAAGTTTATTATCTATCTAGCTGCTAGACATTTTCTTCTATTATATGAGAAATTTATTTGTAGTGTATACTGTTGTTTAGTTTTTGTCTTGTTTTATTGTGCTATAAAATATTGATTAAATTTGAACAAGAATTGGGAATATTCATTTTTGACATGATTTGATATTAAAATAATAATCAATATCTATTATACATACTTAAATATAAACACTCCCCCAAATTATAAATCCAAACTGATCATTACCAAAATATCATATCAACATACCAACAAATAAACTAATAAACAAAATAAACTCCTTTTATTTGCTGGTATGGAAGAGGAGGACAAGAAGAAGATAGAAAAAAAGAACCATTCCTGCTACTATCTTAAGGGTAAGAAAAAACAGTTTGAGTAATAAAAACGTTTCAAAAGCCAAATTGCTCATTTTAGCAATATGTATAACAACATAAATGTTTTAGGTATTAGAAAACATCACACTGAATTATGTATTTATCTAAATAAAAGAAAAAATAAAAGAGAAGAAAAAAAGGAAAGAGAAAGAAAGAAATGAAGAGAGAAAGAAAAGATTAATTTAAAAAGCACGAACATGAATCAAAAAAGTTATTGTGGCCGGGCG
>NW_012098810.1:67954-100537 GCF_000951045.1 Mandrillus leucophaeus
CTATGCAGCCATAAAAAAGGATGAGTTTGTGTCCTTTGTAGGGACATGGATGCAGCTGGAAACCATCATTCTCAGCAAACTATCGCAAGAACAGAAAACCGAACACCGCATGTTCTCACTCATAGGTGGGAACTGAACAATGAGATCACTTGGACTCAGGAAGGGGAACATCACACACCAGGACCTATCAGGAGGAGAGGAGAGGGGGCAGGGATTGCATTGGGAGTTATACCTGATGTAAATGACGAGTTGATGGGTGCTGACGAGTTGATGGGTGCAGCACACCACACCAACATGGCACAAGTATACATATGTAACAAACCTGCACGTTATGCACATGTACCCTAGAACTTAAAGTATAATAAAAAAAAGAAAAAAGAAAAAAGAAAAATCAGTTACTTAAAGTCTGAATGATGTATTAGTTTGCTAGGCTGCCATAACAAAATATCACAGACTGGGTGACTTAAACAACGAACATTTATTTTCTAGAGGATAGAAGTCCAAGACCAAGTTGTGAGCAGGGAGATTCTCCTCTGAGGCTTCCCTGTTTTGCTCGCAGATCGCTACCTTTTTCTTGTGTCCTCACGTGGCCTTTCCTCTGTGCACTCATATCCCTGGTGTCTCCTTGTGTGTCCAAATTTCCTCTTCTTATAAAGACTACTTTGCTGAACCTCATTTTAACTTAATCACCTTTCTAAATGCCCTATCTCCAAATGCAGTCACATTCTGAGTATGGGGGTTATGGCTTCAACATATGAATTTTGGAGGGACACAATTCAGCCTATCCCATATGGGAATCTCAATTCCTATGGTCTATAGCTATATTATTTATGTTTGTTTTCACCTAACAATAAAAGTAAAATTGCATTTAAAGCATACTGTTTCTTTTTAACAAACTCTAACTTGTCTTTGTTTATTTGTAACCTTTAAAATGTATTGTAAGTTATAGAGTATTCAAATAATCTAGAAGCGTACAACTCAGGAATATGTGTCATTAAAATGTTGCTGCTTATCTTTCAGAGGTTTATATCAGATAGCACTTCTGTAATAAACAAAATTAAGATCATACTCCATGTAGTGCTTTAAAATATAAACAGTTTTTATCACTTAACATTACATTGGGTACATTTTATACAAAAGCTCATACAATAGCAAAACATGATTTATAAATATATATATCACCTATATTTCATAGCTTATTTTATCTCTTCTCCTTTTTATTGATGATAGGAATTTTAAAATGTATATTTTTCAGTAAAACGATGATAAACAAATTTCTATATAAAATTTTTATGTGCCTATAATTTCAAGTTAATAAATTCTGAGAAAGCAGGCATCCGCCTAGAATTTTAATCACATTGCCAACTTTAAAAGCAAGAGCGTAGTGTAGTGGAATGAACATGGGTTTTGCAGGTGACGACAACTTGGTTTACTAAGCTCTCCTTCTTACCTATGCGATGTTTTACAAGATTCTTAGGCCTCAGTGTCCCCATCTGTAAATTGGGGAATATTTTATTCTCCATTTTAGGGAGGAAGATTAGGATTAATGTGAGAGCAAGAAACAACACACACAATAAGAATTTAATAAACACAACACATCCACACTTTTTGTTCTAATTTACCATGTTGTCATAAAATTCCCAGAGAGAACTGTATCAGATGCTCACACCTTTTCCTCTCTTTTCTAAAACCTGTGTGTATCTAATTACCCTTCTCTCTACCCAACTTAGACCCACATTCCCCCCATGTATCAGTTTTTTACTAGCTGACCTTGTTGGAAGAACGTATGCCATTTTGTACTTACTCTCTGAAACGAGCTTCACTCTCAATCTTCCTTTACTAATAGTCTTCACCCTCCTTGTTATTATTAACTACAGGAAATTCTCCATTCCTTTCCATATTCAGTTGTCTTTCCTTCAATATCAACCAAGCTGTTCAGTCAATAGGCAGCAGTGACCTCTGGAAATTAGTTCTGACAATATCAGGCCAGTAAATGGCCCCTCTGCACACCAGCAACAAAAACAATTGCCATAAATGTATACATATTAACAAACCTGCACATTGTGCACATGTGCCCTAGAACATAAAGTATAATAATAATAAAAAAAGAGGGATCTAAAGGGAAGAGAAATATCTCAAAATGAACTTCCCTTTCCTTATAGATTGTCTCAGAATGTTCAGATCATTATGGGTTCAGAAACTCAATGGATTTTAAATAATTCGAGAGCAAAATAAATAGAGGCAAATTGTGTCTTTTAACAAACATGTTAATTTGGCTAAGATGGATCTACTTTCCTCAATATCCCTTCTGGATTAGAGATAGCCAACAGAGTCACTTGCATGAGTTGTAAAGGGTAGAAGTGAAGTGACAGACATTACTTTGGGAAGGTTAACTTCAGTGAGACTATGTAAAGTGTCTTGTGAGTTCCAGCTCGCGCTAGCTCACCCCACTTCATGTTCAGCTCTTATTCCCGACTTCTGGCTCTGTGGACCAGCAACAATTCCAAGCTTACCACCAGATGTAGAGGCTACAGCCTTCCACGGAATTCCCCATCAGTTCTCCTCCATGGCTACACACAGCAGCTGTACCCTCATGGCTTACCAGACTTTTCTGCAAGTTGTGTCTTTTCCACCGCAGCACTGTTTAGGAAGATGGGTCAGAACTTTTCCCTGATTCTCCAATTGCGCTTGTGACCCCGACTTCCTAGACTCCTCTCTCAACTATGTTGTGTCTAGTCTCTGTCGTAAGTTCTTACTCTATAATTTTTATAAGAGTTCTGTTTCCCTGATCAAATACAAATACAGACATTTTCTATTTTTCTTAATTTACCATTTACAACTAGCTACTATTCGTTTGTTTTATTCATGATTCCAAAGATTACAGCCTCTTATAATTAAGCACTATGGACACATACAAAGGGGATGTTATTGGTAGTAGAATAGTAAGCATTAGGTTGTTAATCTTGATTTTTTAAGAGTAATGCCTATACAGTATAGCCAGTTTATATTAAGAAAACAATCAGGCCTTCTATACTTGCGCAAAGTACTTAAGAAATAACTGGAAACATCATCAAACATTTTGAGTATTCAAATATTTCACATTAAAATAATAAATTGAGTAGAGAGGTGAAGAGTATGACTTTGGAATCCAATATACCTGATTTAAATCTCATCTTCATTTACTATTTAGGTAATTTGTCTATTTATTTAATTGCATAATATGTCAATTACCTCACATGTAAAATGTACTTCATGGAGTTAGATTTCTGTAATCCATTTATCAAAATCCCTGGCCTATACTAAGTAATTTTATTATAAAGTGACTATCATTAACTAACATTCTATATTAATCATGTCACATATATCATCTTTAATTAGCAGTACTCCATGTAACCGTTTTTATAATCTTTATTTTCCATACAGGAAGATTGATGTTTAGGGGCTCTTCCATATAGACTGAATATCCGTACTAATTCATAAATATGTATTTTAGAAAAAGCCTCTCTTGTACCTATAGAGTAAAAATCAAGAAATAAATAATAATTTTTATTCACTAGACTAACCAAGCAGTGTAGAGACATGAATAAACCAAAGAGGGAGGTGATCCAAAAATTATATCTACCTAATGTTCAAGCATGAATCACCTGCGGCTTCCTTCAGCAGATTTGCTTCCTGATTCAGAACAGTGAAATTGTTTTATACCATGTCAGTCAGCATAACTAGTGCACAACCCTCAGTTACTTCTGAAAAATGTTAGAAAACGGAAGGAAGCTGAACTCAAATTCAAAACTGTACAACAATAATCCTCAATGCACATAATTTACCTAAAGACAACCAGAAATTAATAGACTTTAGAAAACACATTGGCTTCTGTGGAATGAGTATAGCCACAAGAAATTATCATGAGTTTCCAGTTCCAACCTAATCTTTGTACACGTTTTAAGACACATTAGGACTAGTTAAAAAACAAGTTTGCTTGTTGTTTTAAATACTATTTTTGGACAAGTCAAAATTGACAAATTAGAATTGCATACGTTTATGCCATTATATTTTGCAATTGCATACGTTTATGCAGTTATTACAATGTAATAATATAATATATGCAAACAATGTCTAATGATTAGATCAAGCTAATTAGCATATCAATCAAATTGCTTACCTACTATATTTTTGTGATAAAACATTTGAAATTTATTCTTTTAAATATTTTGAAATGTACAATATATTTTTATTAACTATGGTCACCCTGCTGTGCAATAGATCCCAAAACGCATTCTTCTTCTCTGAAACTTTGTACCTTTGAATGACAATGCCCCATTCCCTCCATCCCCATTAACCCAGCCTCTGGTAACCATCATTCTACTCTCTACATCTATTAGTTGGACATTTTTAGATTCCACATATGAGACAATGTGGTATTTACTGCTTAGTTTTGTCATCTGTAAAATGAGAACTATAAATCCTAACTTACTGGAATATTGTAAATATTAAAATGAAATAATATAAAGAAATAGAGTTTCATGATATATGGGCAAAAGATGTAAATAGATACTTCACCAAATAAAATAAATGGATGCAAAAAGCCATGAAAATATGCTTAATATCATTATTCATTAGAGAAATTTAGCTTAAAATTATTATGAGTCACCCCTACACACCTATCATAATGGCTACAAAACAAATGAAACAGTTCAAGTGAAACAAATATGCTGATACCACGTGCTGGTGAGCATGTAGGGCAACCAGAACTCTTATACAGCAGGACTTGGATAATGTTACACAGCTGCTTTGGAGAAAGTTTGTATAAAATTTAAATATACACTTATCCTATGACCTAGCAACCTCACTTCCAGGTATTTATTCAAGGGAAATTAAAAAATATGTCCACACAATAATTTGCATGCTTTTATTTATAGCAGATTTGCTCATAATCATCTAAAGGGAAAGTATCCAGATGTTCTTCAACTGGTAAATGTGTAAAGAAACTATCATAAATTCATAAAATGATACGCTCTCCAGCAATACAAGAAAACAGACTATTGATGCACACAACAGCATGAACAAAGCTCAACTGTGTTATGCTAAGTGAAATAAAACAAATTCAAGGCAAAACTGGGTACAAAACAAATCAATGTTTGGTAAAGACCGGGGTCCTAAGGAGAACTTGACTATTTATAGGCATAAAGAATATTTTGGGAGATGATGATGGAACTCTCCTAAATGTTGATTTACTTATAGTAGCATTACTGTGTGATTGTATCAACAAAGAATTGCACACTGAAAAGAATAGTTTTTACTTTGTGTAAATAATACCACAATAAAAAGACAATCTCATGTTTGTTCAGCCTTTTATAATTTACAATGCACATTTCATACATCATCAGTTTGATCTTCACACAATTTAATTGGTAGATAGTATTCTTTTATTTCATAAGTAAAAAATAAACTTTGAATAAAAAAAATCAGGATTGATGCCAAGTTTCATGATTCCTGACCAAGTATTCTCTCTGTCAGACATTAAAATGCCCATAATTGTTTGTGTGAATATAAGTTGCCTGATACTCCATGATAGTTTTCTGATTAAATAGTTTTGCAATGAACAACAACCCAATGTGTGATACCTTTCATGTTTTCATTTGTTTCTTATTCTTAGAAAAGGCTGAAAATTTTCCTAGATAATTGACTACCCATTGAAGTTTTATATTTTATATCTTTATTCTATTGCTATTCCGACCTTGAAAAAATTAATGCCTAGAAGATGTATCAACAACCCCTCTGCAAAACAACTGCAAGGGAGCTGCTTTTGGAGAATTTAAGAATAGGTTAGTTTTGTTTCTAGCTATAAACTTTCTCACCAGGGACAATAAATTAGACAAGCTAGGAGGTCAGCTTTGAAGGTACTCAAAGCAGACATTTGGCACCAGACAGATTACTTTTCTTTAGTAAGACTGGTAGCTATCCTGTCTCTTTTCCCCCACAGAGAAAGAAAGCCACACAAAGGAATTCTAACCTCATGCAACAAGAAAAATAACACCTTACCCTCAGTGTAAACGTACTCCCTGAAGAACAATAGCACATCTCTTTTCCCCTAAAAGTTAACCAGCAGCTGGAATGGAGAGTTTCAAACTGGTTTGCCAAAGAGTCCTTTCCCCAATCCCCACCCAAACTACAGAACATTCACATCTTCCATATTGCTCAAGAAATTTAGGCTGATTTTAACTGGGAATTATATGGACATCCCTGCAAGAACTGAAATAGAATTGGCTTGTCCCTTGTAAATGAGGAACCACATTAACTAAAGGATTAGTGGAGAACAGATAGAAAGAACCATAGAATCTGTAAATTTTTGGCAAAACTAGGGTATATGAGGAAATGCAGTAACAGAAAAAAAAAATGGATTTAGAGTCATTTCCAGATTTGTTACTTATGACTGGTAGCTTTAAGCTAGGCCGGTGGCTTTTGTTTGATTGTTAGAAAGAATTCTTGGATCACGAGACCAAAACTTATCTAAAATAGTTTAGAAGAAATGTTGCATTTAGCATAATAATAATGCTGGATGTCTTGTGGAGTCCCAGATAGGAAAAACAGCAGGATAGCAGAAAAGATAAAAGGAAGAGCTCAAGTTCCAAGAAGACACTGCCCCATTAAAAATCTAACTAGTTTCAAATGCCTCTATCTACACCAATAAATTATAGTCAGAAGGATGAGCAAATATATTGATCAATACTGAACAAATAAACTATGTAGAGATGGGAATAATTTCTAATATGGTGTCTACATCCTCCACTCTGTAGATAGGGATATGAAAAATTTCTGGTTAAGGCGTGATGGGTGAACATTCCAGCTACTCTCTAGTCCACTGTTTCTCAAAGTGTGGTGCCAAAACACCAAGTCATCAGAGATGTATTATAAAATGTGGATTCCTGGGCTCTTTCTCAGATTTTTCAGATTGGAATAAAAAAATGGCATTATCTCAAATTTCCTAGGACATTCATATGCACACTAAACACTGAGACTCAGCACTTCATGCCTTTTTTTCTAATGAATTGAATGTAACAGCTTCAATGCTTTCCCAGGTTCTTTTCCTTCTTGGAAAAGAATTCTTCTTTGTAAGTGTTAGCTCTGCAATCTATAATCTGGCTCTATAAAACTCTCTGGGTACTGGTCAAATGTAGAGTTTGCCAGGATACAATGTTTCCCAATTTTGTTTACTAATGTGTCTCCAGCCGTTAGAGTAGAGGCAGGCTCGTAATAAGCACTCAAACCTTAGCTGTACCTGTTATATTGTTAAATGGTTTTATGTATACTATTGTGATGGATAATTTCATATGCCAAATTGGGTGGGCCCCCGGATGTCTAGATTAAACACTTTTTCTGGGTGTGTCTGTGAGTAATATTAGCATTAGAGGTGGGGACCCTTTTCAACATGGGTTAACATCATCTGATCCATTGAGGGCCTGAATAGGAAAAAATCCCAAAGAAGGATGAATTCACCTCATTTTTTTTGCCCCATTGCTTGACCTGGGACCTCTAATTTCCTATTCTGCCTCAGGATTGGGATTTCCATCATTAAATTCCCTGATTCTCAAGTCTGCAGACTCACACTAAATTATGACCCTGCTTTTCTGGATCTCCACTTGCAGATGGAAGATCGGACTTCTCAGTTCTCAGCATCTTTAATGATGTAAGCTGGTTCTTAATAATAAATCTCTCTCTCTTTCTCTGTCTCTGTTTGTCTGTCTGTCTTTCTCCCCCTGTGTCTTTCTTTCTCCATTTCTCCATATCTCTTGACCCTCCATATCTGCAGCTTCCACATCCACAGATTCAATCAACTGTAGGTTAAAAAATACAATAGTCCAGGAATGTAGAACCCACAGATATGGACAGACAAGTTTTCATACCAGCAGGTTCCTTTGGGCTGAATGGGAGACTTGAACATCCACAGATTTTGGTATCTGCAGGACTCCCAGATGATACTGAAGGATGATTGTGTGTGTGTGTGTGTGTGTGTGTGTGTGTGTGTGTGTGTATGATATCAGTTATATGATAGATATATGATATATGAGATATATTAGTCAGGGTTCTTCAAAGAAATAGAACAAATGGGGTGTGTGTGTGTGTGTGTGTGCACGCGCGCGCGCGTGAATATATATTCAATTATTATTTAGTAGGAAAATAAAACTAGGTATAAAATAACAATTACATTTTTGTCTAATAACAGACTCATTGTGATACCAGATCATGAGCTGGAGTAGTACGTTGTCACTCCACAATCATCTTTTTGTTCTCTTTATGTACTCTTCTCCTTAACTGTCAGCCCTTAAAATAAGCCATGCCACCAAATTTCAGCCCAGATTCATGTGTTGTTGTTTTTTTCCCACTTGAAAACATTCTTCCTCAAGGAATTATTTTATTTTTAGCTTGTAAGTCCCAGTAACTTAAATACATTTGTTCAGTGAAATAATATTTGTCTAAGTTTACCTTCTTTAGTCAGGCAAAAAATAATAGCAAATCTCTGTGGGTATCAGAACTGAACATTGAAAAGACAGCTACTACTTTAATACATAGATGAGAAACTGAGGATCTTGGTTTTATATCACCCAAATTCTACTGTTTTCTTTCTTGTTTAAATGTTAAATGCATGTGGTATTATTCCATTTTCACACTGCTATAAAGAACTGCTCAAGGCTGGGTAACTTATAAAGAAAATAGGTTTAGTTGACTCACAGTTCAACATGGCTGAGGAGGCCACAGAAAACTGACACTTATGGCAGAAGGAGAAGCAGGAGTGTCTTACACGGTGGCAGATGAAAGAGAACATGTGTAGGAGGAACTGTCAAGCACTTATAAAACCATCAGATCTCATGAAAATTCATGCACTCTCAGGAGAATAGCATGGGAGAAACCACCCCCATGATCCAATCACCTCTGACCAGGTCCTGCCCTCAAAACATGGGTATTATGAGGATTACAATTCAAAATGAGATTTGTGTGGGGACACAGAGTCAACCCATATCATTTCTCCCCTACTCCCTCCCAAAGCTCATGTCCTTTTTGCGTTTCAAAACCAATCATGCCTTCCAGACAGTCCCCCAAAGTCTTAACTCATTTCAGCATTAACTAATACAGTCCAAAGTCTCATCTAAGACAAGGTAAATCCCTTCTGCCTATGAGCCTGTAAAATCAAAAGCAAGTTAGTTACTTCCAAGATAAAACGGGGGTACAGGCATTGGATAAATACTCCCATTCTAAATGGGAGAAATTGGCCACAACGAAGGGGCTACAGGCCCATGCAAATCTGAAACCCAGCATGACAGTCATTAAATCTTAAAGCTCTGAAATGATCTCCTTTGATTGAATGTCTCACATTCAGGGCACACATGCAAGAGGTGGGCTCCCACAGCCTTGGCAGCTCCACCCCTGTGGTTTTGCAGGGTACAACCCCCTGGCTGCTTTAATGGCCTGATGTTGAGTGTCTATGGCTTTTCCAGGCACAGGGTACAAGCTGTCAGTGGATTTACCACTTGGGGATTTAAAGGACGATGGTCCTGTTCTCACAGCTCCACTAGGCAGTGGCCCAATGGGACTCTGTGTAGGGGCTTCAATCTCACATTTCCCTTCTACATTGCCCTAGCAGATTTTCAATGAGGGCTCCACCCCTAAAGCAGACTTCTGCCTGGGCATCCAAGTGTTCCCATACATCTGCTGAAATCTAGGAGGAGGTTCCCAAACCTCAATTTTTGAATTCTGTGCACCTAGAGGCTCAACATCAGGTGGAAGCTGCCAAGCTTGGGACTTGCACCCTCTGAAGCAATGGTCCAAGCTCTACCTTGGCCCCTTTTAGCCATGGCTGGAGCTGGAGCAGATGGGATTCAGGATACCAAATCCTGAGGCTACGCAAAGCAGTTGGCCCTGGGATTAGCCCAAAAAACCATTTTTTTCTTCCTAGGCCTCAGGGCCTGTGCTGGGAGGGGTTGCTGTGAAGGTCTCTGACATGCCATCGAGTCATTTGCACCATGGTCTTAACTATTAACATTTGGCTCCTCATTACTTATGCAAATTTCTGCTGCCCTCTTGAATTTCTCTCCAGAAAATGCATTTTCCTCCTCTACTTCATGGTCAGGCTGCAAATATTCCAAACTTTTATGCTCTGCTTCCTCGTGAAAGCTTTGCTGCTTAGAAATTTCTTCTGCCAAATATCCTAAATCAAATATCAAAAGTTAGAAGTTTCACAAATATCTAGGGCAGGGGCAAAGTGCCACCAGTCTCTTTGCTAAAGCTTAGCAAGAATGATCTTTACTTCAGTTCCCATTAAATTCCTAATTTCCATCTGAGACCACCTTGGCCTGGACTTCATTGTTCACATCATTATCAGAATTTTGGTCAAAATCATTAAACAAGTCTCTAGAAAGCTCCAAACTTTCCCACCTCTTTCTGTCTTTTTCTGAGCCCTCCAAGCTGTTACAATCCCTGTATGTTACCCAGTTCCAAAGTTGCCTCCACATTTTCAAGTATCTTTAGAGCAGTATCCCAGTCTCCATGGTACCAATTTTACTGTATTAGCATGTTTTAATACTGCTATAAATAACTACCCAAGACTGAGTAATCCATATAGAAAAAAAGGTTTAACTGTCTCAGTTCCACATGGCTGGGGAGGACTCAGGAAACTTAAAATCATGACGGAATGGGAAGCAGACATGTCTTACATGGCAACACGTGAGAAAGAGGATGTGCAAGAGGAACTGTCAAACAGATATAAAGCCGTAAGATCTCATGATAACTCACTCACTATCAGAACAGCATGGGGTAAACACCCCCATGGTCCAATCACCACCCACCAGGTCCCATCGTTGACGCATAGGGATTGTGGGGATTACGATTTGAGACAGAGATTTGTATGGGGACACAGAGTCAAACCATATCACATGTTTCAATATTAAGTTGCACATGATCAATAAAACTAGTGACATGATGCAGTAATTATGTAGAAAAATATAACTAGTACCACCCATCACTTATCTACCTTAAAAAAACCTTATAGTATAGCTGACATATGTATTCACATGTAAAAGGTTTTCTTTTGTTTTTTATTTTAATGAGATAGTATTATATACTTTTTGTTGCAACCTGTTTTCCTCAACAGTATTTGTGGATTTCTCTCCTGACTATTAGATTATCCAGGGCAATTTTATCTCATTCTTTTTTAATTTTTTAGAATTTAGATTCAAATCAATTTATTTTACTTTTTCTGTAAATATTCAGTTTGCCTCCAGCGCTTTGCCAAGATAAACCACACCATGATGAAATTTTCTATAAATAATATTTTTAAAATGTGCATCAAAATGCATATACTTTTTACTTCTAATGAACTTTTCTAAATTAACTTTTTAAATAAAAGTTTTTATTCTCATTAGCAATGAGTTCCTATTTTATATATTCACTCATAAGATCTTCCTTTACTATTTTTTTCAAATTCTATGAGGCAACATCTCATTGTAGCTTTTATTATACTTTTTCTAAATGATTGATGAGCTTGAACAATTTCCATAACTTCATTAGCCATTGCTGCAACTAAATTTCAAGGAATCTGGAACACTTAAATTATTTCTTCAGGAAAACGTTCAGAAACACTTCTGTCACTTGAAAAATACAAATGTATTACTTGGTATCAAGTATACAGATGCTAACATTATGAGAGAATAGAACCATAGGAAATGAACAGTCCTCTGTCTTTAACACTTACCATATGGAGTATATTGAGGCAGTAGTCAAGGTGTGAGCAGGTAGCACCATAAACAGACTATACTCAGCGTCATTCTGGAAGGACTCTGCACATTTGTGAGGAGTTGAACCGTGCTGTGATAGTATGGAGAAAGAATCTAAATAAGGTGAAAGGATAGCCATAGAGAAACTTTGTTCTAACTAGAAGCCAGGTCAGTAATGAATAAGAAAAGAACCTGTGGGTGAAGTTCAAATGAAGTCTTCTAAGAATTGATTAAACAGCTAAGCCTTCACATGTAAGTTAAATGTACAAACACTTGCCAGCAAGTGACTTGTAGACTTTTGTCAATTCTGGCTATTCTTAGAAGGCCATGTTTTCTTCTGAGAAAAATGGCATAATGCACTAAATAAAGCTCCTGGGCAGCATCCAAGTGGCCATTGCCACGCCAACTCAGAGAAGCACTAGCAATTTACTGAGGGAACTCCTTCAACTGCTTCCTCGCCATCCTGAGGAAGGTCAGGCTGTAGGTTTATGATGACAAAGACATAGACTAAATAGACAAAATTACTGAAGTGACTTCTGGATGTCTCTCCCATCATTTGAAGGAATTTTGCAATCCAAATCTTGGACATCACCTATTCCTTTGCAAGCCTGATGGATTTGGAATTATCAAACATGACATCATCATTTCCGCGAATCTCAACTTCAGCAGCAATCCCATTGTAAGCCTTTGAACAAGCAACCACTTTTTCTCTTCAGCACCTCTCTTAACAGAGCTGTCACATTGCTGGAAGCCCTGAGAACAGTGGGCTGACTAATGCTGTCCCTTTTGCATGGAGATACGTCAGTGCAGACCTGTCTGAGGTCTCCCTGAATGACCTGGTTCAATGCAGGCCAACCAGTCAAGAGCAAGACACTTGTTCCTGCAGAGAAGATCTAGTTCTTCATAGGAAAATCACAAAAAGAAATGGCTCTGTTGCCTTTAAGAGAAATCAAAGCCTGCTCAAGATACTCATTTTTTTTTTCTGTTCCAAGAGAGGTGTATGAATATACTGGACACATTTCAATCAAGTGGGCTCTTTTTACTAGTTTAATCCTAGCAAGATAAGCAAAGGAAAAAAAAAAAAGACTACCAGAATAAACTGTCACTTCCAAATTTTCCCTCTTCAACATGAATAGTCTGTCATCCAGATGAGTCATTTTGTCACACTGAATTACCTCATAGAGCAGGCCAGTGCTCATAATTCAAAATATTATGTCTCTCCTTTAAAACCAATTGTGACATAAACCCATTTACGATATAAGTGGTTGCAAGTTCCCCAAGTGTTTATCCCTGAGTATAATAAGACTGAGTAAAAATGGCACAAGATGAAGGTGAAGAGACATGCCAGACATCGAGAGGGAAGAACCTTTTATAAAAATGTTGTCAGTGGGGCAAGACATTGATAAATCAGGTTGTGGGAATCAAATTATAAATTATAGCAGCCTCACTGGAAGAGCTTCAGCCTCCGAAATGATGGAGCAATATTGCATGGTTTTATCCCTTTGGTACCTCCATTTGAGTATCTTTTTTTTTTTTTTTTGATACTGAATGTTTATTTTTATTTTTTTTTATTATTATTATTATACTTTAAGTTCTAGGGTACATGTGCATAACGTGCAGGTTTGTTACATATGTATACTTGTGCCATGTTGCTGTGCTGCACCCATCAACTCGTCAGCACCCATCAACTCGTCATTTACATCAGGTATAACTCCCAATGCAATCCCTCCCCCTTCCCCCCTCCCCATGATAGGCCCCGGTGTGTGATGTTCCCCTTCCCCAGTCCAAGTGATCTCATTGTTCAGTTCCCACCTATGAGTGAGAACATGCGGTGTTTGGTTTTCTGTTCTTGCGATAGTTTGCTGAGAATGATGGTTTCCAGCTGCATCCATGTCCCTACAAAGGACACAAACTCATCCTTTTTTTGGCTGCATAGTATTCCATGGTGTATATGTGCCACATTTTCTTAATCCAATCTGTCACTGATGGACATTTGGGTTGATTCCAGGTCTTTGCTATTGTGAATAGTGCCGCAATAAACATATGTGTGCATGTGTCTTTATAGCAGCATGATTTATAATCCTTTGGGTATATACCCAGTAATGGGATGGCTGGGTCATATGGTACATCTAGTTCTAGATCCTTGAGGAATCGCCATACTGTTTTCCATAATGGTTGAATTAGTTTACAATCCCTATCTTTAATGATATTTAAATGATATAACAGTATTTTTACTCACTGTTCCAGAAAAAGAATGCCAAGCTAACATACGTTGTGTGCACTCATGCAAAACAAATGTGTGATAAGGAGACTTAATTGTATATGTAGGGTTAATGTCAAAATGCTTTTATAAGTTAGGCTAGATATTATGATGCATGAAGTAGAAGATGATAATCTATGTGAAACTGATCATTTAATGTTAAATTTAGCAGATCAATATTACATGAATAGTATATTTTATGAAATAAATTTCAAGTAATTGTCTTGGGAAATTTAAAGAACAAGATGTTCCAGATATTTAAACTTGTAATATTTTTCCATTTTTGATATGAATTGAAAAATATGGCACTAATTTTTCAATTGGGTTATGCACTGTGGACTCTTTTACCAACCTGTGAGATTCTGACCACTTCATTTTTACACCTGTCTATATACATCCACTGAGTGACTACTGTGTGCCAGAATCTGTGCAGGTCAGTGAAGACACAAATGCAGAGGGCTCACCCCTGACTGCAAGATTTTTATATTCTAATAGAAGGCAGATATGCAAATAATGGCAAAAACATGAGATATGTGCAGTATTTGAAACATAAACAGATGCAATAACAGCAGGTGGAAAACAGCATATAAATTTACCTAAATAAAAAAGATCAACCTTCAAAGAGAAAGTAAATTAGATTTCTAAAAATATGGAAATTTGCGACTCTAAATCTTGGGAGGGCATTCTAGGTGCACATGAGAAATATTTGTGAATTAGGGCAAAAACAAGTAACATAATTTCTCAAAACAAAGAATAAGTCATACAAAAAAGTGTAGAGATATAGGAGAAGTCATATCATGACACAGCTTTTATGTTAATAATTATTTTCTAATAAGTTGAAAGAAATTTAAAAACATGAAGCACAGGAATTACAAGATCAGCTTTAGAAAATGTAGAGATTGTGGTTGTGCCAATCACATACTGGAAGGTGATAGGGATCAGGTGGAATGAATGTCAGAAATTCCAGGATGAAAAATAGAGAAATTGTTAAGACTCATTTGCCAAGAGCCTGACTTAGGTCTATGAAATTTCTTGTAAACTGCCACAGTTATGTAGTTATATTTGCAGAGTTGTTTATAGTATTCCTTATTATCATCTCATTATCTGTGAGGCTAGCAGTGAATATATTGTCTTTCACCCCCTATTATCAACTATTTCTCTTTTGCTTTAGTCTTTCTAAAGTCGTATCAACTTTGTCCATCTTTTCATAAAACTTCTTTTGTTTTCATTTTTCTCTGTGCTTTTCTGTTCTTATTTTTGTTGTTTTCTGTTATTATCTTTGTTACTTTCTTTCCTCTGTTTGATTTAATTTTGGCTTATTTCTCTATTATTTTTCTAATTTTTTAATGTGGAAGCATGGTACTGTATTAACATATTTCTTCTTTACCAATACAAGCATTTTAGTGCTATAAATTTCCCCCTCTGAGCATTGTTCTAGCTGCATCTTACTAATTTTTCATTTTTATTGAGTTCAAAGTATTTTCTAAATTATGTTAAAATTACCTCTTTGCCTCAAATATTATTTTGATATGCGTTGTTTACTGTTTCAGTGTTTAGACATTTTCTTCATATCCTTCTCCTAGTAATTTCTAATTTAACTTCATAAGGTCTGAAAATATACTTTGTACAGTTTTAAATCTTTTAAATTTGTTAAGGTCTAATTTGTAGCACAGGTTTGAAAGATCTGGTTTAGTATTACAAGTACATTTAGGTGGGGTGTTCTATAAATGTCAGTCAGATCTAGTTAGTTTATGGTGTTTTTAGTGTTTCTAGAGCCTCACTTATTTTCTACCCACTAGTTCTATAATATTACTCAGAAGGAAGTATTGAAATTAATTATAATTGCGGACTTAACTATATCTTATTTCAGTCTTGTTAGATTTTGCTTCATGCATTTTCAAGCTCTGTTTTTAGGTGCATACATATTTAGAAGTTCTAAGTTTTCTTGGTGAATTATCCCTTTTATCAATATCTCTGTTTTCCCTGGTAATTATTTTTTGTTCAATATGAATATAGCCACTGTAGTTTTGTTTCATTATTGCATGAAAAAACTTTTTCTACATTCTTTTTCTTAATTCTACTTGAAGTGGACTATGTGTAGACATCATAGAGTTGAATTATATTACATATTCCATCTGAAATTCTGTACTTGAATTAGTATGTTTAGATATTTACATTTAATGTAATTATTCATATGCTTATAATTATGTATAATAAAATGTATATTTTTTCATATTCACCTTTAAAGACCATTCAGAATCAATATTTTACCATGTCATTTGGAATATAGAAATATTAACATTGTATAGGTCCCCTTCTTCTTTTATGCTACATACATGTCTTATACGTTTTATCTACCCACAGTAAAAACCTCATCTGGCAATGTTATATTCTCTGATTTTAGTTGAAATCAGCATTGCCAGAATGCTATTTTTAACAATTCAAGAGAAGAACAGATGAATATTTACCTGGATATTTTCCAATTCTGTTGTTCTTTTTTATTCCTTAAGTTCCAAGTTTGTTTCAATTTATACCTCCAGTAAACCACTTCTCAGTTTTTCTTTAACTAAGTGCCTTAATTTCACCTTCATTCCTAAAGAAGATACAATAACTGAATATACAATTCAGGATTATTTTACATCTTTAAAAAATATTACGCCACGTCCCTCTGAACTCAATAATTATGAGAATTTTATATTCTTTTAAATACTTGTTTATCTATAGGTAATTTCATTTTTCTCTGACTACTTCCAATTTTTTTGTCTTTTGTTTTCACTGGTTTGTTATCATGTATCTGACTAGATTTCCTTCTTAGGTTTGTTTAGTTTCTTGAATTTGTAAGTTTATATCTTGTGTCAATGTAAGACATTGCCAGCTGTCATTTCTTCCCATTTTTGTCATTTCCTCCAGAGAGGAATCTCTGTCCTCTCTTTCTGGGACTTTGATAAAACAAATGTTCGAAATTTCATTGTTTGTTCCATGATCCCTCATCTTTGTTCATTGTTTCCTATTTTTTAAATCTCATTTTCAGATTGCGTAAGTTTTACTGCTCTACCTGCAAATTTACCAAGTTGTAATTTTCTTCTCTGTTCTGATATGAAGTCCATCTAGTAAGGATTTATTTTGAAGGTTTTTTTAATATCTACAATTTTCTTTTGGTTCTGTCTTATTTATCTTTTTTGAGGCTTTCTATTTCAACACATTTTTCAAGAGTATTTATCTTTCCTAGTTAGACCATTTCTGTAATAGCTGCTTTAATGTCCATTGGATATTTTCAATACCCATGTCATGTTGGTGTTGCTGATTATTTTCTTCCACAGGAGTCAAAATTTTCATGTTTTAAAAAAATATTTTATGATTTTTTATTTTGTCCCGCACATTTTACATATTATGTTCTAAAATTCTAGGTTTTAAAACATCCTATGAAAATGTTATTATTTTTTGTTTTAGCAGGTCATTGAACTGATTAGGTAAAGCCACTAGTTTCATTCTGCTTCCTGAGTGTCCTGGTACTAATATTATATCTATTTTCAAAACCTTGGTAGTAGTCTTCAAATTTGTTCAAGACATGTCCCATCTAATGGTCATTCTGGGACCTAGATGGTGGTCTATCTTTTAATTCATTTCTGAAAGCGTTTGGCATGCTGGTTAGAATCGGTCCTGCCATGTAGAGCTTGGAGGTGAGCTCTGGAGTTCACTGGATTAAGAAAATGTGGCACATATTCACTACGGAATACTATGCAGCCATAAAAAAGGATGAGCTCATATCCTTTGTAGGGACATGGATGCAGCTGGAAACCATCATTCTCAGCAAACTATCTCAAGAACAGAAAACCAAATACTGCATGTTCTCACTCATAGGTGGGAATTGAACAATGAGATCACTTGGACACAGGAAGGGGAACATCACACACTGGGTCCTATTGTGGGAAGGAGGGAGTGGGGAGGGATAGATTAGGAGATATACGTAATGTAAATGTTAATGGGTGCAGCACACCAACATGGCACATGTACACATATATAACAAACCTGCACATTGTGCACATGTACCCTAGAACTTAAAGTATAATTTAAAAAATAAATAAATATTTTTACATATCTTTTCTTTTTCCCTTCCTCTATATGGCCTCCTTGGTCTTTTATGGTTTATTGGAGGTTCCATTTCAGCCCTGTGGACAGAAAATTGAGATTCTATTTTACCTGTTCTACTGTGTATTGCTACTTTTGTGCCTGCAATTCAGCCACTTTTAAATTGGTTCTACTAAATAATGCAGGATAATGTTCCCATATTGGGTTCTTTAATCTGAATGACAACTGTAAAGACAATGTTTCATGTGGAAACATGTTTGAGGTGGTAGGGTATGGAGAACTTTGTGGGTCAATTATTCTGCCTACCATAGCCCACTTTCTGGCCTTCAAAATTCATATCTTTCACACATGCGGAAGACATTCGCCACATCCCAAGGTCCCCAAAAGCATCAACCCATTAAACATCAACAAAATCACTTCTAAATTTTATCAGATAAAAATTCCAAATATTATCTATATTAGATATGAATGAAGGTCTAATTTGTTCTCAGGCGCAATTCTTCCTTATGTGTGAACATGTGAAACTTAACAAACAAGGTATTAGCTCCAAAAAAAATCATGATGGAACAGCCATGGAAAAATAATTTTAGACATACGAGTTGTAAAATGGAGAAAATGAAAGGGGAAAAGCAGTTATTAACATCAATCAATTAAAAATTTCAGCTAAGTAAACTACATTTGTTTTCCAGAGAGTAATCCTCTTTGACTCATAGATCTATCTCTGGACTCACAGCTCTGCTCCCTGGACTTGCGTCTCTGGTCTCAGAAGAGAATAGAAATGCTGCTCATATGTGTCTGCAGCTGAGTGGTTGTTCTGATCTGATTCCTGCCAGGATAATTTTTGAGGTCTTTCATGTTGTACTCTCTGCCCCTTTTGATCCAAACTGTCATTGGTTTTACTATGTGAAATTCCCAAAAATCATGTGTGTTTTCTGTATGGTTAATATGGATTTACCTCATTACATAAAAGGCCCATCTACAAATTTTTCATTGAAAAATCCTTTTATATTTTTGACTTTTACTTATATGGCTGAGGGAGAAAATTCTTAAGCTTTCCAGATGCTCTCTGGAGACAATCTATGTGTTGGACTTTTAATCTCTTCTAGGCATCTTTGTGTGATTGAAAAGTCTGTTGTTCTCTTCTAAGATATTAGCAAAGGGTTGTATAGCCACATCCTCAATTTTGCCTTTAGAGGATGCCTTTCTGACATGGAGACTCTTCATTTTGGAAGCTTTTTTCATCTTAATAGGCTGAAAGTTTTCAAAATCAAGTCCCACGTCTTTTGTGTTTAACAGTTCTTCTCTCAATTTACTGTTTTTCTCTCCAATTTTGCTCTAAGCAACACGAAGAAACCAGACCACATCTTTAACATTTTGCTTGAAAATCTCGTCAGCTGAATATCCAATTTGTCATTTACAAGTTCTATTTTTCACCTAATTTTAGGACACAATTGCAGTAAACTTACTGCCACGATATAACAAGGATCTCCTTTCTTCTACTTTCTGATAACATGTTCTTCACTTCCTCCTAAGCCCCTATCAACATTAACTTTAAGGCTGTTGTTTTTATTTGCAGTCTGTTCACAACCATTTAGGTGTTCTCTAGGGGGACATGGTTTTCCATCATGCTTCTTACTTCCTTCTGAGCCCTCACTGACAGAATCATCCACATTCATATTTTTGCTAAGTTTTTGCAAGGCAATATACATATTTTCCATCATGTTACTCAAAATTCTTCCAGTCTCTTCCTAGTGCACAATTCCCAATCCACTTCTGCAATTTCAGGTATTTTTTACATCTGCACTCCAGTTTCAGATAGGAAACTCTCATTTGCTTTCTATTGCTGTTATAACACATTTCCCCAAACTTAATGTTTTAAAACAACAAAAAAAAAAGTCAGACATTCACCATGCATCTCGTTAGGCTAAAATCAAAGCATTAACAGGGCTGCTTTTCTTCCTGGAGGCTCTAAATGAGAAGCCATTGCCTAGCTTTTCCAGCTTCTGGATGTCATCCACATTCTTTGGGCCCCTTTGTCTCTCATCTTCAAAACTGGTAACAGTGCAGTCTCTCTGACCCTTCTGTAGACTGTATATTTTGCAGACTGCAGCTTGGAAAGGTTGCTAGGATTTTAATAATTCATATGATTAGATTGGACCTGGTTGGAGGATTCTCATCTCAAATAAATTTATTTATTTATTGATTTATTGATTGAGACACAGTCTGGCTCTGTCACCCAGGCTGGAGTGCAGTGGCACGATCTCGGCTCACTGCAATGTCTGCCTCCCATGTTCAAGGGATTCTCCTGCCTCAGCCTCTCAAATAGCTGGGAGTACAGGCACCTGCCACTGCACCTGGCTAATTTTTGTATTTTTAGTAAAGACAGGGTTTCGCCATGTTGGCCAGACTGGTCCCGAACTCCTGACCTCAGGTGATCCACGGCCTCGGCCTCCCAAAGTGCTGGGATTACAGGCATGAGCCACCACGCCCAGCCAAATTCCTCAATCTTAACCACAGCTACAGAGTCCCTTCTGCCATGTAAGGCAACATATTTATAGCTTCCATGGATGAGGGTGTGGGCATCTTTTTGGTTAGGAGAGCATTATTCTGACTACCACATAATGGAAACTAGAGGTTAATCTGATAAGTGGAGAAAATATTCTGTATATGGTGAGTCAGGAAATAAAGCAAGCCGAAAATACTGTATACCTTTATGTCATGGGTTAAGAAGTAAAACAAATCTGTAAATCTTGGATGAATGAATGATCAAACTCATTTATAATACACTCTATGCCTAAATTGCATAAATTCTCTACCATGTGAAATCCCCAAGAGTTGATAATTTCAGGTGTGAGAGAGGATTGCATAAAGTTTGAAGCAGGTTTATAAAGCTATTTCAAAGGAAAAATTCATCTTTTATCTACTCTATTTTCTAAGTGTAGATGTACTTCAAGAGAGTATGAGAGTTGAGGGGTCAATTACAAAGGAGGCAGTATATCTTTAAGCTCAAACTAACAAAAATGAGACTAATAATTTAGAAAGTTGGAAGAAGAGACTGTGGGAAAATTATGAATGGCAAAAATCAGAGTTACTGTATTAAAGTCTCTGGACACTTGAATGAGTTCTTAATTACTAAAAGAAATAAGTTTAATGTAAACAAAATTAACTTACATTGCAAGCAAACTATTAAGCAACTACTGAGATTGACTGCCCAAAAGGTATTTCCAAACCATTTCTCTGCTACTTTTGACTACAGAGGATTAAAAATCTAAAACCCTGTATTTCCTATCCTACCTTGTAGCTCTGCATAGATGGGAAATTCAATGTGGGTCTACGAGAAAATGATTAAGTCCTCTGTAAGGTTTATCTAGATAGCTTTTCGTTTTCTTGAGTAAAAGTAATAGATTTGGTTAAAACGCTACCATCTCTCCCTTCTACCTCACTTAGATAGGAAAATGATGCTTAGAATGAAGGCAGTGATCGTGTGACCATAATGGCATGGTGAAGAGGATTACGGAGATTCTTTCCCAGATACCATCAAGCCAACAGAAGCTGCCTACTGTGCAAGCCACTGTAAATCTAATCTTCATTGAGTCTAATATTTCCAATTAATAAAGTCAGTGAAAGACTTGTAGTAATTTTAGTTTCACAAAAATATTCAGGGAATTGAATTAATGTTGGAAACCCAAATTAAGAGGGGGTGGGGATAGAGGAGGACTGCTTTCTAATCATTGAATACATTGTATCATTCAATATCATTCTTATTCTCTGATGCAGGACCTCTGTCAGGTAGAGAGAGATGGGCTGAGTAAGCAGTCATGGGGCAGACCCAACCCATGCTAGTGTGAGAAAGATGTAATTATCAAATCAAAGTAAATAGTAAAGAGGAGGGAAAAAATGATGTAATTAGGAGAAGGCATGGTCTTAGGGAATAGGGACCTTAGAGATAAATAATGAATTTTTAATCTAATTTGTATCAAACATGCCTGAATTGCATTGCCAATGTTATGGATTAGGTTCTTATATTAATGACTTCCATGTTTTCAGCAACTGCCCCTTCACTGAGGATGTCAAATTCATGAAAAGAATTTTGAAAGCCACCCACTTCCATATTTTCATGGGAGCTCTGCATCCGTACTCTGAATGTGTGAGCCGTCTGCCTGGCTCTTACGGGACCTTATTCGTGTCAAGTAGACTACACCATAAATAGCAGAGACAAGGACAAATGCCAGGTTTAGGATTCTTTATTTGAGAAAGATATGAACAATAAAACTACATATTCTGCAGAATAAGGTGCTTCCCACTTGTGGCATCTGATAAGTCTTAAAATGTCCCTGTTATGATCCAGACTTTGCACTCAGATGTCCTCCAACTACCTTGCATGCAAGTGAAAGAATAATTGACACTATTCTAGTTTATAGAGAAGGAATAGATTCTGGTTATATTGGACCATTAATTTGTTTAATGGTTGTGAACAGCTTCCGCCCCTCCTTAAGAACCGTCACCACTAAATCTCTACTGCTTCCTTTTGGGTGTTTGATTTGGGCAATTCCACATGCCCCATAAGAAATAATTTAGTATGTCTGTGAGATAGATGACAGGGTTTGGATCTTTTCTCCTGGGAGATTTAACCTGGAAATTCTTTTTAATGCTAATGGCAGTTATTCATGTCAAGGCTGGCATATTGATGGAGGAATACACTCCTAAATCTGTTTTTACAGTTTGTGTATACTTCGAAGGATTTTACCACCATATGGTCCTTAAAGATTTGTTATCAGTCAATCCACAGTGGTTACAAAGTCAGATATATATATCGTTCATACAGGTATTCCACTCCTCTAGCCTGGGAAAGAAAGCTGAAATAAAGATGTTAACTGCTAAAGGAAAGTGAAGAGATGTAACCAATGTAATAAGACTGATTCTCGCTTATCTTTACACTTGCCATACAACAGCAACCTGGTGAGCTATAGATGGCCATTGAAGGAGTGATGTACACATTTTCCCTCTTTATGTGTCTACAAACGAAAGACAGGTATAAAGGACGCCAGAAATGGTTGCTCTCTGGAATGAAAACTTGACAAGAAATTGGCATACAGCATTCCAATTAAGAAACCCAATTGCCCGGTTCAAATTCTAGCTGTGCCTCCTTCTAGCTACATAATCTTAGCAGAGTTATTTAATTTCTCTTTGCCTCAGGTTCCTCATATATGAAGAGGGTAAATAGTATTATAATTCATCCACTTCCAAATTAAAATAAGTTCATATATTTAAAATCCTTAAAGCAGTGTCTGCTGTAGAGTAAGCATAATTTAAGCTCTTATTACTACTTAGCTCACTATGTCATTAAGATTTACACCTTTAAATAATTATTTAGAATTTTCTACCTGTTTTTAAGAAGATACTTGTCTTTGACTCACATAATTTTTTTTACAGAAAATAAGACAGTATCTGTGAAGGTTTATTGAATCATCAAAGTAACATAAATATAAGTGAAGATTACTATCCTTATAGCCACCCATCCAAAAGATAGCAGTTTTAAAGTCAAGACACTATGTCTGAAAGCATTCACTCATTTCTTTCTTTAAGCCCAATTTCTGCATATGCAAAAATCTCATTTACAAGTTATGATTTTAAATTATCTAAATATGAAGCTGTCTGTAAATCATAATTATATTCTTTATCTAGAAATTTGGTGTAGTATTTTCACAGATCTCATCTCAATTCTCTTCCTATTTTAGCTACTAGAAAGTGTTAGCATTTCTTTTTGCAAATTTTGGACATCAGTGTTCTGAACAATAATAATGATAGTAAATTATAAAGTATCTGATAAAGTAGCCCGGGGATACATTTCTTCGACTTGCAAAGGGGACTTTTAATATGTGATTAAGGTTATATACTTGAGATGTGGAGACCATCATGGATTATCCAGATGGGCCTAATCTAGTCACAAAATCCTGAAAAACAGAGACACTTTTCCAGTGTTCAGAGAGATGTGACGGTGGAAGCAAAGACAGGAGAGATCCAAAGTGTGAGAGGTATTCAAGGCACCATTGCTGGTTTTAAGGTGCAGGAAGAAGTCATGAACCAAGGAATAAAAGCAGTCTCTAGAAACTAAGAATGTACTGTACCTGACAGTGGGCAAGGAAATGAAGACTTCATTCCTAAAACCACAATAAAGTAAATTCTGCCAATAACCAGTTTGAGTGAAGAAATGGATTCTCTCCTAGAGCTTCCAAAAGGGAACACAGTCTTACAATATGATTGTAGCCCAGTGAGACCCATTTTGGAAGTCTGACCTCTAGAACTGTAATATAATAAATTTATGTTGTTTTAAGCCTCTAAGTTGACGGCAATCTATTACAGCAACAATAGAACACTAACGGTTTGACATATGGTATGCACTATATGTGTTTATTCTTTTTATTATTTTGCTAATTATATTATTCCTAATTTAGTATAACCAAGCAATACCTAGGAGAATCCTTAGTCCTTTATTTGCATGTGTAGCTGATCCTACGGACTGATTTCTGAGCTCTGCTCTATGTCCTGGTATTTGGATAATCACAGAAGCAATAATGAACTTAAGGAGATAATTCTCTGAGAAGATGAGCAGAAATAGAATGGGAATTATTAACCTTGAGACAAGTGAATAACTGGGGGCTTTGGGTAACTTCAGTTACCAGCCAAAGACAGCTGTGAGCCAGCGTAGAGAAAGCTATCATGGTTAGTTAGTTTTGAAAATTCTAGAGGTTTCTCAAAAATGGAATTTCTTGAGAAATTTGGATCCTCAAAAAAGCTATTCAGTTCCAAATTGGGGTTTAAGCAACTCAGCAAGAAGAGTCATTCCCAACTGCTTTTTGGTCCACAACAGCATTTAAATTGTCCCTGAAATACCACTTCAGTAATTTCTGACTGCTCCATATTGACCATGCGGGACTGTGATGTCCCCAGAAAAGCAAGAATCAGCACTTTCCAGGCACTAGTGAAGACTTTCCTGGTCACCCTATCTAAATTGCAACTTTTTCAAAGCTATTGATTCTCCTGCCTTACTACATTTTTTCTGCTTAACACTTAACACACTATAACGTAGATGTAATGAGGAATTTGACCCCATTTTTTGATGTCTGACTGCTGACAGGTTTTAAGTCTCACTCCTTCCTCTTTTCCTTGTGCCCAACATGTGGGCAAGCTGATAAGAAAGTCCGGCTGCGCCCTCCTTTGGCACCAGCAGGAGATTTAGTCTATGAAAGCTCCGCCCATAGGCAGAAATTTTCACCTGAGTTGAACCTGTAACCCTTTGCCCACTCAAGCCCTTTCAGACTTGCTAGGAGAGTCTTGCCCTGCTCTCCCCAGGAAACTCAACTAGGTAATACGTCTTTTCATATCCTCTTTGTGCACCTGTAGCATCATTAGTCTCGATATCCCAACAAAATTTTAGGTGGAGGGTTCCTCCCAATTTTAGAAAGTAACTATACAACAGAATACATTTTCTAACGTATCTCCTTATTTGTCTGTATCTCACTTTAGATTAGAAACTCCATGAGGGAACATATTCTGTGTTGTTCACTGCACCCAGGACAGTGAGTAGCACATATAAGGAACTGAATCAGCTGGGATTGTGTGTTTGCATGTGTGTACATGTGTATGTCAATTATTTCTTTTTTAGTATAGTAGGTACTCGTGGAGCAAAAATGATCACCCAAACCATACACCTATTTCTTTTGCAAGGAAATATAGTTTACGAACCCCCAAATTAGAAGACATTATAGAATTTTGTGCCCCCTCCCCCCACCAAAAAATATTGAAAGTCAACCATACTCTAAGAACTAAAGTTTAATGCCAAACAGGATAAACTTAGGATCTACATTATTTATTTAAGAAATACTTGTTAGGCATCATATACAACGCAATATTATAAGTACTCGGGATCCTGTGATAAGTAAGACAGAGATAAGAACCTTGATTTTATGAAACTTACTGACATTTTAGCTGTCTTTCTCATTCTCTTTTTTAAAAGTGAAAATATTACATTCTGTATTTTACTACCTAAGAGCTCATTTTTAAATGTTAAAAATTAGTACATTGCTTAGTTTCCTAAAAAGTAATATTTGTTTTTAATCAATTATCCAATATAATCAATTGGTGAGACAGAGTTAACACCATTCACCACAACCACCTCTTTCCTGAACATGCAAGAAGAATGTACTTCCTGCACTTAGGTTAAAGGCTGTATGACTAAGTTCTGGTCAATAATAAATTAATTGTAAGCTACTTCCACTCCTGGCTTTAAAATTTAGCTATTCAATACTCCTAACCTTCTAGAGAGACCTCAGAAGCAATGTATTTCAGATGATCTCACAGTAAAGTACAAGCTATCTGGGTCAATTTATCACCCTTTTGAGAGGAGTCATTAATAATAGCTCTCATTAATGACTGTCAGATGATCAAAAAAAAAAAAGTTTATGGTGTTAAGGCTTTGAGATGTAGAGATTGATTGTTACTGCAGCAGACCCTAGACTAGGCAGACACGTCAGGAAAATGAGATTTTACTTCCCTGCTTCTTTCTATACCTAATACAATTGTTAGCCATGCTGTCTTTAATAATATCTCTTGACATCAGCAATTACATTGACTACTCACCACTTTAAAAAACATTTTAACAACAATTAGTGCAAATATTAATGTAAATTTCGAACTCTGCTCATTTCTTGACTGTGATATTAACATATTCATTCATTATTGACTGGATTGGCTGTTCAACTTGAGTAGCTCAAATGTCGGATATTTCCAAGAAGAATTAAAGCCTGTTTGTATTTTACCGCTGCTACAGAGAGGTGAAAATAAAGGCACTACTTTAAATATTTCTATTACTCATTTGGCTCCCTTCTTATTTTCATCAGCTGCAGGGAATTGCCCTCTAAATGACTAATAAAGACTGGTGTCCTGAGGTACCAGCACTCTTGGATGATAATTACTTGAGATTAAAAGCCAAAGACCAACAGGCCTTAAAGTGCTTAATGGGGCAAAATAACAAGGCTGATGTATGGACTTCCCTGAGCTTGTAGCTGACTGAGATGACCTGGGAAACAGATGAATCTAGCTTCCTAGGAATGGTCCCAACCTGAACTTATGCTATTCATGTGTCAAGAAACTCGGGGAGTTGGTGAATCAACATTTCCATTTCAGGTGCAGCTCTTGAAGAAATACGAAAAGCACTTGAAGCGGGCAGCTCTTAGAAATGTGTCAATGGACGTTTTTCATCAATTTTACTTTAAATTCATTACATTTCCATGAGTTTGGGAGAATCTTCATGGTTACCTATG
Organism: Mandrillus leucophaeus; assembly: GCF_000951045.1. Classification (NCBI taxonomy): domain Eukaryota; kingdom Metazoa; phylum Chordata; class Mammalia; order Primates; family Cercopithecidae; genus Mandrillus; species Mandrillus leucophaeus. Next base: position 95,392 of record NW_012098810.1, read on the forward strand.
TTACATTAATATTACACACATTTGGAATAGGCTCTGGATGCTATTTTTGGGCCCCAATGCCTTGATCTCCTAGTGACAGACTGATTGAAACTTTCGACTATTAGAAAGCAGTTTCTCAGAAATTAGAAATCGAGATTTAGAGATCCTAATGAGTCTGTCTTTAGAGTGTGACTTGAGATATATGCGAACTTTTGCCACAAATCTTCTCCCATGTACCTGGAAAAGAAATATCACTGATCTACAAAGAGATAACGTTGAACAGACATCAGCAGAGAAGTAGAAATAATGGACTACATACTCCCACAGAAAGGGCTATGCAAGCATAGCTCTTTTTGTTTCAGTTTCTAATAGCTAATTCTCTCTGATACTAAAAATGGTGGTGGTGATACAATTTTATAATATATGAACTTTTTTTTTAGTCTAAGGTGTTGAACAACAACAAAACCACTAAAAAAAGCAGCATATTTAGAATTGGCTTAAAAACAATACTAAGATTAGCTCATGTCATCTTTCTGATATTAAAATAACCATTCCGTTTCACCTATAACCTACCATAGAGTAATTAGGCACTGGGGAATAAAATGAGTAACATCTGATCTTAGACAACAATGTAACACCCAGTCAGTGGTAAATTCCATGTACAAATAGTTACACCGGCCGCGCGCGGTGGCTCACGCCTATAATCTCAGCACTTTGGGAGGCCAAGGTGGGCAGATCACGAGGTCAGGAGATCAAGACCATCCTGGCTAACACGGTGAAACCCCGTCTCTACTAAAAATGAAAAAAAATTAGCCCGGCGCGGTGGCGAGCTCCTGTAGTCCCAGCTACTCAGGAGGCTGTGGCAGGAGAATGGCGTAAACCCGGGAGGCGGAGCTTGCAGTGAGCTGAGATCCGGCCACTGCACTCCAGCCTGGGTGACAGAGCGAGACTCCGTCTAAAAAAAAAAAAAAAAAATTATATCATGACTTTATGGTAAGTTCCCCTGGCTATTTGTGTGACTTGGTTGGATTGGGGTCATCAGAAACTGGAAACTGAGAAATACACAATAGATGTTTCTCTTCTTTCTCTTCTTGTTGGTCTTTTTGTAGCAAGTTTCTCTGGCAAAGGGAAAAGGAGCAATGGATGTTACGATTTGGGAAACTGCTTTCTAATTTCAATGTTCAGCAACCACAGCACTCACTGAGATTTATTTGCAGCAAGGAAATTGTTTGGGGAACATAATTTTTACAGGACATAACAGCACTATATGCTTTTCACAGCTTCCACTGATAACATTTGTGACACTTCAGGGGGAAGTGCAAACTTTTATAAAGCTACAAAACAGGCCTCTAAGGGTAATGATTTTAGTTCAGTTAATAAAAGGTCTCAGAGTATTTCAAGCTTAAAAAGGGGCGAAGAATGAAGACCAAGACGTCAGGAAAATCCTACTCTCAAAATAAATTACCCTGGATCCCAGAAGAGGGAGAGTTAAAAAGTGGTAGACTACATAAGGAACTCATGCAGGTCTTGTAGAATATTTTCTCTAACCTACTTCCATTTAATTTTATGTTGCAGTGATATAGAGAATACTGGAAAGATTTTTTTTTTTTTTTCAGGCTTCCTGCTCTTTAAATCAGAGTTATATTGAAGAGAAAAATAAAAGACAGAAGGCAAAAGAAAAGACATTTTAGGAACAGGTATTTCTAAAAAGGATAGGGTTATCATGAGAGCTTATGAAGGTAAAATAAAGTGCTACACATTTTGACTTTTGCCATATGGGCATTATAATTAATAAATATAATTTTGTAGTTGAATAAGAAGGACTTTATTTCATTTTTTCATAATTTCATTTTTTTATAGAAGTGGAATCTCACTATGTTGACCAGGCTGGTCTTGAACTCCTGGCCTCAAGCGATCCTCCCATCTTGGCCTCCCAAAGTGCTGATATTACAGGCATGAGCCACCATGCTCTGCCAAAGAAGGACTTTACATTGGAAATCAGATAAGTAGCTGTGAAAAATCTGGCACATTAAATAGCTTACCTATTCCTTAGTTATCATACTGTTAAATGAAAAACAGGAAACAAACTAAATGCTTCAACTTTAGGCTTATCTATATTACATTCAAAAAAATACATTGCATGCCTGTTTGACTGTGGTAGTCACCCCACCCCCAAGATACTTTGTATAACCTTTAAAAATATTCTGTAGTTAACAGTTTTCAGAGTATTTCTGAAGATTAAACATAACATTTGGAAGTATATAACACAGTCCTAAGAATAAGACTGAGAGTCAGAATTCGAAACATCAAAACTATTTTAAATATAACTCAAGTGAACAGTTAATTTAAGTTGCACTATTTCCTGCAACATATAACTAAAATGAATAGGCTCAAAATACACTCCTGAAATAGAGATGTGTAAAGGCATGTTCAAGGAGTTGTAGATAGTAAGAGGATGAGTGAAAGTTCCAACATAATATTTGTGATGTAAGTTAAGTCTCCACTTTACCTATTTTCTCATAATCTAATAAAATAATGTATGGGAAAATGTTTTCCTTTTTATAGTTTTTTATGTTTTTAAAAAATTTTGTGGTGTACAAAGTAGGTGTGTACATGTAATGGGTACATGAGATGTTCTCATATAGGCATGTGATGTGAAACAAGAATATCATGAAGAATGGGGCATCCATCGGCCCAAGCACCTACCCATTGAGCTGCAATGCCATCAATATTAGGTCTTATTCTTTCTTTCTAACTAGTTCTTTTATACCCATTAACCATCCGAGTCCCCTACTACACTTTCCAGTCTCTGGTAACCATCCTTCTACTCTCCATGTACATAAGTACAATTGGTTTGATTTTTAGATTCCACAAATAAGAGAGAACATGTGATATTTGTCTTTCTGTGCCTGGTTCATTTCACATAAAATAATGATCTCCAATTCCATCCATGTTGCAAATGATTGGATCTTATTCTTTTTTATGGATGAATAGTACTCCGTGATGTATAGGTACCATATTTTCTATATCCATTCATCTGTTCATGGACACTTATGTTGCTTTCAAATCTTAGCTTATTGTAAACAGTGCTGCCACAACATAGGAGTGCAAATATTTCTTTGATAAACTGATTTCCTTTATTTCGTGCCCAAAAGTGGGATTGCCTGATCCTATGGTAGCTCTATTTTTAGTTTGTTTGGGGAATCTCCAAAGTGTTCTCCATAGTGGTTGTATTAATTTACATTCCCATTAAACATGCACAAGTATTCCCTTTTCTCCACATCCTCACTAGCATTTGCTATTGCTTGTCTTTTGGATATAAGCCGTTTTAACAGGGTTGAGATGGCATCTCATTGTAGTTTTGATTTGCATTTCTCTGATCAATGATTTTGAGCTCCTTTTCATATCCCTGTTCATTATTTGTATCTCCTATTTTGAGAAAGGTCTATTCAAATATTTTCCCCATCGTTTGATCAAATTATTAGATGTTTTCCTATAGAGTGTTTGAGATCTTTACATAGTGTGGTTATTAATCCCTCGTCAGATAGGTAGTTTGCAAATATTTTCTCCCATTCAGTGGTTGTCTCTTCAGTTTGTTGATTGTATGCTTTGGTGTGCAGAAGCTTTTTAACTTGACGTGATACCATTTGCTCATTTTTGCTTTGGTTGTCCGTGCTTATAGAGCATCACTCAAATTCTTGCCCAGACCAATATCCTAGGTATTTTCCGCAATGTTTTCTTATACTAGTTTCATGGTTTGAGGTCTTGATGTAATTCTTTAATCCATTTTTATTTCATTTTTGTATATGGTGAGAAATAGGGGTACAGTTTCATTCATTTGCACACAGATACCCAGTTGTCCTAGCACAATTTATTCAAGAGACTTTCTTTTCCTACTGTTATGTTCTTGGCACCTGTGTCTAAAATAAGTTACTGTAGGTGTGTGGACTGTTTTATGGGTTCTCCATTCTCTTTCATTGTTCTATGCCTCTGTGTTTATGCCAGTGCTGTGCTATTTTGTTTACAAAAGTTCTGTAGTATAATTTGAAGTCAGGTAATTCCTCCAATTATGTTCTTTTAGTTTGGAATAGCTTTGGCTATTCTGGGTCTTTTGTGGTTCCATATAAGTTTTAAGAATTTTTTTTTCTATTTCTGTGAAGAATGTCATTTATATTTTGATAAGAATTTCATTGAATCTGTAGATTGCTTTGGTGATATGGACATTTTAACAGTTTTGATTTTTCCAATCCATGAACATAGAATATTTTTCAGTGATTTTGTATCCTCCTTAATTTTTTTCAGCAGTGCTTTACAGTCTTCATTACAGAGATCTTTCACTTTTTTGGTTAATTCTTAGATATTTAATTTTATGTGCGGCTACTGTAAATTGGATTACTTTTAAATTTATTTTTCATTGTTCACTGTTGGCGTATATAAATGCTACTGACTTTTATATGTTGATTTTGCATCTTGAAATGAGTGAATTTGCTTATCAGTTCCAATAGCTTTCCTGCGGAGTCTTTAGGTTTTTCCAAATTTAAGATTATATCATCTGTAAACAAGGATACTTTGACTTCTTCCTTTCCAATTTGGGTGCCCTTTGTATCTTTCTCTTGTCTTATTGCTTTGGCTAGATCTTTCAGTAATATGCTGAATGACAGTGATGTCAGTGGGCATTCTTCTTATGTTTCAGATATTAGAGGAAGGGCTTTCAGTTTTTCCCCATTTAGTATGATGATACTAACTGTGGGTATGTTATGCATGGTTTTATTATTCTAGTGTATGTTCCTTCTAATCCCAGTTTTTTGAGGGTGTTTATCATGAAGGGATGTTGAATTGTATCAAATGTTTTTCAGCATCAATTGAAATGATATGGTTTTTATTCTTCATTCTGTTGATATGATGTATCACACTGAGTGAGTTGTATATGTTGAACCATCCTTCCATTCCATTGATAAATCCCATGATCACGATCGATTGACTTTCTACTGTATTGTTTAATTTGGTTTGCTAGCATTTTGTTGAGAATTTTTGCATCAATATTTTCTAGAGACATTGGACTGTAGTTTTTTCTTTCTTCTTTCTTTCTTTCTTCCTTTCTTTTCTTTCTTTCTTTCTCTTTCTTTCTCTTTCTTTCTCTCTCTTTCCCTCCCTCCCTCCCTCCCTC
>NW_012098810.1:100587-158312 GCF_000951045.1 Mandrillus leucophaeus
CCTTCCTTCCTTCCTTCCTTCCTTCCTTCCTTCCTTCCTTCCTTCCTTCCTTCCTTCTTTTTGTTCATTTTTGTGTAGCTTTGGTATTAGGGTACCCTGTACTGCTTGTAGAGAGTACAAGAGTGTAAGAGTTTGGAAATATTCTCTCCTCTGTTTTTAAAATACTTTGAGTAGAATTGGTATTAGTTCTTCTTTCAGTGTTTGCTAGAATTTAGTAGTGAGACCATCAGGTCTCGGGCTTTTATTTTTTATTACAGCTTCAATCTCGTTGCTTGTTATTGGATTGTTCAGGTTTTGGATTTCTTCCTGGTTTAATCTTGGGAGGTTGTATGTTTCTAGGAATTCATCCATTTCTTCTAGATTTTCCAATTTATTGACATATATTTGCTCATAGTAGCAACCAATGGCCCTTTAAATTTCTGCATTATCAATTGTAATGTCTGCTTCTTCATTTCAGATTTTATTCATTTGGGTCTTTTCTCTCTTTTTCATAGTCAGATTTAACATTTGCCAATTTTGTTTAACTTTTCAAAAAACAAAAAAACAACATTTTTTCATTGAATTTTTAAATTTTTTTACTTCAGTTTTATTTATTCCTGCTCCAATTTTTACTATTTGTTTTCTTCTGCTGGTTTTGGTTAGGTTTGCTCTTGCTTCTCCAGTTCTTCAAGATACATCATTAGACTGCTTATTTGAAGTTTTTTTCTTGCTTTGATGTAGGCACTTACAGCTATAAACTTTCCTCTTAGTACTGCTTTTGCTGTATCCCACAGGTTTTTGCATGTTATGTTATTATAATTATTTGTTTCAAAAATAATTTCAGTTTTCTTCTTAATATCTCATTGACCCACTGGTCATTCAGGAGCATATTGTTTAATTTCCATGTATTAGTATGATTTATAAAATTTCTCTTGTTATTAATTTGTGGTTTGATTCCATTGTGGTCTAAGAAGATGGATGTTGTTATTTTAGCTTTTCTGAATGTTTTAAGGCTTGTTTTGTGACCTAACATGTGGTCTGTCCTTTGAGAATGATGCATATGGTGAGGAAAAAAATGTGTACTGTGCAGCCGTTGGATGAAATATTCTGTTAATATCTATTAGGTCCATTTAGCCTACAGTGCAGATTAAGTCTGTTATTTCTTTATTTTCTGCCTGGAAGATCTGTCCAGTGCTGAAAATGGGGTGTTAATATCTCCAGCTATTATTGTATTGGGGCCTATAGCTCTCTTTAATAATATTTCCTTTTTATATCCAGCTGCTCCCATGCCTGGTGCAAATATATTTAAACTAGTTGTATCCTTTTGCTGAATTTAACCCTTTATCATTATTCATTGACCTTCTTTGTCTCTCTTATAGCTTTTTTCTTCAAATCTATTTTGTCTGCTGTAAGATTAGCAACTCTTGCTCTGTTTTGGTTTCTATTGGCATGAAATTTCCTTTGTAAAATATTATTTTTTTACTACTTCATAATTTAAGTTATGGGATACATGTGCAGAACGTGCAGGTTTGTTACATAGGTATCCATGTGCCACAATGGTTTGCTGCACCTATCAACCCATCACCTAGGGTTTAAACTCCCCATGCATTAGATATTTGTCCTGATGTTCTCCCTCCTTTGCCCTCCCTTGACAGGCCCAGGTGTGTGTGTTTTCGCTTCCCTGTGTACATGTGTTCTCATTGTTTAACTCCCTCTTGTGAGAACATGTGATGTTTGGTTTTCTGTTCCTGTGTTAGTTTTCTGAGGATAGTGGCTTCTAGCTTCATCCATGTCCCTGCCAATCACATGATCTCATTCATTTTTGTGGCAACATATTATTCCATGGTGTATATGTACCACATTTTCTTTATCCAGTCTATCAATGATGGGCATTTGGGTTGGTTCAATGTCTTTGCTCTTGTGAATAGTGCTGCAATAAACATACATGTGAATGTATCTTTATAACAGAATGATTAATATGCCTTTGGGTATATACCCAGTAATGGGATTGCTAGGTCAGATAGTATTTCTAGTACTAGATCCTTGAGGAATTGCCATACTGTTTTCCAAAATGGTTGAGCTAATTTACATTCCCACCGACAATATAAAAGTGTTTCTATTTCTCCACCACCTTGCCACCATTTGTTGTTTCTTGAATTTTTAATAATTGCCATTCTAACTGGTGTGAGATGGTATCTCATTTTGGTTTTCATTTGCATTTATCTAATCATCAGCGATGTTGAGCTTTCTTTCATATGTTTGTTGGCCATATAAATGTCTTCTGTCTGTCTGTTCATATCCTTTGCCTACTTTTTGATGGGGTTGTTTTTCAATTTTTCTTTTCTTTCTTTCATTTTTCTTTTTTGAAATGGAGTCTCACCCTGTTGCCCAGGCTGGAGTGCAGTGATGCGATCTCGGCTCACTGCAACCTCCTCCTCCTGGGTTCAAGCAATTCTCCTGCTTCAGTCTCCCAAGTAGCTGGGATTATAGGCGCATGCCACCACACCTGGCTAATTTTTTGTATCTTTAGTAGAGATGGCATTTCACCATGTTGGCCAGACTAGTCTCAAAATCCTGACCTCATGATTTGCCCGCTTCAGCCTCCCAAAGTGCTGGGATTACAGGTGTGAGCTACTACACCCAGTCTGTTTTTTCCTGTAAATTTGTTTAAGTTCCTTGTAAATTCTGGATATTAGACCTTTGTCAGATGGGTAGATTGCAAAAATTTTCTCCCATTTTATAGGTTGCCTGTTCACTCTGACGATAGTTTCTTTTGCTTAGCAGAAGCTCTTTAATTTCATTAGATCTCACTTGTCAATTTTAGCATTTGTTGCAATTGTTTTAGGCCATTTTATTACAAAATCTTTGCCCATGCCTATGCCCTGAATGGTATTACATAGGTTTTCTTCTAGGGTTTTTATGGTTTGGGGTTTTACATTTAAGTCTTTAATCCATCTTTAGCTAATTTTTGCATAAAGTGTAAAGAAGGAGTCAGTTTTCTGCATATGGCTAGCCAGTTTTCCCAGTACCATTTATTAAATGGGGAATCCATTTCCCATTGCTTGTTTTTGTCACGTTTGTTGGAGATCAGATGGTTGTAGATATGTGGTCTTATTTCTGAGGTATTTATTCTGTTCCATTGGTCTATATATCTGCTTTGGTACCAGTACCATGCTGTTTTGGTTACTGTAGCCTTGTAGTATAGTTTGAAATCAGGTAGTGTGATATCTCCAACTTTGTTCTTTTTGCTTAGGATTGTCTTGGATATGTGAGCTCTCTTGGTTTCATATTAATTTTAATGTAGTTTTTTTCTAATTCTGTGAAAAATGTCAATGTTAGTTTGACGAAAATAGCATTGAATCTATAAATTACTTTGGGCCGTAATTTTCATTGACTTTTTTCTATTCATAAGGATGGAATGTGTTTCTATTTGTTTGTGTCCTCTTTTATTTCCTTGAGCTGCAGTTTGTAGTTCTCTTCAAAGAGGTCTTTCATGTCCCTTGTTAGCTGTATTCCTAGGTATTTTATTCTCTTCGTAAGAATTGTGAATAGGAGTTCTGTGGCACATCTAAAAAAACGTATCCACCATGATCAAGTCGGTTTCATCCCTGGAATGCAAGGCTGTTTTAACATGTGCAAATTAATAAATGTTATCCATCACATACACAGAATAAAATGACAAAAACCACATGACTTTCCTCAATAGATGCAGAAAGGACTTTGATAAAATTCAGCATCCCTCCATTTTAAAAACTCTCTGTAAACCAGGTATTGATGGAACAAATTTCAAAATAATAAGAGCTATTTATGACAAACCCACAGCCAATATCATACTGAATGGGCAAAAGCAGGAAGCATTCCCTTTGAAAACTGGCACAAGAAAAGGATGCCCTCTCTCACCACTCCTATTCAACATAGTATTGAAAGTTCTTACCAGGGCAATCAGGCAGGAGAAATAAATAAAGAGTATTCAAATAGGAAGAGAGGAAGTCAAGTTGTCTCTGTTTGCAGGTGATATGATACTATATTTAGAAAACCTCATTGCCTCAGCCCAAATACTCCTTAAGTTGATAAGCAACTTCGGTAAAACCTCAACATACAAAATCAATGGGCAAAAATCACAAGCATTCCTATCCACCAACAATAGACAATCAGAGAGTCAAATCATGGAATTTTTTTCATCCCTTTATTTTCAGTCTATGTGCATCTTTATGGGTGAAGTGTGTTTCTTTTAGGCAACAGATCAATGGTTTTTATTTGTTCATTTATTCAGCCAATCTATGCTCCTTGATTGAGAGTTTAGTCCATTTGCATTCAATGTTATTATTAAGTAACGACTTACTCCTGCTGAATTGTTATTTGTTTTCCGATTTTCTTGTGTTCTTCACTTCTTTCTTAAATTTATCTGTCTTCCTCTAGTTATGATGATTTTCTCTTGTGATTTAACATAGTCCTGCTTTTTATTTTTGTGTATCCATTGTATGTTATTTTGTTTGAGGTTACCATGAAGTTTGCAAATACTATCTTTTAATTCATTGTTGTAATCTGATAGCAACTTAACACTCTTTGTGTAAACAAACAAGCAAGCAAAGAGAAAGTTATAAAAACTTGCCTTCACTTTGTCACCCTACTTTTTAACTTTTTGCTTTTTTTGTTTATATTTTGTTGTACTGTGTGTTGGAAAGTTGTAGTTATTATTTTTGATTAGTTCATCATTTAGTGTTTCTACTTAGAGTAACAGTAGTTTACGCACCACATTTACAGTGCTACAGTATTCTGCTTTTCTGTGTATTTACTATTATCAGTAAGACTTTTTCTTTTTTTTTTTTTTCCACCTTCTGGTGATTATTTATTGCTCATTAATGTCCTTTTCTGTCTGACTGAAGTGCTCCCTTAAGCATTTATTGTAGGACAGGCCTACTTTTGATGAAATCCCTCAGCTTTTGTGAGTATAGGAAAGGCTTTATTTCTCCTTCAGGATAAAAGGACACTTTTGCCAGATATTCTGTTCTAGGCCAAAAGGTTTTTACCTGCAGCACTTTAAATATATCATACCATCCTCTCTTGGCCTGTAAGGTTTCCACTGAAAAGTCTGCTGCCAGATGTATTAGAGCTCAATTGTATATTTTGTTTTTTGTTTTGTTTTGGTTTTGGTTTTTTTCTCTTTCTGCTTTTGGGATCCTTTCTTTATCTCTGACCTTTGAGAGTCTGATTTTCAAATGCCTTGAAACAGTCTTCTTTGGGTTAAATCTTCTTGGTGTTCTATAACCTCCCTGTACCTGGATGTTGATATCTTTCTCTAGGTTGAGGATGTTTTCTGTCATTATGCTTTTGAATAAACTTTCTACTCCATCTCTTTCTCTACTTTCTCATTAAGGCCGATAAAGCTTAGATTTACCCTTTCAAATTTATTTTCTAGAGCTTGTAGGCATGCTTTTTTAATTCTTTTTTTTCCTTTCTACACCTATCTCTTTCTCTACCTTCTCATAAAGGCCAATAAAGCTTAGATTTGCACTTTTGAGGTTATTTTCTAGAGGCTGTAGGCATGTTTTTTATTATTTTTCTTTTTTATTCGCTGAATATATTTTTAAATATCTTGTGTTTAAGCTGACTAATTATTTATTATCCTTGATCCATTCTGCTGTTAAAGGACTCTGATGTATTCTTCAGTATGCCAATTGCATTATTTAGCTCCATAATTTCAGCTTGACTCTTTTGAATTATTTCAATCTCTTTGTTAAATTAATCTGATAGAATTCTGAATTATTTATCTGTGTTATCTTCAATTTCTTTGTTTCATCAACACAGCTATTTTAAATTCTCTGTCTGAAAAGTTGCGTCTATTTGTTTCTTCAGGATTAGTCCCTGGTGCCTTATTTAGTTCATTTAGTGAGGTCACGTTTTCCTGTATGATCTTGATACTTGTAGATGTTTGTCTGTGTCTGGTCGTTTAAGAGTGAGGTATTTATTGTAGTCTCACTGTGTGGGTGTATTTGTACCTATCCTTCTTGGGAAGGCTTTCCAGATATTTAAAAGGAGTTGGGTGTTTTAATCTAAGCTGTTTTTGCTTTAGGGGGCACCTCAAGTCCAGTAACACTGTGGTTTTTGCATACTTGTAGGGGCACTGTCTTGATGGTCTTGGACAAGATTCAGGATAATTCTCTGGGTATCCAAGCAGAGACTCTTGTTCTCTTCCCTTAATTTCTCCAAGACCAAGTTTCCCTCTCTCTTTTCTAAGCCACCTAACACTGGGGGTGGAGTGACAGACAAAAGCACTTCTGTGGCCACCATCACTATTACTGCTCTATAATAGGCATGTGGTAAAACCAGGTAGGCCTGTGTCCTCCTGGTCTGTTTTTACACTGCCATGATGAAATATCTGAGAATGGGTAATTTGTAAAGGAAAAAGGTTTAATGGACTCTGTTCTGCATTTCTGAGAAGGCCTCAGGAAACTTACAATCATGGTGGAAGACAAATGATAGACAGGCACCCTCTTCACAGGGCAGCAGACTGGAGTCAGTGCAAGCAGGGGAAATGCCAGATGCTTATAAAACCATCAGATATTGTGATATTCACTCATTGTTACAAGAACAGCATGGGGAAAACTGCCCCCATGATGTAATTACTTCCCACTGGGTCCCTCCCATGACAGGTGCAGATTACATGAACTGTAAGTCAATATGAGATTTGGGTGGGGACACAGCAAAACTGTATCACTTCTCCTTCAGGGAGGTGAAATCCCTCATCCTCAGGTGGGTCCAGAAGTGCCATCCAGGAATCAGAAACTAGAGTAAAAAACCTTAGAATTCTACCTGGTGTTCTATTGTATTGTGGGCTGACTTGGCAATTCACACCACAAAATACAGTTCTTCTCGCTCTTCTCTCCCCTTTCTGAAGGAAGAGGAGACTCATCCCATAGGCACCACCACTCCTGGTCAGAAAAAGTACTGCCAAGCTACCACTAATGTTCTCTTAATGCCTAAGGTCTCTTAAGTCAGCTTGTGAATGCAGGCTGGCCTTGGATTCACCCTTCATAACAGTGGTCTCCCCCATGGCTCAGGGCAGGTCCAGAAATGCTGTCCAAGATTTAAGTCCTGGAATTGAGGACCCCAAAAGCCCACTTGGTGCTCTACCCACCATGGCCATGCTGGTACCTAAGGTGCAAGACGAAGTCCTTTTTACTTTCACCTCTGCTTTTCTCAAGCAGAAGGCTTGTTGCCCCATATCCACCACAGTTGGTAAGGTTCTGAGTCTCACCTGAAGCCAGCAAGTCTCAGAGGCTCACCAAGGCCCTTGATGTAGTACCTGGATATTGTTCCTGGGTATTTAGAGCCCGAGGGCTCTTTAGTTAGCAGTAAGGCAGTGTGTTCACCTTCTAGCCAAGGCTGTATCTGGAAATGTAATCTGGGAACTAGGGCCTAAATAAGGGACCTCATGATTCTGACAGGTGCCTATCCTGCTGTGGCTGAGCTGGTATCTAAGATGCAAGACAAAGTCCTCCTCATCCTTTCCTCTCCTCCCCTCAAGCAGAAGGAAGAAATAGATCTCTTTTGGAGCTGCAAACTGTGCAACCTGGAGTTAGGGAAAGGGTAATGACAGGACCCCTCTAGCTGACTCAGTATGTCTGTGTGTTGCCTGTCCCCAACACAGTCCACTGTCTCTGGGCCTACTTCAGCCTTAGAACATGCCTAAGAGCTTCAGTCCTTACAGCCTACCTAGACTGTCTTTCAACTTTACGTAAAGACTAAGAGCACTTTGGCCCTGGGTGGTGAGGTTTGTGGGCACTCAAGTTTTCACCACTGGGAGTGGTAATTCCCCTCTGGCTAGGGTTGGTTTCAATGCCCCTTCTGTGGGCAGGCAACGATTGAGTTTGGTCCAGTACTCCTTTCTTCTCTAACAAAACAGCATTAAGTTCTATGCCTCCCAATGGCTGTTTTCGCCTCCGCATCACCCAGAGCAGCTCTCTGCACCATGCCTCCCCTGCTGGGGGCTAGGGGCGGTGGTAGGGGTGCTGTCAAGGATTCTGGCCTGTTTCTTAAACATCTCTTCATTGCCTCTTTTAGTGATATGAAGTTAAAACCAGGTACTATGAGTGCTCATCTGACTTTTGGTTCTTATGAAGGTGTTTTATCTGTGTAGATAGTTGTTAACTTAGTGTTCTTGTGAGGGGGACAGTCAGTGGAACTTTCTCTTCACTATCTTGCTCCACCTCTGTGTGAAAATGTTTTCTTAAGTGAAAAATAGTACAAAGTGTCTATCTGATAGTGACAAGAGACAGACAAATTCCTAGGTAGACAGGGATGGTCACCTGTGAAGCCCAACCTTCAAGTCAAAGATGGCCTGAAGCCTAAAAGTCAGACTTCCTGTTCTGGATAGAGTTCATGACAGAGTGAAAACTTTTATCCCTGTCTCACCCACTCTCTCTCTCGATCGGTTCCTTCAAGATGATGCCTTTTAACCACTTGAATGGTGTTTTTTCCAGGACCATAAGAAAGCTGAAATGCTTTGACTATGTGTTAAAGACAGATGGTATAAATGTGATTTGGGGAGAGAGGCGGAAGTGGGGCAAATCAACTAAGCTGTCAGCCTCACCATTGCAAAGAAAGCAGACTGAGAACTCAGATATGTTGTGGAAGCCTTAGTAGCTAGCAGTTGTCTCTTCTCTTCTCTTGTCTGTTTCTTAAAAAAAATACATATATATATATATATATGAGACATATATATAAAATATGACATATCTTTCAGAAGCATTGGCCCATTAGGAAAATCAAATATTTGTCTATTAATTCCTGTTAGGTCCATAATTTTCACATTGAGTCTGATTACAGCATTAAAGCTGCTTATCATACAATCAATAATAAAACACAGTTTTACAATCTATTCTGCATTATGAGAAAATCAGAACTGTACTTTGGCTGATTTTCAAGTGCACATCGTTTACCATGGGAACACTCTAAGTATGTTCCTGCTCCATTTTTTTATATTATTATTGAAGCTGGATGCGATATATGGAGACAACAGTTTCTCTGCAGTGTGACAACCTTAACACGGAAGCACTAGAGAAAAGAGACTGGATTGATACAAGGAATCACTTTGAGCTTAACAATATTGAATAAACTTTATAGTTTGAAAAGAAAAAAAAGACCGAATGTGATTTACAATGTTTATGATGCCTACTTTACTGTAAAGAACTGTTATATTCATTAACACTTTTTCTTCCCATTTTTGCTTTTTCACTTTTTGTTTGTTTGTTTGTTTGTTTTGAATAGGAAATTTCTTTCCTGAATGAGCATAAGCGAAAATATGGGCAGAAAGATCAGCCAAATTTGTGCTGGTTTGGTCACTTTCGGGATTATGCCCTCTCTAAAGATAGAGGAGTAGCCAATCAGATTTGTCAAAGCCCATCAGCTTATGTTAGTGTCTAGCGTCTGTTAAGGTCAGGTTCCACGTAGGGGGAAACCCCTTTTACCTATCATACCCCATTAGTTAAGCACACCTGAAAATACCCCAATATATTCTTCCTCTTATACATCTGGCCCTCATTGGTAGTCTAAGTTACTCATCTTGTAGTAGTAGGGTCTGAGCATTACGCTCTATGCTACATGTTCACCTTGCCTTAGGATGGATAAATCAAACCAAAGGCATCACCACAGACCCAGGCATCTTAGACTTAAGGGAGAAGAAGTAGGATGTAAAAGGCTGGCGCAGACTTTTTTTTTTTTTTTTTTTTGAGACAGAGTTTCTCTCTTGTTGCCCAGGCTGGAGTGCAATGGTGCAACCTCAGCTCCCTGCAATCTCTACCTCCCAGGTTCAAGCAATTCTCCTGCCCCAGCCTCCCAAGTAGCTGGAATTACAGGTATGCACCACCATGCCTGGCTAATTTTGTATTTTTAGTAGAGATGGAGTTTCTCCATTTTGCTCAGACTGGTCTCGAACTCCCGACCTCAGGTGATCCACCTGCCTCAACCTCCCAAAGTGCTGGGATTATAGGTGTGAGCCACTGTGCTTGGCCTCGTCCAGATTATTTAGACTAAGCTACTTTCTATAGTCCATTTGTTATGAAACCTCTATATTTGGTGTATACACTTATGTATCCATGATTAAAGTGAACCTTTTTTCTTATGTCACTTAAGATAAAATTCAACTGTAAATAACTTATAAATTCCACGAAGAATAAATCAAACAGGATTTCTTGGTTAGTGATTTGTTTTAATATTTATTCTTTTTTTATATAACTTTATTCTTTTTTTTACATAACAAGATGTCTAAAGCTAGAGCTAAGTGGCCCAAGGCCAGTGAAAATGCTCCATGATTATGCCAGGAATGCAATGGATAATTAAGCGGTGATGCAGCCATTCAAAGAAGCAGCTAACTGGGGATATAGTATGAATTGTGTTATATAAGCAACAGCAGTCATGATCATTTATTGAGAATATGCCTTTTAATAGGATGTTATGCAATGCTTTACATATATTACATCCGTTAATATTTATAACAACAATAAAAAGCTCTAAGAAAGAAGCAATATGATGATGATTCTCATTTACACATAAAGAAATGCACCCAAGAAGAAGCTTGAATGTCTGGAGTAGATAACAGTATGTCAGGTAGATTATGAAAAAGTGGCAGATGCAGTGTCAGACATAATCTCTTGTAGTGTCAGGAGACGTAAGTTAAATAATGTATAATCAGAATCCAAATTACAAGTCACCGAAAAACAGCGGCCAAGACAGAGAAAGTGAAGTACAGACTGTGAAAGCAGAGTCACTGCAAAGTTGCTAGTGAACCAATGAGGAGCTTAGCCTCCAGCTTGCTCTGAGAAGCTGTCTGAACTGGTACACGTAGGAGGAATCTTAATGTAGCGTTAATCAGTGAGACTTTCCTCCCACATATAAATTGTATTTTGGATAGGCTATGGGGGAAGTCATGACGATGACACATTTCCTCTGGGGTATGGCTAGAAGGAATAAAATTAAGGGGAAGAGCCCAAACTCCTGTAAGGAATGTATTGGTCAATACTTTTATGCAACGAAGTTCTTTTATCTGCATCATAAATATCAATTTTTTTAAATAATTGATCTTGGCATCAAAGGACATAATCAATAGACTGAAAAGGTAATCCATGGAATGAGAGAAAATGTTTGCAAATCTTACATCTGATAAGGAGTTCATAGACTATATAAATAACTCTACAACAACAAAACAAACTGTTTACAAAATGGACAAAGGACTTGCATGACATTTGTCCAAAGGAAATATACAAATTGCCAATAAAAACACGAAAAAGAGTCTCAGAGCAAATCAAATCAAATGCAAATCAAAGCCGCAATGAGATATTACCTCGCATCCATTAGAATGATGCTATGGTTTTAGTATTTGTCCCTTCCAAAACTCATGATGAAACTTAATCCTCATTGCAACAACAATTAAGAGGGTGAAAAACCTGACTATGGTATTTGAGAGGGTGGGAACTTTGGAATGTAATTAAGATTAGATGAGATCATGAGGTCAGAACATTAGTGGCTTTATAAGGAGAGAGAGAGAGGGGCCTGAGTGAGCAAGAATCACACGATGCAATGGCCCGCAGTGCCTCAGGACCCTGCGGAGTCCTCACCAGCAACATGGTCCTCACCAGATATGCCCTCTCAAGCTTGGACTCCCAGCCTCTGGAAATGTAAGAAATAGATTCTTTTCCTTTATAAATTACCCAGTATCAGGTATTCAGTTATAGCAACAGAAATGAACTAAGTCAGATGGCTTCTGCAGAAAGAAAAAAAAAAAAAGGAAATGACCAAAGAAAACATTGGTTAGGATGAGGAGAAAATCAGATCACTTGTTCTCTTTTAGTGAGATGCAAAGCGGTATAACCCCTATGAAAAGCAGTATGGCAGTTTCTCAAAAAAATTAAAGAAAAAAAGAATCCAGCAATTCCACTTATGGATATATATTCAAAAGTATTAAAAATGAAATCTCAAAGAGATATTTGTGCACTCATGTTCATAGCATCATTATTCATAATAGCAAAAAGGCAGAATCAACCAAAATGTCTATTGATGGATGAGTGGGATCAACATATTGTGGTATACACCTTGCAATGGAATATTATTCAACCTTAAGAAAAAGAAAATTCCAAGACATGCTCTAACATAGATGAACCATCAGGACATTATGCTAAGTGATATAAGCCAGGCACACAAAAGACAACTTCTACATTATTCTGCTTGTATAAAGTACCTAGAGATTAACAGAGACAGAAAGTAAAATGGCAGTTGCAAAGAGCTGAGGAGGGAGGAATGGGAAGTTGTGGTTTAATGAGCATAGAGTTTCAGTTTTATAAGATGAAAAAATATGAAGATTGGTGGCACAACAATGTGAATGTACTGCTGAACTGTACACTTAAAATTGTTAATATGATTTTTTAAAAAGACCCTGGTCTGGAATGCCAAACAAATTGGAGTTTTTTCTCTAGTTAGTGGACAGTTAGCCACTAAAGGTGTATAAGAAAACATTTGTAGTTTAGAAATATCCTCTTACCAACATCTAGCGGATGAACAGCTGGGAGACTGGAAGTAAGTAGGAATCTATTCAACACAGAGGAACCTTGAAAATGTTATGCTAAGTGAAAGAAGTAAGTCACAGAAGAACACATATTGTTAGAATATGTGGCTATCTGTATAAAATGTCCAGAGTAGACAAATTTAAAGAGACAGAAAGTAGGTTAGTATTTTTCTATGACTGGGAGTGTGCAGGGGCTGAAGGCAGGCAGCTAAATGGTATGGGGTTTCTCTATGGGTGATGAAAATGGGGTAAAATTGATAGTGGTTACAAGTCGCATTACTCTGTGAATATATCAAAACCATTGATATATAGGAATCATGTCAATTATATCTCAAGAAAACTCTATCATCTATCTATCTATCATCTCTCTCTCTCTCTCTCTCTAATTGAGCTTTAAAAATTCTTTCACAGGGTTGCATATATTTAACATCATAAAGTCCTAAGCAGGAAGACCTTCTATGAAAGTTTCCACTGGTATTTGTTCTTGAGCCTCCTGAGCCAACAAAGTAATCATCTTTGTTTTCATCCTGTATCACTGAAATGGGATGCCTCACACTTGCAAAACCTCTCTAATCTTGGTTTTTCAGGGCACACAGTTCACATAATCAGGGGATGGTATGAAGACTGAGTCTGCATACAAAAGACTTAGAGCAGAATATGAGAGAAGTGACAATATTTGCACTGAGAAAGTTGTGGTATTACTGAGAATGAAGAAATATCAGGGGAAAACTACATGCTGGAGGCTACCTGATTCTCTCACCCTTAAGCTACCATTTCTTACACAATAGTAAGGTGAGGTGGGGTTGCACAGAGCAGAAGAGGAAGGAATGCAGAAGGAAAAAAACAGACTGTAAGGCATTACAGCAATATGTACTAAGTCAAAATTTATGGAGAGGAATGAACTTTAATAAAAGAAGGTATCAATGCTTCTTCTTACAGTAGGAACCAGGAAAGATAAACCATCATTGATCCTGTAGACCAGGGCTAGTGAAAACTGGAACAATATCGGTGATAAGATTTCAGCTAGAATTCCTTTCATATTAAAGCTATATTCCAGAGCATTCTTGAGAGATATCAGGATTTAGAAACTGGAAACTATCTTGATTTTTTAACTTGACATTTGCATCATGATCTCATAGCTTGTAATATATTCCTTGGTAAAAATGTGCACCTTCCAAATGCCTGATACTTTGTGAAGACATTAAGAAGAATAGTTGAACATTGACATTATTAGGTCAATCCAGGAAATTAAAAAAAAAAAAAATCATGGCTGACAAGAATGTAGAATACGGCTCTCCATGAATTAATGAAGAAGAAAAAAAATAATAATTCTATGCCCTTCTCTAAACTAATAATTCACTTGGCAAGAGCAGGCTTGAAGGGGTTTGGCAGTAGAATTTTTCTCTCAGGATTTATTACAGTCCATTCAAATCGAGATGGAACTCTCAAGAGAAAAGTGGTGAGAAAGATGTGAAGCGTTTATGATTTGGTTGCCATTTGCTTTGCAAGAAAAAAAATATATAGTTACTATTACGGACTGAAAATTTTCTATCACAACAAAACAATGGTTTTAAAACTGCAAAGTTCTCCATTCCTCTCTGCACTGATCTAGATTCTTTTTATATCAAATAACCCAAGTCAAGGCTTCATTTCCTATAAAACCTATAAGGGCAAGCCTTAATCGACCTTCATTTTTTCCAATACCTCAATATTTGCATATAATATCCAGTATTTGATGTACACTCTTGTCTAATAATGCCATCTCCATAAGTCTTTGTTTTTCCACCACAAGAGTATTTCTCTTTTGTTTTTAGATGTACCTCATCTTCTAAACAAATCAGACCACTAGAATCCTGTGAGAGAAAACTGTGTTTACTCATTTATGTGTAGAGGAAAAGTGTGTTGTTGTAATTTTTCATTATTTTTGTTGTATTTCTCCATCTCAATGTCTCACTAAACAGGTTTTGAACCTTGAGCTTATTAATCGTATGTTACACAATCCTGGAATCACCTTTTAGACACAATGACAAATTGATTCCAGTTTTATTTTTAATCTGCCTACTCGCATGGATAAAGTTTTTCCTTTAAGTTTTTATCTATTCTGATTTTTCTTACCTACCACCTAACCTATCACACCCTGGTTTCCAGATGCCAGTGTCAAGACTGGGGTAACTCACCAGTCTGTGTGGCTAAAAACATTTTGACTTGTTGCAGGAAAGCTTTTCTTTTATTATGTGTGTAACTTTCATGCTTCCAGCCATAATCTGGGGTCTCTAAAGATAATTTTTAAATATTTTTATTTAATTACTTTATCAAAATTTAGCAAAGCATACTGGGAAATCAAACAGTTTGTTTACTAGGCTTCAAAAAGAGGTTTAATGGATTATTGTTCTTCTGTCAAGTTGAGTGAATGTATCAGTGGCTCTAGCCTTCTGTAGACAAAACCTAAATGAACCCTGGTCGTTGGTGGATCATTGCCATGGAAAAGACTTCGTTGTCTCTTCAGTACATACAAAGAGCAAGAAAACAACAATGGAGCAATTCTATCAAGATCACATTTGCTATTATAATTACAGGGTGTCATGACTGCTGCTAGTTTTTAAGCTTCTGAAAGACTAGGTAAAAATAATGAGCATTTCATCAAACTTGATGTATACCCAGCAGCAAATCTTTTTTTTCTCTTTAGATTGTCTGTTTTCTTTTCCTTTTTATCACTTTTTAGCAAGCATTTTGTATTACTTAGAGGTAGTTATTGTCGTTGTTTGTTTTACACTTACAGACTTGATAATAAAACACATGCTCACCCAGGTATCCTAGCAACTCAGTTCCTTTTTATATTTCTCTCTGGTGCTTAAAGTAGATGCTCTGAGAGCCTTTTCTCAAGCTATTAAGGGACACATATGGCTAATCTAGAGCAACACACTTCATCTTGGTCTAACTCACTGGAAATCAATATTCATTATCATGGATTATTCACCTCAAAAAAGGACACTATTGGCCCTGAAAGTTATCAGGAGGCTGGAAATAACTACAAAATGGCGATATAGGAGACGGCTTGAGGAAAGGAAGGCCACAGATTGGAAAGGAGGGACAGAGGAGTTATGTCGCATTCTCCCACTGGGCTCTGGCTCTCATTGCCCCAGCTGCAAGCTGCAATCCCTGGCCTAAGGATGTAGGAGTTACCAGACTTAAATGGGGCCCCAGCTCCGTCATTACTAAGGTGTGTGATTGTCAGCAGGTCACTGAAGCCCAGGTTTATCTATGATCGAAAAAGAAAAGGCAGTGTCAGTGATCTGGAGAGATTGGCTGGGCCCCCCAGCCTTCTGGGTAACCTCTAAAGTGTTGACTAAAAACCCAAGACACAAGGGTTTGTGGGAGATGCCCATATACAGAGCAAGACAAAATGAAAATATGAAGACTATAGCTTTGTTTAGGGAAACAGACTTGGGACAGAAGCTTCTAGAAACACAGAGACAAGTAGAAACAGTTCTAGATTCCTGGAAGGGAGAAGGGTGAGACTGGCTACAGCTGTCATGTGAGAGCTGATTATTAAATTTTTAGGAATTTCGCTAGCTTGTCATTAAATCTGCCACTGGTAAAATTTAAATTATATAAATGTACAATAAAAATACATTAGAAACAAAGATAAAACACAAAATTAATCACTCCTTTATTATTTTACTATATTTCAACAGTATCTATGATTTGGCACTATGTACACGATTGAATTAGCAAATGCCTAAAATCAGGGGTTTTTTTGGAAGAGAGTGGAGAGGGATAACTATACTGGTTTTCAGAACACTTTTCATATACCTTGTGAGACAGTCAAGGTAATCACCATCATCTTACCTTACTACAGATTTAAATAATTAATGAAGTAAAGTGACTGGCTTGAGTCACATAGTAACTGGCTGCATACAGGTAGGATTCCAAGTCTCTTGATTCTTAATCCAAAAATATAATTTTCCTCTGTCACACTTCATCTTAGTTCATTTTCTGTTGCTTATAATGGAATATCTGAAACTGGGTAATTTATAAAGAAAAGAAATGCATTTCTTACAGTTATAAAGGCTGAGCAGTCTAAGGCCCAGGGGCTGCATCTGGTGAGGGCCATCTTGCTGATGGGGATTTTCTACAGAGTCATAAAGTGGTGCAGGGATCACATAGGAAAAACTGGCAGAATGTAGCTCAAATAACAAAAAAACTTATTTTGTTTATTTAGTCATTAGATAGCTCAGGTCTCTCTTCCACTTCCAATAAAGCCACCAGTTTCTTCCCCATGATAATCCATTAACCCATTAATCCATTAATCATTAATTCATGAATGACTAATCCATTCATGGGAGCAGAGCCCTCATGACCCAGTCACTCCTTAAGACCTTACCTTTCAATACTGCCACATTGAGGATTAAGTTCCAACATGATCTTTGGAGGAGACAAAGATCCAAACCATAGCATGTTTCACTAATTTTTCTTTTTATAGGAGGCCATAGAGGAAACTTTTAGTGATTTTATGCAGGCTCCCTACCTTGCTTAGCAGAATGTTGTGTTACGTCTGTGACACACCTAATTCTCTGTCACTCTTTAAACCAGATACTCCACTTGTCTCAAGGGTAATGACATTTTCCCTGCCTTACAGGATTCTTGTGTGAAAGAAGTGATAAATGGATAGAAAAGTGTTTTGAAATGAATGTAGAGCCGTTAGAATTTTATGGAGTAATTTTTATTAAAACTTTTGCATTTTGTTATTATCTCCACAATGATAAGAATTAAGCTAGTAGTAAAAGGATACAAACTTTTAGCTGGGACTTAAAAAAGAGACAAGTAAATCGCAGAACATGAATTTTCTGTCCCATTTACTCTCTCTTCAGTCTGTTTAGATTCGCTATATAGGTGTGGGGTTTGTGACTCAAGTTAAAAGAAGTGTTAAAGGTAAGACCTCAAACTATAAGAATCTGAGAAGAAAACATAGAAAATATCATTCTGGACATTGGCCTTGGCAAATAATTTATGATAAAGCCCTAAAGAGCAATTGTGACAAAAACAGATTGACAAGTGGAACCTAATTAAGCTAAACAGCTTCTGCACAGCAAAGGAAACTATCAATAGAGCAAAAAGACAGCCTACAGAATGGGAGCAAGTATTCACAAACCATTTGTCTGACAAAGGGCTAAGAACCACAGTCTATAAGAAATTTAAACAATTCAAAAAGCACAAACCCAATAATCCCCATTAAAAAATAGACCAAAGACATGAACAAACTTTTCTTGAAAGAAGACATACAAGTGGCCAAAAAACACGTGAAAAAATGTTCAAGATCACTAATCATCAGAGAAATGCAAATCAAAATCACGATGAGATGCCATCTCTCACCAGTCAGAAAGACTATTACTAAAAAATCAAAAAACAAGAGATGCATGTGAAGCTGTGTAGAACAGGGAACATTTCTACACTGTTGGTGGGGCTGTAAATTAGTCCAGCCACTGTGGAAAGCAGTTTGGAGATTTCTCAGAGAACTTAAAACAGAACTGCCATTTGACCCAATAATCCCAGTATTGGGTATATATCCAAAAGAAAATGCATTGTCCTACTAAAAAGATACATGCACTCACATGTTCATCACAGCAGTATTCATCATAGCAAAGACATGAATCAACCTAGGTGCCCATGAATAGTGAACTGGATAAAGAAAATGTACATATACACCACAGAATACTATGCACAGCCATGGAAAAAAAGAACAAAATCATGTCCTTTGCAGCAACATAGATGCAGCTGAAGGACATTATTCATTATTCTTTTCTTTCTTTCCTTCCTTCCTTCCTTCCTTCCTTCCTTCCTTCCTTCCTTTCTTCCTTCCTTCCTTCCCTCCCTCCCTCCCTGCCTCCTTCCTTCCTTCCTTCCTTCCTTCCATCCTTCCTTCCTCTCTCTCTCTTTCTTTCTTTCTCTTTCTTTTCTCTCTCTCTCTCTCTCTTTCTCTCTTTCTTACTTTTTTTGAGACGGAATCTCTCTCTGTCGCCCAGGCTGGAGTGCAGTGGCGCGATCTCGGCTCACTGCAAGCCATTCTCCTGCCTCAGCCTCCCAAGTAGCTGGGACTACAGGCACCTGCTACCACGCCTGGCTAGTTTTTTGTGTTTTCAGTAGAGACGGGTTTCACTGTGTTAGCCAGGATGGTCTCGATCTCCTGACCTCGTGATCCGCTCGCCTTGGCCTCCCAAAGTGCTGGGATTACAAGCATGAGCCACCGCGCCCAGCCTGAAGGACATTACTCTAAATGAATTAACACAGAACAAAAAAAACAAATACTGCATGTTCTCACTTGTAATCGGAGCTCAGCATTGGATGGCCATGGACATAAAGATAAAAACAGTATACACTGGAGACTACTGGAGAGGAAAGGGGGAAGCCAAAGGGCTGAAAAACTACCTGTTGGGTATTAGGCCTATTACTCGGATGATAGGATCATTCATACCCCAAACTGAAATGTCATGTAACATGCCCATGTAACAAATACACACATGTACCCCTGAATCTAAAAGTTGAAATTATAAAAAAAAAAAACAAAAGAAAAAGGGAATTTACTACTTTTTATTAAATGTATACAAGTAATTGAGCAGAAGATTGTAACTGCAAAAGAAAGAAGAAGTAAATAGAAAACCTTTGACCAATAAAGAAGGAAAATATGTCTTAGCAATATAAAGTGCTCTTTGTTGATGGGAGAATGTCCACAAGGATTATGATGTAGTTAAGTTATCTGCGGTTTGTAAAACTCAAAACCGATCTCCAGTAATCTGGGATTCCATAAGAATCAGATTCCCTACATACCTATGAGACAAAATTATACAAGGTGTCTGGGTCAACAGACAGGGCTATTACAAGCAAAAGTTGGAAAATGCAAATTTCGGCAGAAAATAATTCTTAAGTCTTAAAATCTTCACAAAATTATGTATTTGAAATTAAGAAGATAAAATCTTCTGACTTTTCTGGTATCAGAGGAGCATTTTTTATATTTTCTTATTGACTTTTAATTTTTCTTTTTTCTTTCTACTTTAGTGGTATTTTGTCGTGTTTTATTTAAATCTGACTCTGTATATGTTATATATATGATATATATGTGTTATGATATATATATATCAACAACTTGTTCAACAACTTGAACACAGAAGCAGATAAAATAATCTACCTATTAAATATCTAAATATTGTTTTTAGAAGCCACTCTTCTCAATACTTTGTTAAAAAGTAATCTTTCTTTTGGCTGGGCACAATGGCTTATGCTTGCAATTCCAGCACTTTGGGAGGACAAGGTTGGCAGATTGCTTACACCTAGGAGTTCGAGACTAGCCTAGTCAACATGGTCAAACCTTATCTCCACTAAAAATACAAAAATTTAGCCAGACATGGTGGTGAATGCCTGTAGTCCCAGCTACTCAGGAGGCTGAGATGGGAGAATCACATGAGACCCGGAAGTCGAGGCTGCAGTGAGCCATAATCACATCACCGCACTTCAGTTGGGGCAATGACAGGGAGACCCTGTCCCTCCCTGCCAAAAAATAATAACAAAAGGAATCTTTCATGAGACTGTAAGACTATTTTATGCTAATATGAAAGGTTTTCATTGTTATTTTAATAAATAGACAAATAATAATATTAAAAATAGTGATACCTGTATTTTATACTAAATATTTAAAATGGTAAATGTTGATAGATATAGTTCCCATGAACACAAACTCTTTGGAGTCTCCAATATTTTTTAAGAGTGTAAAGGAGTCCTGAGGCAAAAAAAAAAAAAAAAAAAAAATTTAATGTAAAAATGGATTAGTTGACAAAAGAAATGTGGACCTTTGGTCTTGAATTTCTGTAACTTTAGAATACCATTTACAACAAAGTAAAAATAAGACTTAGTGTAACCCCCAAATCTACTGTAGTTGGCACTGCAAACTGCGAGATGTTAGCAGTGTGTTTTATTAAGTTCCTGTCATTCATCAACAAGAGATGAGCACAGGTTCAGCTTTTTATAATCTAGCCTAATGGAAATTAAAACCATCCCTCTCACGCCTCTTTTATGCACACAAACCTGCGTGTGTCTTTGGACGAGAAATTGATGAACACTGTTGCAACACGGGATACACAGATACCGAAGCTGGTTCATGCACGTTGACATTAAAATAATGAAAATTGTCCTTTTAATTATAGTTACATAGTGATAATTGGACTGGAGAAGACCTTAATTTTTAGAATCAAGAATCCACTGTCTAGAGAACATTCTGTCATGCAAACTGTTTACATTATAGTTTTTACATTAAGCTTTTTTTGGTCTAAATAGCCTGTGCTTTATACAAATGTCCTCTGTGGATAAGCAGAATGAGAAAAAAAAAAAGCAGAAAACTAAAACCAGACAGAGGGCACTGAAAAGACTTGAGTAGAAAAGACAAAGTTCAAGATGAAGAATAGGAACAAATCAAGTTGGATTGTTCAAGTACATCAAATTGTGATGGCCAATTACAACAGATGCAATCTGTACTTAAAACGTACTTCAAGTGAAAAAGGTGGTGAGGAGTGACCAAAGTGAAATTTAACTTGGTGATAATACAGATAAAATCAGAAAAAGCATTCTAGAGATAGAGATACTATAACAGGAAAACTTCAGTTCATTTTTTCATTATTGTATATTCAATGACTCTATGGAGATGAATTAAGTACTAGTCTAGATCCCAGAAATACAAGATTAATACAACATAGACTTTGTCCTTGAGATTCAGGAATTTTATCACTATGCTTATATATTTATAACAATTGATTTAAAAAAGGATTCCATTAAATCTAAATTGATACAGCTTCAAATAAGATTGTTCACCGAAGGATATTTTCATCAAGAGTGTAAGTGGATGCTGTTGAAACCATTTTTTTTTCTTTAGATTCTGTCATAGGTTTAGATTTTGGCATCTGACACTTTCTTTCCCTGGCAGACCTTGGAAGAAATTTCTTTGCCTTCAAATAAGAATAATAAAAGTGGCATTCAAAATAATTGTTGCCTTAAGTTTGATTTTGTGACAAAGATAAAAAACAGTGGCTTTATTCCTCTGCTATTAATGAGAACAGTGCTGATACAATCACTCCCTTTCCCTGCCCCACAGTGAAAGTCAGTGTGAAATATGTTTAGAAACTGAATTATATTTTATTGATATATTGCAAATGTAAAGCATTTCCCCACAAGTACGTTAATAAATATCCATTCTTTTAAATAAATGAGAATACTATTTCCCCACTGGATTGAGCCACCTAACAAAAAAAAAAAAATCCCAATTAAAAAGTTATATTCTCTTTTTGAAATGAAAAATGAAGATTAGCACCAGAGAACTAATGTCAGTAAATGGAGGCCATGTAAAATATGCTGTAGTTTGAACGTTGGGATAATGAAACCCTCACACACAAGAGGCTTCCAACCACTGAATCTCGCTTTGATCCTGATCATACATTGCCCTCAAGCTTTCATGTGAAGTAGGCCAACAGAGCTTTCAAAATTACACACACACACACACCCCCCTATATACAGGAGAGGAAGCCTGAGAACATATCCCTGGGAGCTGTGGTAGAAGGCAGATCAATTATCAAGAAAAATATTTCCCAAGGAAAGCTCATATGTAAATAAAAAATTTCCTCTACCTACAACTAGGAGAAGCTCTTTAAAATTAGGAAGAAATCTGAATTCAGTCCTAGTCTTTCTTTTTATCAGTATCCGTCTATGACCCTTTCCTAAACATGTTTCACACTAAAAACTGACCTCTTCCACCCCTCCTGTTGAAATCCCCATAACCTAATGGAACTCATTCCATCCAGTAAGACCATTTAAGCTGAGTGGCAAATTGTTGTAAATGGCTACCTGATATTGTATCTGTGCAATTTCCATGTCTAAAGAGGAAATCTTAAATCCAAAGTAATCAATGTATCTTTTAATTTTTGTACTGAGGTGAAACTCATGTAACATAAAATGAACTATTTTCATATGGTGAAAGACATGTTATTAAAGGCACAAACACCACTTCTATCTAATCCCACTTTTTTTTTTTTATCACTCCAACAGGAAACACCATACCCATTAAGAGGTTGTTCCATATTCTCCCCTCCACCCAGCTCCTGTCAATCACCAATCAGTATTCTGTTTCTGTGGGTTTAACTTTCACATATATTTCATATAAATGGAATCATACAATATGTAAACTTTTGTATTTGGCTTTATTTAGCATAATATTTTTGAGGTTCATCCATTGTTTTGGTATGTATCATTCCTCATTTCTTTTTGTGGCTGTATAATATTCCATTATATCTATGTACCATAATTTACCCATTCATCTATTGAGGGATATATGGGTTCTTTTTATCTTCTGGCCCTTGCGAATAGTTCTGCTATAAACATGTGCGTACAAGTCTTTTTTAATACTAGTTTTTAATTCTTTGGGGTATGATGCTTTGAGGAATTGTACTCCTGAGTGCAATGGTAGTTTATGTTTAACTTTTGAAGAATGACCAAACTGTTTTCTGTCACTCCTAAACCACCTTAAAGTTTCATTATCAATGAACAAGAGTTCCATTTTCTCAATTTTTTTTTTTTTTTTTTTTTTTTTTTTCTCTCTGGGACCAAAGTTTAATAGGCAAGAAATGCAAGATATGGCAGAAGGAAAAATTGCTACTTTTTTTTTTTTTTTTTTTTTTGAGACAGAGTCTCATTCTGTCACCCTGGCTGGAGTGGAGTGGTACGATCATGGCTCATTGCAACCTCTGCCTCCTGGGTTCAAGAGATTCTCCTGCGTCAGCCTCCTGTGTAGCTGGAATTATGGGAGCCCACCACCATACTCGGCTGATTTTTTTTTTTTTTTTAATTTAGTAGAGATGGGGTTTCGCCATATTGGCCAAGCTGGTCTCAAACTCCTAACCTCAGGTGATCCACCTGCTTTGGCCCCTTGCAGTGCTGGGATTACAGGTGTGAGCCACTGTGCCCAGCCCCTTTGCACACTGGGTGTGATGTGCTCCATACTTGCAATTTTAAATTGCTTTCCTCTAATGGCAAATAATGTTGAACACCACCTCATGTACTTTTTGGCCATTAGTGTATCTTCTTTGAAGAAATGTCTATTATTCAAATCCTTTGTCTATTTTTTTTTTAACTTGGGGAAATCAATTTTTTTTTCAACTTTTATCTTAGATTAAAGGGGTACATGTTCAGATTTGTTAGCTGGGTATATTTTGTGATGCTGAGGTTTAGAGTACAAATGATCATGTCACCCGGGTACTAAGTGTACCCAGTAGTTCATTTTTCATCCCTTGCCTCACTCCTGACTTCATCCTCTGGTAATCTTTAGTGTCTATTTTTGCCATCATTATGTCCATAAATATACAATGTTTATCTCCCATTTTTTATAGGTGAGAATATGCAGTATTTGGTTCTCTCTTCCTGTGTTAATTTACTTGGGATAATGTCCTTCAGCTGCATTCATGTTGCTGCAAAGGACATGATTTTATTCTTTTTTATGGATGCATAGTATTCCATAGTGTATATGTACCACATTTTCTTTATTCAGTCCACTGTTCATGGCACCTAGGTGGATTCCATGTCTTTACCATGGTGAATTGTGTTGCAATGAACACGTGAGTGGATGTATCATTTTAGCAGAAGGAGTTACTGTCTTTTGGCTATATACCCAGTGATGGGATTGCTGGGTCTAATGGTAATTCTGTTTTAAGTTCTTTGAGAAATCTCTGAACTTATTTCCACAAGGGCTGAGCTAATTTACATTCCCACCAACAGCATATAAGGGTATAGCAAGAATTCAGCGACATATTTAGAAACAAAGGAGGAGAAAGAAAACAAAGAATGGAATCCCTCCTGCTGCCTTGCTGCTGCTCCTCCTGAAACCACCCTCCTTATGAGGCTGTTTATTTTCTTCACACCCCAGGTAGCGTGAAACGATGGGATTGTTAGCCAACTTGATACACAATTGGACTTGTAATTATTTGAAATAATCACTATGTACCCACTTGCGACAAACAAACCCAAAAGGAAAGAAACAGAAAAAAGAACAGCAATAAAACATTTCTGCCCTCTACACCCCACCTCACCCCCCGTAAAGCTCCTGTCCTTTGAAAGTATGCTGATGGCTTGGCAGTTGGGCATCTTGTAAGAATGGTTACACTGCAGTCAGGTTGCCCAGGTTCGCTCAAACTCTGACTCTGTCACTTTCTAACTGTACGATTTGGGTAAAGTTGTCATGGCCTGCTTTATAAAATTACTGTGAAAATAAGAGAATCCATACATGATGAAAAATAATAAAATGTCCAACATAGTGTATTCACATAAAAATAACTTATGAATAAACAGTAGCTATCAACGTTTTTGACTATCTTACATATCCCTTGTACTGTTATGCAACTGGCTACAGAACACTGTTCATTAATTGAATGGATTGGTACTGGGTGCGTATCTCCTTCTCAATTCAAAATCCAGCTGGTGTGCTTATTTTTATTTCTTCCCCTCTCTTTCCTTATTCTTTCCTAGTCATTGTTTACGTATTCTCTACTGACATTCACATTTTAACAGACTCTAATCTAGGACTCTTCTCCACCTGGATTGCTGTTTTTCAGTTACTACATACAAATAATACATTTTAGTTGTCATCTGACTCCACTACCCCTCACTTCATTCAAACTCTTTTCCACACTCTGATATAGCCTTCTCCTTGAAAAGTACTCTCCCTTTTTTTTTTTTTTTTTTTTTTTTTTTTTTTTTTTTTTTTTGGTCTCTTTCCTCCCTTCTTACTTTGAAGATTTACGCCCTGTACCTGGTCATTAAAAATTTTGGCATTTTAAGTCTTATACCTAGATCCACTTTGCTCTATTTTCTCTTTCTAGCCAATAATATTTTTTGTTGGGTAAATCAATGTGTGAATAAGCATGTAAATGCCACTTAGTTCCATGTCTTCTAGGTAATGAGTCAATACAATTTTCCTTAGAAGTTTTCCACTTATAAATACATTTGCTCCTTCCTTGGTAAAGTTTTTGTTGTTTTGTCTTACTTCATACTGAGGGTGTGGTGTTAAATACTGCCTACAGGTGCTTATCATCCAGAAACTTCTAATGAACCCCGCATAATAGTTCGATAATTTTAATGTTGACAATAACTTCGCTAGGCACTTTATATGTTTCTCGTTTAATTATCACCACAACCTGCTAGTTGTGTATTAACAACCCCAATTTGAAGATGAAGACATACCTTCCAGAAGTTTACCGGTTGCACAAACTGAACACATCTAGTTAATGTTGAAACCAGAATTAATATAATGTTAGTGACGCTCTAAATCACTGCTCTTTCCAGTGTTTCAATTTTCCTCTCATAAAATTAGATCAGTCACATTTGTGCCTATACATAAAAACCGACTTTGAGAAAAAAGATATTAAATCAAGGATCTGATTCTTTTCAAAACAGAAATGAGTAACCAGATGTTGTCAGAGCACGGTTATGTGTGTCAGTGTAGTGTCAATTTGCCTGAAATTGACAGACCTAGTCTAAGAAACCATGAGAAATTGACAAATGGTAAGAGGGCAATTTAGAAAATAAAAATTCTCTCTAAGAGCTAATAATATTATTAAAAATTGCTGCATCACACTAAAGCACTTTAAACTACATTAAATCAGAATATGAAATTTAAGGTATGCAGCAATCTGTATTAAAAATATCTGTGGGTGATTTGGGAATTAAAAAATATATATTGAGGACTCCCTTCAGAAACACTCTGCAATCTGTGACAGTAAATGTATCAATGTAGAGCTAATGAGTAGAAGGCATATTACTTGATTAAGAAAACCAAGAATATAGCAACAAAATGTTTATTTTTATTAGTCTGCATACAATGGGCATATTCAAAAATGCCTTTTGCAAATGGTAAAATTATCTAAAGTGTCTTATATTCTTTCAGTTTGCATATGCAGTTGTTTGTAGGCAAAAAGGCAGTCTTGCTTCCATGGACAGAAATTGAGTTTGTATTCTTTTCAAACTTGGTAGTATTTAAAGAACTTTGCACACAAATAATTTAGATTATGATTTTTCCTCTGTTCTGTGTAACAGTTCTACCTTATGTTCTGTACACATAGATATCAAAAGACTATACCAAAAAAAGAATCTTCTAAATGAGTTCAAATAAAGTGAGTTTGGTTGATTGGATTAGAAAGTAGTGCTTTCATGAAACATTTAGATGAAGTCTGGAATGGTGGCACTTGATAATTTAACTTTTGTCTTAGTTCTCATCTCACCTAGATTCTTCAATAACAAAGGAGCATATTTTCAAGGTTTTGTTTGTAGCTCAAATAATAGTCAGGTCCTTCTAAAAAAAAAAAATAGCTATCTATGGTGCGGTGAGGCTGGACCATTAGAATAGCAGGATCAGTGGGCAGTAAGTCCTGAGATACAACATGTATTGCAGGTTGAGGTATAATATAAATATTTGAAATCCAAAATGCTCCCAAATCTAAAACTGAGTACTGAGATGATGCCACAAGTGGAAAATTCAACACCTGACCTCATGTGCTAGGTTGCAGTCAAAACAGTCAAAATTTTGTTTCATACACAAAATTATTTAAAATATTATACAAAATTACCTCCAGGCTATGTGTTTAAGGTATACGAAGCATAAATAAATTTTATGTTTAGAGATGGGTTTCATTCCCAAGATTTCTCATTACGTGTATGCAAATATACCAAAATTCACAAAGTCTGAAATCCAGAACATCTCTGGTCTCAAGTATTTTGGATAGGGAACATTTAACCTGCAGTTCTAATTCTCTGATAAAAGGTTACAGTCATCCTTGCTTAAATAATGATCCCAAGGAGAGTGCAGGCAAAGAAAACAGTAACAGAAAGTGGAAAACTGATAACAGTTAGAAAAGAGTAGGCTTTAGAGTCCTTTTTATAGGATTGACTTGAGTTTGGGAAAACTATGTAGCATCACTGACATATAAAACAATGCTTACTATAACCGTTTGCAAGATCAGAAACTGTGGATTGATTCACACGTGGGAATAGTAAAATGGTAAAGTGAGAAGAGAATCTAAGGAGTTCTGTGTAGAATTCACTCATTAAATATGCAGTTCCCATAGAAAATGGTGGAAACCAAACACTTCATTGGTTACAGGACATTTGTTCCAGTAAAACAGTAGTATCTAAACATGGTAAATTACTTGGTAATATTTTAAAATTTTAATTTTTTTTTTTTTACATAAAATCTCCTAAATACCTACCCAAAGTTAAAGTGTTAGAATGTATGTGGAAAGAATTTCAAAATTGTATTTTAAAGAGCCCTCCAGTTAATGCTGACATGTGATCACCCAGGAACCCCTAAACTTAATCTGAATGGCTGTTACGCTCCTGACAAGTTAATATTTCCGTAAAACAGAAAGGAAGGTCTTCATCTCTCGTTCATCTTTTCTAACTAGTGAACTACAAAGTTATATTTCTTATTTAATCATCATAACCACAACAACAGCCTAACCAATATTAAGCACCTTCCAAACAGGCCTATGGAAATTACTTTCCATGTGCTCCGTAATTCTATTCACACAATTACGAAAAAGATAGGTACTATTGTTTTTCTTACTTTATATTAAAAAAAAGTTCAAGAGATCAAGTACCTGCACAGCGTAAAAGCTGATACATTTTAGAGCTTTGATTCATTGTGTAATGTGGCAGACATGGAGGTGCCCTCTCCAGATCCCTCTTCATAGAAGGATTTGTTGCCCCAGGTGCTGAGAGTGTGGTCAGCAGACGACTTCCAGCTGACAGCTTCTTCAGAGTTTGTCTTAGGTAACAGAGCTGCCTTGCCCAAGGAAACGCTCATCCTGGAGCTGCTCACATCCAGTGACTAATTAAGGCAAGTGTAAAGTGTACAAGGAACAGGCCATCCCAGCAAAGATGAGACAATTGTGACAGGTCAAATATGCTCCTCCCATTCCCCTGTGAAGTGACTAAACTGTTTATTCCTAATAAATGCCATGCATGCTAATTTTCATCTCAGTATCTGCTTTGGGGATGACAATCTGCAATACCACCCAGATTGAATTTTTTAATCCATTGTTTCAAGGCACCGTATTTCTCTTACTCTTTTTCCTTCATTCTTTTCTATTTTCCATTGCATGATGATGTACATTATTGGAAGACAAACTCTGAGATACAGATCCGTGTGTAAAATATTTACTGGAAAGTACTCTCAAAATCAACACCTATTTCCTCAAGAGGAAACAGGATTGGGCAGAGGGCATAATAAATTGCTATACAGTCACAAGAAGGATTTTAAGTTATTCTACAGCGTTCTGGAGCTGAAGTGACCATTCAGACTCTTTCTGCAATGAGGCAAAAGGGCCAGGCTATGACATCCCAGAATTATGATCAGTTGTAAGCTGTGCCTAGGAAAGGAGTTTAATAAGTAGCTCACCAGTTGAGGGTAACTTTTAGAGAAGGAGTAAGCTGAGAGCTGAAAATCATCAATAATGCCAGCTGCTGGGGGAATGCAAATAATGCAGTGTTGTAAATGAGGAGTTTTCTAGGCAGTCTGCCAAAAGCATCTGCTATAATCCAGCTCTCACTCCACTTGGGTCCACAGTCTTATTTGATGGATTTTAGGAACTTTTACTTCAGGAATCTTCTTGACTTCCTTTCATAGGAAAACACAAAAGGAAGATTAGTAAATAATTGATAACCCCTTCTGACTGCAACATATATATGTTATTTTCTCTTTTGTCTGAAGGTGAGAAGCGCAGTTTCAGAGCTTTCCAGTCTTTGGATGATATCAAATATGTCCTTTTTTTCTTCCAATTTTTTATTACCCTCACCATCAACTAGACACTCTAATGAGGAGACCCAGAACTCCAGCAATTGGGAGTCTAAGCCCCTGGTCACCACACTTTCTCAGGCCATGGCTGCTAAATTAGTCAATTTATCCTTGAAACTTGCAAGAGAGTATCAAGACACACCAAAGTGTATTATTTGGGTGCCAAACATGCTCTTTCCTGCATACACTAGGTAACAACTGTTCTACCTCCTCCTGATTATCAAAAGAATTATACCTCTGGAATGGTGATCCCTATCCTTCTTAATAGTCTCTAGACTATCCATATGAGGAGCCCAACATTACAGAGTGCAAGCTACGTCTTAAGAATAAATGGGATTCTCCTTTCGGAAGAAATTTCTTTCTGGAAACTAGGACCCCTCTAAGCTCACAGAGCTCGGCGTTGTGGGAGGCGAAAGCACAAATTCCCGAAGCAGGTCACTGGACATGGTAGTAAGCAGAGCCACTTCTATTTCACTCTCTGGTCCTTTGACCAATTTATTTTGCCTATTAAGGAGTAAGTATCAAATAATAATTATTGACCTAGGATATATGCTGAGTCCTGAAGATTGGTACCTCACCTATGCAAGGTATCATCTCCAAGTTGCATATGTCAGTTGGGCTGTCAGCTCCTGAATAGCGTATTATGTCATAAGACCAGTGGACCCTATAGTCATGAGTCTACTTTCATACTTGCTCTAAAGAGCAGCCCTTGTTTTGGCACAGTATCGTTCAGGCTCTTGTGTTAATGGCTCAAATATCTGTCAGGCTTTAGATATCAGGACTGAATGAAGCCATACAAATAGGAAGGAAAAACTTATCGTTAGAATATGTGCTGAAGAGTTGCCATTGTCTCCTGAAACGTAAAATAAATCTAATGTAATCAACTTGATTTCAAATAACTGGTACCTGATGTCCTTGAGGAATCTCTGATGTTTGTGGATTGGACAGGTGGCATTAGCAATAGCTAGAATAGCCTTGGTAAATAAAAGCTCTGGCTGTTTGGACCCATGCATAACATCCATTCCTACCACCGTGTTCTCTTTCTTCATGCACCTATTTTTTTTTTTTTTTCTTTTTACTGACATGGCTAATGACAGAGGTTAGCAGACATCAACTGACAGTTATTTTTTTTAACTTGGTTATTTAGACTCTCATTTGTAGCTTATTTTTTTTCATGTGTGTTTTATACCAAATCCCCATAAGTTCACCCAACTACAAGTCTCTTTCTGAACGTAATTTCACTCTGATTTTTCAAGCTCTCTCTTTAGTTCCTCTCAGCACCTTGGCTATTGAGTAAGCCCATTCACCACTACTTGTAATCTTGTATGTGTGTGTGTTTATGTTTATTTGAGTATATATGTACATGCAGGCATGCCTTGGAAATACCAGTGGTTTGGCTCCAGACCACCATAATAAATATTACAATAAACAAGTCACATAACTTTTTGGTTTCCCAGTATATAAGTTATGTTACACTACACTGTAGTCTATTAAGTGGGCAATAGCATTATGTTGAAAAAGTACGTAACTTAATGAACTATATTTTATTGCTAAAAAATGCAAACAATCATCTGAGCCTTAAGGGGCTTAAACTCTTTTTGCTAGTGGAGGGAGGGTCTTGCCTCAATGTTGATTGCTGCTGACTGAACAGGGTGGTGGTTGCTGAAGGTTGGAGTGGTTGTGGTAATTTTTTAAAATAAAACAACAAAGTTTGCTGCACTAATTGACTCTTCATTTAATTAAAGATTTATCTTCCTTTCATTTGAATACCTAGAAGCCAAAATAGCGTTATAATATGGATTGGCTCTGTATCCCCACCCAAATCTCATCTTGAATTGTACTCCCATAATTCCCACATGCTGTGGGAGGGACCCTGTGGGAGATAATTTGAATCATGGGGGCGGTTTTCCTCATACTGTTCTTGGGGTAGTGAATAAGTCTTACGAGATCTGATGGTTTTACCAGGAATTTCTGCTTTTAGATCTTCTTCATTTTCTCTTGTTGCCACCAGGTAAGAAGTGACTTTCACCTCCTACCATGATTCTGATGCCTCCCCAGCCATGTGGAACTGTAAGTCCAATTAAACCTTTTTTCTTCCCAGTCTCAGGTATGTCTTTATCAGCAACATGAAAATGGACTAATATAGTAAATTGGTACCAACAAAGTGAGGCATTGCTGAAAAAATACCAAAAAATGTGGAAGCGACTTTGGAACTGGGTAACAGACAGAGTTTGGAACAGTTTGGAGGGCTCAGAATAAGACAGGAAAATGTGAGAAAGTTTAGGACTTCCTAGAGACTTGTTGAATGGCTTTGACCAAAAGCCTGATAGCGATATGGAAAATAAGATCAAGGCAGAGGTGGTCTCAGATGGAAATGAAGAACTTGTTGGGAACTGGAGCAAAGGTGACTCTTGTTAAGTTTTAGCCAAGAGACTGGAGGCATTTTGCCCTTGCCCTAGAGATTTGTGGAACTTTGACCTTGAAGACAATTTAGAGTATCTGTAGGAAGAAATTTCTAAGGAACAAAGCATTCCAGAGGTAACTTTGGTGCTGTTAAAGACATTAATTTCATAAGGGAAGCAGAGCATAAAAGTTTAGAAATTTTGCAGCCTGACAATGTGATAGAAGAGAAAAACCCATTTTCTAAGGAGAAATTCAAGCTGGCTGCAAAAATTTGCATAAGTAACAAGGAGCAGAATGTTAATCCCCAAGACAATGGGGAAAATGTCTCCAGGGCATGTTAGAGATCTTCACGACAGCCATTCCCTTCACAGGTCCAAAGGCCTAAGAGAAAATGGTTTACTGAGTCTTGCCCAGGGTTTCTGTGCTGTGTGCAGCCTAGGGACTTAGTGCCCTGTGTCCCAGGTGCTCCAGCTGTAGCTGAAAAGGGCCAACATAGAGGTTGGGCCATAGCTTCAGAGGGTGCAAGCCCCAAGCCTTGGCAGCGCTTATGTGGTGTTGAGACTGCAAACACATGGAAGTCAAAAATTGGGGTTTGGCTGACAAAAACAAGCAATGGGGAAAGGATTCCCTATTTAATAAATGGTGTTGAGAAAACTGGCTAGTCATATGCAGAAAACTGAAATTGGACCCCTTCCTTACACCTTATACAAAAATTAACTCAAGATGGTTTAAAGAGTTAAAAGTAAGACCTAGAACCATGAAAATCCTAGAAGAAAACCTAGGCAATACCATTCAGGACATAGGCATGGGCAAAGACTTCATATCTAAAGCACCAAAAGCAATGGCAGCAGGAGTCAAAATTGGCAAATGGGATCTAATTAAACTAAAAACTTTCTGCACAGCAAAAGAAACTATCATCAGAGTTAACAGGCAGCCTACAGAATGGGAGGAAATTTTTGCAATCTATCCATCTGACAAAGGGCTAATAATCCAGAATCTACAAAGAACTTAAACAAATTTACAAGAAAAAAACAAATGACACCATCAAAAAGTAAGCAAAGGATATGAACAGACACTTCTCAAAAGAAGACGTTTATGTGGCCAACAAACATATGATAAAAAGCTCATCATCACTGGTCATTAGAGAAATGCAAATCAAAACCACAATAAGATACCATCTCACACCAGTTAGAATGATGATCATTAAAAAGTCAGGAAACAACAGATGCTGGAGAGGATGTGGAGAAATAGGAATGCTTTTACACTATTGGTGGGAGTGTAAATTAGTTCAACCATTGTGGAAGACAGTGTGTCGATTCCTCAAGGACCTAGGAACAGAAATACCATTTGACCCAGCAATCCCATTACTGGGTATATACCCAAAGGACTATAAATGATTCTACCATAAAGACACATGCACATGTATGTTTATGGTGGCACTATTCACAACAGCAAAGACTTGGAACCAACCCAAATGTCCATCAATGATAGACTGGATAAAGAAAATGTGGCACATATACATCATGGAATACTATGCAACCATAAAAAAAAGATGAGTTCACGTCCTTCTCAGGGACATGGATGAAGCTGGAAACTATCATTCTCAGCAAACTAACGCAAAAACAGAAAACCAAGCACCACATGTTCACACTCATAAATGGGAGTCGAACAATGAGAACACATGGACACACGGAGGGTAACATTACACAATGGGGCCTGTTGCGGGGTGGAGGGCTAAGGGAGAGATATCATTAGGAGAAATACCTAATGTAGGTGATGGGTTGATGGGTGCAGCAAACAACCATGCGTGTTTATACCCACATAACAAAACTGCACATTCTGCACATCTACCCCAGAACTTAAAGTATATAAAAAAAAGTATTGGGGTTTGGGAACCTCCACCTAGATTTCAGAAGATGTAGGGAAATACCTAGATGCCCAGGCAGAAGTTTGTGCCAGGGGTGGGGCCTTCATAGAGAACCTCTACTGTGGCAGTGCAGAAGGAAAACGTGGGATCAGAGACCCACACAGAGTCCCTACTGGGGTACCACCTGGTAGAGCAGTGAGAAGAGAATCACCATCCTCCCTATCCCAGAATAGGAGATGCACTGATAGCTTGCACCATTCACCTGGAAAAGCCACAGACACTCAATGCCAGCCCATGAAAGCAGCCAGGAGGGAGGTTGTACTCTGCAAAGCTACAGGGGCGGAGCTGACAAAGACCGCGGGAACCCACTCCTTGCATCAGCATGACCTGGATGTGAGACCTGGAGTCAAAGGAGGTCATTTTGGAGCTTTTACATTTGACTACTCTGCTGGATTTCGAACTTGCATGGGCCCTGTAATCCCTTTGTTTGGGCCAATTTCTCCCATTTGGAACTGCTGTATTTACACAATACCTTTACCCACAATGTATCTGGGAAGTAACTAGCTTGCTTTTGATTTTACAGGCTCATAGGCAGAAGGGACTTGCCTTATCTCGGATGACACTTCGGACTGCGGACTTTTGGGTTAATGCTGAAATGCGTGAAGACTTTAGGGGACTGTTGGGAAAGGCATGATTGGTTTTGAAATGTGAGGACATGAGATTTGGAGGGGTCAGGGGTGGAATGATATGGTTTGGCTTTGTGTCCCCACCCAAATCTCACCTTGAATTGTACTCCCATAATTCCCTTGTGTTGTGGGAAGAACCTGGTGGGAGACAATTTGAATTATGGGGGCAGTTTCCCCCATACTGTTCTTGTGGTAGTGATTCTGTCTCGCGAGATCTGATGGTTTCATCAGGATTTTCCACATTTGTATCTTCCTCATTTTCTCTTGCCGCTGTCATGTAAGCAGTGCCTTCCACCTCCCGTCCTGATTCTGAGGCCTCCCCAGCCATCTGAAACTGTAAGTCCAATTAAACCTCCTTTTCTTTTTAGACTCGGGTATGTCTTCATCAGCAGTGTGAAAATGGACTAATACACTTATTAACGGGCCTAATTTTAATATTGCTGATTCTGGGGATAGAGAGGCCCTGGAAGAAGGAGAGAGAGAGTGGAACGGCCAGTTTGTGGAGCAGTCAGTACACACACAATATTTATTGATTAAATTTGCTATCTTATATGATCATGGTTCATGACACCCCCCAAAAATGACAACAGTAACATCAAATATCACTGATCACAGATCACCATTACAGATATAATAAAGAAAAAGTTCAAAATATTGTAAGAATTACCAAAATGTGACACAGAGACACAAAGAGAGGACATGCTGTTAGAAAAAAAAAAATGGCACTGGTAGGCTTGCTGAACACAGGGTTTTCACAATGTTCAATTTATGAAAATTGAAATATCTAAGAAGTGCAATAAAACACAGTACAATACAATGAAGTATGCCTGTAAACATGTTTGTGCATACACACACATACCGATACCCTTCAGGCTACTTCTTTTCATAGACAATCTGGCTGGCCAGGCACACAGACTAAATTCCTGCTGATTTACCTCTCACTGCTTTCTTTCTGTTATCTCTGAGTGAGCCTTTAGTGCAGCTAGAAAGCACTTTTCACCTGCATCCAAAATTGAAGCTGACAAATCCATAAAACAAACATATTTTCTCTTCTCCTTCAACTTGTAATGGTGATGGCTGCTGAAGCATAGATGTAAACTGAGGAAGAACTACTGGGGGCAAAAGCTGTAGCTGACATGCAGCTCTGAGTCTCTAGTTGATGTGGTTTACTTGAGACCTCCCAAATGCTTGACTGCTTGACTATGATACTAGATGAATTATTTTCTTTTTCTTTCTTTCTTTTTTTTTTTTTTTAATAGATGGAGTCTCAGTCTGTCACCCAGGCTGGAGTGCAATGGCACAATTTTGGCTCATTGCAATCCTGCAACCTCTGCCTCCCGAGTAGCTGGGATTACAGGCATGCACCACCATGCCTGGCTAATTATTCTATTTTTAGTAGAGATGGGGTTTCACCATGTTGGCCAGGCTGGTCTCGAACTCCTGATCTCAAGTGATCCTCCCTCCTCAGCTTTCCAAAGTGTTGGGATTATAGGCATGAGCCACTGTGCCTGGCCTAGTTGTACTATTTTCATCTTAGCTCATGTCAGTATGCTCTAACAAAGACCTCATATATATCATAGCAGGTGCAAATGGGACTGCTACTAGGATAGCTTTTCAAAAACCCACTGTCATCCTCCATGATCATTTAATTTTTATAGGAGCGAGACTTGATATAAATAAAAATATTAGAAACACTACACATGTATCTTTTATGTTATTAAAATCATCACTAACTTCTGCTATTCCACCTGGAGTGTTTTATACACACATGTACGTACACACACACACACACACACACACACTTTTAAAAATATGCTATCTAGGCTAAGCTGTAGTCAGTTTCAGAGGGAGACTTC
Source organism: Mandrillus leucophaeus (assembly GCF_000951045.1). Lineage (NCBI taxonomy): Eukaryota > Metazoa > Chordata > Mammalia > Primates > Cercopithecidae > Mandrillus > Mandrillus leucophaeus. Next base: position 136,811 of record NW_012098810.1, read on the forward strand.
TATTTGACCTTACCCCCTATAATTTTGCTATAATAAATCCTACCACACACCTTGCATCAGTCAGGACAAGAGAAACAGAACTGACACAAGATTATATTGCACATACATACACACATACAAAGTGTATAGGTTCTGTATTCCTTTGATGCTTCTAAATTTATTGAGTCTCAAATCCATTTTCATTTCTATAATACCTAGAACACAGGAAGGAAACAATTGCTATAAATAAAAAATATATTTTCAATACCAAGTCATATCATATCTACATATTGACTTATTATCTTCAGGTCCTTAATCTGGCATCAAAAACACTCACTACTGGTTATGGTAAAATGTACTTGTACCATAGGCCTTTGGAATGCTCAGAACACAGCTGATTTAATAATTTTTAAGACCTTTTCTTAGAAAGAAAAACTAAAAAACTAGAATTAATTATGACTACATTGGCAAAGATGGTAAAAATTTTAATATTATAGCTAGAAGAATGCAATAGAGGTTCTTTATCCTGAAAATATTACCCATTATTGGGCATGGGAAGGCATGAAAGAAAGATATATTGACATATTTAAAGGGATTCCTTCATGTGTTGCTAAGAGAGTAAAAGAAGGCTCAGGTGAAAGCTATGAAGAGAAGACTTGAGATTTAGTAGGGAACAAATAATTGAGAAATAAGATTGTACAATAAATAGAATGGCTGGCTTGTGTCTCATTCCCCAGTTCATTTATTCTTTAAATATTTGTATTGACTGCATACTTTATACTTAGTCTTTTCTGGGTAGACGGGATATAAAAATGAATCAAATATGGCCAATTTCTGCTTTAGAGATGTCATAGCTTTTGGGAGAAGAAAAAATGTAGACAAATGACTGCAATCAAGTTCTATATTTAATGATGGAAAATATTGAGATAACAAAGTGGGTGAGGTGAGTTATACTTGGGCAGGGGACATGAGGCAAGAGTGAAATGTCCACTGAGAAAAAGTTTTAGAGGGTAGAACATGTGCAAGTAAAGGCAAAATAATCACCCTTAACCTTTGCTATGGTGGAGATTCGTACATTAATAAAAGTTGAAATGATCCACTCTTCCCTACTCTCTGCATTCTACAAATCCGTTTCCTTTTCCTTGTAGATTTTCTGGCTAACTGAAATAATATTGCCCATCTATTTACTAATATCCTTATTGTCTTTTCTTCTCCCTGCTGGAGTGCGAGAACACTGTTTACAGTTCTATCCCCAATGTGTAGGTCTCTGCCTGGCACAGTACAGGTGCTCAATAAATGTCTTCTAAGTGAAAGAAGAAAAATCATCCTAGATTTATCTATGACTCTAATATCTTATAATTCTAGGTTCCTTTGAATAAGATGCATCTATAAATGTTCCTATACTCCATGTAGCACTACTTAGGGTGGCAAATATAAAAATCTCATTTTGAATAACAGTTACACCTGGGTGTCATTTTACATTGAAATGCTCTATGTGCTTTAATTCAATGGCAATTAGACTTAAAGCTTGACTATATTGATTGAAGGGCAACAAACTGCAGCGTTTCGGTTATAGTTATTAAGTATTCAAGCCAAGTACTAGTGATTAATTGGCAAACAGCAGCATGTGGGCCTATATGTCCCCAGGCTCAGCTACATAGACATGAATGCGGATTTTTACAGGCAGGCCAGCTCTTCTCATCCTTTTGACTCTCAATGCCTGGAATTTCATTTTCATACCAAGAGGATTTGCTTGAATTACTGAGCACCAAATTAGGTGTTTTAAAAGCCTTCAGTAACAGATCTGTCAAGCTAAACGACCCAAAAGTATCAAACTATGCAAGTCAATCAATAAGCGACTTGTGGATTTGAGAAAACTGTAGCTATGGTATAGATACCAAGTGTAATATATGCTTTCCTGAATTATCCAGCAGATTTAGAAGAATCCCTGAAGTCAGTTTATCATTTTCATTTTGTTGTTGTTGTTTTTTTTAATTTAATTTTATTCTCAAAATGTAATGGAGGAGAGGCTTTTGATATATACTTACACTGTAGGTCTGTCTTGTGTGTCTTAATTCACAATATTAAACTATAGGGCCTTAAAAATTGGTATTTTCAGGCATATAACACATGCCATGTGACCTCCTCTAGCTCAGTTTTATGCTGCTAATTATTTGGCTCCTAGAAGCAGCAGGAAATTGTCCAAAAAAATGAGGCTGATTCCCAAGGAGGGAGCATTGAAAATTATCCAGATAGTAGGAGGCACAGTTCATTGTTATTCTCTCACTGATGTGGGAGGGGAAAATACCTGACAGAAATTAAATGCAAATATTCCCTTTTTTTTTGGTCAAAAACGCTTGCTCAGGGTCAGAAATGTCTCAACATAGGTACCAGTATGTGCTTGACTTATCAAGGGAGATGCATTTCACGATCTGTTGTACTGTTTCTGTGATCTTCGTCTGTCATTCTGCAACGAAGAATGAGTATGGCTTTCGTCTTGCATAATTTTCACAATTATTTTTTGTGGGCCTCCTCTTACAAGGTGACAAAACACTCCTGGGGATCTCCATTTGTCTATTCACATACTGCTTGACTCAACCAAAAATTCATGGGTTTTCAGTGTGGTGGTAGTTCAACTCTTAACTTTTGGTTGTGTTTCAGATAAATATATAAGATCTATATGTTCTTATTTGGCAAGAGGCTCAGGAATAACAATTTTAACTATTCATGTATTTTTAGTTTGTATTTTTGACAGCACATTTTAGTAAACACAATGGGCTTTAGTGTCCCAAAGAGTCTGGGTTTAATTTCTAACTCTGTCTTTTACTAAAAGTACAATCTTTGGTGATGTACTTCACCATTTGAGATACATTTTATAAATTACGATATTCCAAAGAAACCATGAGATGCACAAAACTGAATGAGGTATGGTCCTTCTTTTCAAACGGTCCATGTTGCAATGAAAGAAAAAGACACAAAAAAATAGATTATTTCAATAGAATAAAATTCTAAGATATGTGTAGGTGTTAGGATAATTCAGGAAAGCATACAGAGGAGAGAAAGAAATTATCCTAAGTAAGATACTTTTACACAAGTGTGGTTCTTAATTCATAGAATAATAATGAACTAGCCAAAATTTATCTACATGTATTTCATTCGAATCATATCCAGCATTCAAACCCAATATTAGAATATGTGTGTTTCTTCCTTCAAACTGCAGATCCAGTTCAAGCTTCACAATAAATTCTACTTGGCGACTTGTTTCTACATTGCTAACTCCTTTTTTTTCCCCCAAAGCTCTTAACACCATGACTGCAGTAGCTCACGTTTTATTTCCTATTCCTAGGCTAAGCTTGAATTTATTTTAATTGCTTTATCCGTCTTGATTCCAAAGTGAGATTAAAAGTTTTCAGGCATTATCAGTACACACGACTCATTTTATGCCTTTTCACTCTTCCACATCTGATACACTTAGGACATTTGCAATATACGGTGAATAGGTACACTTTAACGGGATTTCTTTTGTCACTCATGGTTTTGTTTATGAGAGAAATACTATAGGCTCTCAGTGAATGTTCTTGACTCAATTACTTAGTCTCCTATTTTCTTGAGGGCTTTCTTTCACTGGTAATATCCAAGTGAACTTTAACAAAACTATGTATTTCAAACTTATCTGTATCTCAATTCTTATGTTCACATTAAATGGTAACAGGACTATAAAAGTTCAGACCTTATAAAAAGTATATTATTTCTTACTATAAGTATATGATTGAGGACTGCAGAGAAATATTCTGGTGGACCTCCTATATTATAATCACTCAAGAAAAGGTTAAGTTGTAGTAAAATATGAAATCATCATCACAGTCTTTTCTTTTTGAACGGAAGTATGAAATGTGAAAAATGTGTATATTTTCCAAAAGTAGACAACCATTGCTCTTAAAATCAAATCACTACTATTTAGTATAGTTTGGTAATGGATGAATTTACTCTGAAGTGGATTTCTTTTTTGTCTTTTCAGCACAATATACCTGATCATATAAAGACTTTTGTGTGTGTGTGTGTGTGTGTGTGTGTGTGTGACAGGGGCCTTGCTCTGTTGCCCAGACTGGAGTTTGATGGCCCAATTACAGCTCACTGTAGCCTCAACTTCCTTTGTTCAAGCGATCTCCTGCCTCAGTCTCCCAAGTAGCTGGAATTACAGGTGCACACCACCACGCCTGGTTAATTGTTGTATTTATTTGTAGAGACAGGGTCTCACTGTGTTGCCCAGACTGGTCTCAAACTCCTAGGCTCGAGCAATCCTCCAACCTCAGGCTTTTGAAGTGCTGGGATTACAGATGTGGGTCACCATGCTCAGCTTGCTCATATAAAGAGCAAATGTGTCACAAATGTTACTCGGGAATTTTTTCATGGATGTATAAGCTGTTTGGTATATTAAACCTATTTTTAAAAATAAAAGGCAAAGAGTTTCAACATGCTAACCATTTTTGAAGGCATGGATGGGTTTGGATAGAAGTAGGACTTGTGTCTCTTATTTGCTAAATAAAGTAGGATTCTGCTAAGAGACATACTCACTAAGTCAAGTAGGATTAATGTGAACAAACCCCTCTGAGCATGATGCATGAGGGCCTAACCTTGTTGAGTAGGTGTTATTTATTAGAAACTGCCGGACTCCTTATAGTCATTTTCTGACTTAGCTCTTAGAACTCTATGAGGTGACTTCTTATGTTTAGCCTTGTGTTCTAGTTATCTCTTGCTGAATAACAAGCTACCCCATTTTAATGGCATAAAGTAACCATATTGTATGATGCTGTTTATTCTGTGGATCAGAAATTTAGACTGTAGATGTAGCTTGCCTCTCCTCCCATGCCTTCATTAAGGTGACTCAAATGTTAGAGGGCAGAAAGCAGCTGCATGCTTCTTTACTCAGATATCAGGTATGCATGGATTGTCTTCATATGAGCAAGCTGAGTGTGGTGGCCCATGCCTGTAATCCCAATGTCTGGGCTCACATTCAATGTCTGGGCTCAGCTGACACTGCCAACCAAACTGCCCAAGGAGGACATCTCCATGCAGCTTGGGCTTCTTGTAATATATAGAACAAAGCATAAGCTATGTGAACTCCAAAACACACACCTCCAAATTATAGGGTAACTCTTAGCCCAGAAACACTCTTCCAAAAATGTCCTTTCCTCCTATTACTACCATACGTAGTAGCATGGTAATGTTAGATTTTTACGGATCAGGAGACATTGTACTTCATGTATGTTTATATGTTTCGATAAGTTTATGAAAATTTAAAAAAACCCTAACATTGTGTCACAAGAAGGAAATGCATTTTTTTCTCTGAGATGTTTTGTGTATTTTCCAGGATGAAAATGGTCTCCTTATAAACACAGGAATCAAAATATATTTTCTTTTTACACAGATATAAAAGAAAAATAATCTAACTCAATTGTTTAAAATCTCTTTTGAAATGTATATAGAGAGGAATCTTCTTTTGTTTGTTTTGTTTTGTTTTGTGGGTCTGCAAGACTGAGAGAGAAGAAAGGTATCAAAATCAACTATCTGAAACTCTGTTATCTTTTTAAAAGTGAAAACGGGGAGCGATGCCTGTGACAAAAGTAACCCCAAGGGTCTGGACTTCCACAAAAACATTGAAAGCTCAAGAAAGAGAGAATCAACTTTGTCAGAATTCAGGAAAAGTATCAGATATTTGCAGTAACAAGCAAACATTGAATCAAGAAAAGGGCAACTTAAAAATAATTTGTACTTGTCCTTTTCCCACCCCATTTTCAGCATGGTGGCAATATTGAAGCTGTCAATCTGCATCCCCAGTGTTGCATGCTGGTCCCTGGTTCCAGATAGAGACATTGAGGACAGTAAAGATCACCTGGGGACCACAGAGCAGACCATCCAAAGGCAAAACTCCTTGTCTGAGAAATTTAGAAATATAATGAAGAGAACAAAGACCACCTGCTGGGCATCAAGCAGACCATCCAGAGGTAAAACTCCTTACATGGGGAATTAAAAGTAATTCGACTTCCCTATTCTCTAAAGCCAGCATCTGGTACCAGGCTTTTTTTTTTTTTTTTTTCTTTAAATATATGTACTTTAAGTTCCAGGACACATGTGCAGAACATGCAGGTTTGTTACATAGGTATACACACGACATGGTGGTTTGCTGCACACATCAGCCCGTCATCTACATTAGGTATTTTTCCTAATGCTATCCCTCCCCTAGCCCCCGACCCCCCAACAGGCCCTGGTGTGTGATGTTCCCTCTCTGCGTCCATGTATTCTCGCTGTTCAACTCCCACGGTACCAGGCTTAAAAATATTATAACTAGAATTTTGATATATTTCCAGAATGCATGCAGATCAAAACTCATTGTGAAACCCTTGGTGACATCAGGACACCAAAATGTGTACAGCACCAAAATGTCTACAATGTAATCATTTATCATGACTTATGTTGCTAATACTGTCCAAATTACCCTTAAACTCCAGCTTTACAGTCCATAAATACTCATAGGGAAAAATCCACTGCTGTGTGCTCATACTTTCTATCTAATAAAACTTTCATTTTCAAACCTATAATGTCATAGGTAAATGCTTCTTACTACCCTACAATCTGAAAACCAACCACTCTTTGATGTGGGGGCTATGACACCTCGCCAGGCAGAAGCCATATAAATTATTATTCATGAAGAAAGAATTGTGTTTGTCTGTTCCAACTTGTCTCAAGTCCACCTGAAGTACAGATACAAGGCGCCTGTTTTAGTTTCATCTAATTAGGAACTCAGGATAAAAAGTAATAGGCATTCTTCAAAAACATTGTAAGGCAAATATACAACTTACAGCCACTGGGGGCAAAAGATTACAATTCAAAAGATATAATAGATCTAATGAATTGAAGGAAACAAGAGAACACGGAAACCATGAAAGGAAAAGCTTGAGAGAGTTTATTTGGGAAATTACGGCTTCAAAAACGTTTGTGAATACTGGAAATTTTGGAAAGTAATGCGTGTACCCAGAGCTAGATCCCTGCTCAGAAAAGATCTGAGAAGACTCTAAGCTTTGTCTTCTTGCTGAGCATGAGGATCAGCACAAGCACTCAGAAATACGACAGAGTTGTAGAAAGCCTGGCTACACATTGAAAAAGGGTCCCAGCACAGAACTAATCTATGTAGATAGTAAGAGTTGTTTCTTCTTCTTCTTTCTTTTCTTCTTCTTCTTCTTCTTCTCTTCTTCTTCTTCTTCTTCTTCTTCCTCCTCCTCCTCCTCCTTCTTCTTCTTCTTTTTTTTCTTCTTCTTCTTCTTTTTCTTCTTCTTCCTTCTTCTTCCTCCTCCTCCTCCTCCTCCTTCTTCTTCTTCTTCCTGCTGCTGCTGCTTCCTTATCTTTCTTTTTTTCTCCTTCTTTTCTGGTGTTCAAGTGAAATCTATGTCAAAACACTAACTAAATATAAGTTAAAAGAACAGAGACTTCAGAAAACACATAATATAAAGAAAATAGACTTTATAAAATTGTTTTGAAAACTTAACAAACAATCAGCAATAAAATACATGTTATGAGGGGGAAATACAGATCTTGAGTTACCACATGAGAATGTTCAAAATGTCCAGTTTTTAACAAAACATTATAAAACATGGAAAAAATCATGAATGTATGACTCATTCACAAAAGAAATTTACAGAAACCATCCCTGAGAAAGCATAAACGTTGGATTTACTAGATACAAACTTTAAAGAAAGCATCAACCGTGTCCTTAAAGATCTAAAGAATATCATGAAAAAGTACTAAAGGAAACCAAGAGAATGATGTATGCACAAATAGAAAATAACAGTAAAAAGACAGGAAATATAAAAAGAAAGAAGTCCAAAACTTCTAGTAAGTACAGGAATTGAAATTTCAAGAAAATTACAAGTAAGTTTATATATTAGCTTCAAACAGACAGAAGACATTACAAACAAACCTGAAGACAGATTCATTTAAATTATCCAGAATGAGAAGAACAAAAAAAATAAGAATAAAAAAATAAGGAAAGCTAATAGAGCTTACGGGACAAATGAGATATCATCAAGCATAGCAATTTGTTTTATGAGAATTAAAAAGAGAAAAGGAGATATGGAAAATATTATAAAAAATAATGGCCAAAACTTCTCACATTTAATAAATGACATTAATCTACATATTTAAGAAGTATAGCAGATTCCAGTAAAGATAAACACAAAGAGCTATATGCTGAGACACCTTATAACTAAATTGTTGAAAGCCAGTCAAAATAAACATTTTCAACAAAGCAAGAGCGAGATGGTTTGTTATGTACAAGGCATCTTCAGGAGGATCAATGGAAGATTTCTCATCAGAAGCCATGGAAGCCAAAGGGGAATGGGATGGCATTTTTTAAGTTCTAAAAGAAAATAAAAATTCTTGACAAATAATAATTTTGTCCAGCAAAACTATTTTTCATATACGCAATAAGAATTAACACATCCTCAGATTTTTTTTTTAAAGCTGAGGGAGGGAAGTTGTCACTACTAACCATGTCCTATAAGATGTATTAAGGGGAATTTTCCAGGCTGAAATAAAAATAATCTAGACAAAGAGTTGAAGTTATATGAAGAAATAAAGAACTCCAGTAAAGGTAACTATGTAGGTAAATATAAAAGACACTATCATTGTATTTTTGGTTTGTAATACCTCTTAAAATTTCCTATATGACTTTAAAGTCAAATGCTAAAAAATAAGTATAAATGTATGGTAATACACATGCAGTGAAGAAAGATGTAGTTCCTGACAATAACAATGTAAAAGAGAGGGTGGAATGATATAGGAACAGAGTTTTGAATGCTATTAAAGTTAAGTTAGCGTCAATTCAGATTACATAATTATAAATTTAGAACATTTCTTAAATTCTATGATAACCGCTAAGAAGAATTCAAAAATACACATATAAAGGTATATGAGAGGGAAATCAAAATAGTACACTACCAATAATAAAAATAAAGAAGATGGTAATGAAAGAAATGAATAATGAACAGAGAACACATGTAGCAAAATATCAGAAGTAAGTTCTTTCCTTACCAATAATTTAATATATTTAAATATAAATAGATTCAATTGTCATGTCAAGAGGCAGAGATCGGCAAAATGAATTTATTAAAAAAAAAATCACTTGATCCCACTATGTACTATCTATAATGTTTATTTTAGATCCAGTTATAAATAGGTAAAATATGAAAGAATGGAAAAAGGCATTCTATGTATATACCAATAAAAAATGGAGTAGGTATGCTAATATCAGACAACATACACTTGAACTAAAAAGTGTTTACAATAGAAAAAGAACAACATATATTGATAACAGAGTAAACTAATCAAAAAAATTTAAAAGTTATAATCCTATATGGACCAAAAAACATAGCCCCAAAATCTATAAAGCAAATATTGTCAGAATTGAAGACACACAGAGTTCTACAATAATACTTGGAGTACCTTAATATCCCACTTTCAATAACAGATAGAAAAACCAAACAGAAGATCAATAAAAAATAAGAAACTGAAAAAATTATAAACCAATTAGGCCTAACAGACATATAAAAAATGCTCCACTCAACAATAGAATATACAGCATTATATACATTCTGCTCAAGTGTACACAGCACAGCCCTCAGCACAGACCATATGTTAGGCCACATAACAAGTCTCAATGAATTTAAAACTATTGAAATAACATAAATTAGCTTCTCAAATAAAATTAAATAAGCCACAAATAAATGACAGAAGGAAAACTGAAAAATTTACAAATATATGGAAATTACCCAACATATTATCGAACAACCAATGTATCAAATAATACATCACAAGAAAATGAGAAAATAATTAGGGATGAATAAAATAAAAACATAATACACTAACATGTATAAGATGCAACAAAATTGTTGCTAAGAGGGTATGTTATAATGGTAAAACCTGTATTTTTTTTAAAAGGAGTATATCAAATAAATACATTACTGTTACACCGAATGCAATAAAAACTATTGCAAATTAAACCTAAAGCCTAAGAGAAGAAGGAAAATAAGATTGGGGTAAACAAAATAGACAATATTAAAACAATAGAAAGAATAAGAAAATCAAAACTTAATTATTTGAAAAAATTTAAGAATTGGCAAACATTTAGCTAGATTCACTAAAAAAAAAAAGAAAGTACAAGAAACATATCAGAAATGTAAGTGACAATGTGACATCAACATGACAGAAATGTTAAAAATGATTATAAGAGAATACTATGAACAACTGTACATCAGAAAATTAGATAAGCTAGATGAAAGGGACAATTCTTAAAAACACCCAATTATCAAAAGTGATTCAAGAAGAAACAGAAAATCTTAACAAACCAAATAACAAGTAATCAAATTGAAGGAGTTATAAAAAATTTTTACCAAAAAGAGCTCAGACCAGATGGTTTTGCTAGTGAATCCTATCAAAAAATTTAAAGAAGAATTAACACCAATTCTTCTCGAGCTCTTAAAAAAATGAGTACGATAGGCTAGTAATTCAATGAGGCTAATATTACCCTTATATTAAAGTAGAAAGCAAATGCACAAGTACGAAACAATATGACTTTGAATATAGATGTAAAAATCCTCAGTAAAATAATAGTGAACTGAATCCAGCAGCTTATTAAAAGATTATACACTATGACCAAGGGAGATTTATCCTAGTAATACAGTGCTCCAACATAAGCAAATCAATCAATATAACACATGTAACTAAAACAATAGGTGAATACCACATGATTATATCAGTCAATGCAGAAAAGTATTTGACAAAATCTAACACCACTTCATAAAAAAATAAAACTCTAGAAATTACCAATTGATGGGAACTTCCTTAACATCATAAAGTACATTCAAGAAAAATTTACATCTAAAATGATACTCAAGTGATGTCAGCAGTCTGACAGATTAGAAGATACCAGCCTTCATCCCCTCACAAAAGACAGCAAATAGATACTTGCTTCGCAAAGGACACTGGCATCCTTTGTCACTGAGATAAATAAAAGCCATTACTGCTTACTGGCCCCTTGGAAAGGATATGCTGCTGCACCCACCATCCACAAGAGTGAGCCTCTGTTTTATTACCCTGGGACCAGGGCCAACATACCTCTCAAATCTATGTGCAGCAGTTCCACGCATGTCTGTATTCCACATCCCAGCTCTGCAGCCACACTGCGCTCCTGCACCTCAAACACTGAGGGCACTGACATTTAGACATTAAGAATGCCTGCAAGGCAGACTCAGTTCCCCTAGGATTCTCTCAGCCATGACTTCTTGGTGGGAGAAAATAGATTAGAAAGATCCCAGTAGCCTTAAGCACCAAAGACTGCAACTTACCTTGGAGCGTCAGTTGCTCTGCACACAGCAATGCCACACACTGTGGCTCCACCACCACTACGTGAGTACCTACACTTTAGACATCTGAGCCCTGCCCCTGTACTCCAGACTCTAGCTCTGTGCCTCCACTGCTCATGTGTTTTTACCTCAAACACCAGAGCCGCTATATCTGCATCTTTGCGGGCTAGTCCATACCCCAGTTATTGCAGTAGTGGGTCTCTCTGCATGTACCTGTCCACTGGGCACCATTTCTACTGCTGTATTGAGAGCACCCACACCGTAGACATCTGAGCCACTACCACAGTGGGCTATCCTATGCCTCCGGCCCCATAGCCATTGTCACTCCCCACCTTTCCATGATTCAGTACCCAGTTGCTCTATCAGCATTTGCACCTAACATAACATAACCAACATGGCAGCAGAGACACCTGCTGAAGATCAATGAAACTGGAAAAACAACATGCCAAAACTTATGAGATGCAGCAAAAACAGTTCCAACAGTGAAGTTTATAGCAATAATGGCTATGTTCTTATAAAAAGTCTCTAAATAATTGAATGTTACACCTCAAGTATGTAAGGAAACAACAATAAACTAAGCTTAAAGTTATTAGAAGGAAGAAAATACGAAGATAAGTGCTGAATGAAAGAGAGGCTAGAAAAACAATGGAAAATATTCACAAAACTAAGAACTGATTTTTTAAAAAGATAAGCAAAATTGACAAACTCATAGCTAGATTACAAAAAAAGAGAAATCTCAAATAATAAAATCAAAATGAAAGAGGACAGACATTACAACTGATATTGTAGAAATACAATCATTGAAGACTACTATGAACAACTATATGCCAAAGAAAGAAAAAAATGAATAGATGCTTAAAAATATACCAACTACTGAGAATGAATCATGAAAAAATAGAATATCTGAGCAAATGCCAAGTAAGTATATTGATGAAGTAAAAAGTCTCTCATAAAACGAAAGCCGAGGACCCGTGATTTTACTGCTCAATTGTACCAAATATTTAAAGAATTAATACCAATAATCTCAAATTTAACCAATAATATAAAGAGGAGCAAACACTACTAAACTAATTTTACAAGGACAACATTACCTTGATACCAAAGTCAGACAATAACACTAAAAAACACAAAATTACAGGCCAACATCCCCAATGAACATAGATGCAAAGTATTTACCAATTACAGACAAATAAAATTTGACAGCATATTAAGAAGATCATATGTCTCAATCAAGTAGGATTTATCCTTGGAATGCAAATATAGTTAAACATATACAAATAAAAAAATGTGATACACTGCATGAGCAAAATGAAGGATAAAAATCATATGGTTATCTCTACAGATATAGAAAAAGCATTTGACAATGCTCAAAATCCTTTTATGGAAACAAAAACTCTCAATAAGATACAGAAAGAATCTACCTCAACTTAGTAGAGGTCATGTATTTCAAGGCCACAGCTAACATCATACTCAAATGTCCATCAGTGACAGACTGGATTAAGAAAATGTGGCACATATACACCATGGAATACTATGCAGCCATAAAAAAGGAAGAGTTTGTGTCCTTTGTAGGGACATGGATGCAGCTGAAAACCATCATTCTTAGCAAACTATCACAAGAACACAAAACCAAACACCGCATGTTCTCACTCATAGGTGGGAACTGAACAGTGAGATCACTTGGACTCGGGAAGGGGAACATCACACACTGGGGCCTATCATGGGGAAGGGGGAGGAGGGAGGGATTGCATTGGGAGTTAAACCTGATGTAAATGACGAGTTGATGGGTGCAGCACACCAACATGGCACAAGTATACATATGTAACAAACCTGCACGTTATGCACATGTACCCTAGAACTCAAAGTATAACAATAATAAAAATAAAAATAAAAAAAAAGAAAACCAGAAAGCATTTTATCTACAGTGAAGAATAAGATAAAGATCCCCACTCTCACCATGATATTCAACGCAGTGATAGTACTGGAAGTCCTAGCCAGAGCAATTAGGCAAGAGAAAAAAATAAAGTGCATACAAATTAGAAAGACAGATGTTAAATTGTCTGTTTGCAGATGGCATGATCTTATGTATAGAAAACCTTAAAGTCTCCACCAAAAGACAGTTAGAAATAATGAACAAATTCAGGAAAGCTGCAAGATACAAAATCAACGTATAAAAATCAATTGTGTTTCTATATGTTAACGACGAGCTATTTGAAAACAAAATCAACAGAATAAACCTATTTAAAATAGCATCCAAAATAATAAATAGTGAGGAATAAAGTTTAACAAGAAGATGAAAAGTCTATACACTGAAAAGTACAAAATAATGAAACAAATTGGAGAAGATACAAATAAGTAAAAAGATACTCCATGTCCATTGCTTGGAATAATGAATATTTTTGAAATGCCCACACTACCAAAAGTGATCTACAGATTCAGTACAGTCTCGATCAAAATTCTAATAGTATTTGTAACAGATACAGAAAAAATGTTAAAATTCAAATGGAACCACAAAAGACCCATAATAGCTAAAGCAATCTTGAGAAACAAGAACAAAGTTGGCATAGTACCTGGTCTCAAATTATGTTTCAAAGGTATGTAATGAAAACAGTATGATACTGGCATTAAAAACAGACACATAGACCAATAGGACAGACAGAGAGCCCACACACATATATAGTCAACTAATCTCCATCAAAGGTGCCAGGAACACACAACAGGGAGACAATAGCCTCTTCATAAAAACGGTGTTGTGAAATTGGATACATACATGTAAAATTAAAAAAAATATTGAACTCTTATCTTTTACCAAAAAAATTAACACAAAGTAAATTAAAGAACTGAGTATTAGACCTAAAATTGTACAACTCCTAGAGGAAAATATAGGAGAAAACCTTTTTGACATTATCTTGGCAATGACTTTTTGGCTATGACACCAAAAGCATAGGCAACAAAAGCAAAAATCAATATTTGTGACTATATCAAGTTAAAATTTTCTGCACAGAAAAATAAACAACAGAATGAAATACAACCCATAAAATAAAAGAAAATATCTGCAAATCCTATATCTCGTAAGAGGCTATTACCCGAAATATATTAAAAATTCATACAACTCAATAGTATAAATAGGTATTGCCTGATTAAAAAGTGAGAAATGAGGAAGAATAGACATTTTCCAAGAAAGATATTAAAATGAGCAACAGGCATATGAAAAGTGCTCAACACTTCCTACTGACTAGAAAGTCACTAGGAAGATGTAAATCAAAACCACAATGATGTATGACATTATACCTGCTAATAGGGCTATTATCAAAAATACAAATGATAACTAGTGTTGTTGAGAACATGAAGAAAAAGAAGCTCTTGTAAATTGTTGGTCAGAAGGTAAATTGGTACAACCATTATGGAAAACAGTATAAAGATTCCAAAAAAAAAATTAAAAAAAGAACTACTGTATAATCCAGTAATCCTCCCTCTAGATATATATTCAAAGGAGTTAAAATAAGGATCTTGAAGAGATATCTCTACTCTCATGTTCACTGAAACATTATTCCCAATAGCCAAGATACGCAAACAATCTTCTGCGTCCATCAGTGGATGAATCGATAAAGAAAATGTGAAATATTCACACACACACACATACACACACACATATTTATACACACACATACATGCCTACATGATGGAATGCTATTAAACCTTAAAAAAAGGAAATCCTTTAATCTGCAACAACATGGATAAACATCAAAGACATCATGCTAAGTCAAATAATCAGACATTGAAAGACAAGTACTGCATGATATAACTTATGAGCGTAATCTAAACAATTCAAACTCTTAGAAACGGGGAGTAGAATGGTGGTTACAATGGTTTGATAGAGTGGTGATTCAATGGAGAGATATTAGTCAAAGGGTACAAACTTTTCGTTATAACCTGAATAAGTTCTGGAGTTCTAGTGTACAGCATGATTACTATAGTTAATAATAATAAATTATAAAGTTGCAATTTGCTAGGAGAAATCTTAAATATTTTCATCAAAATAAATATAACTATGTGAGATGATATATGTAATGCTTATTTTGATTATGGTAATTCTTTTGCAATGTATATGTACAATAAATCAATATCCACATCTTAAATATATATAACGCTTATTTGTCAATTAGACTTCAATACAGCTAGAAAAAAAAATCAAAATAAAGGCAACCTACATTCTTGGATTGAGACTTAATATTGTTAAGATGTCAACGCTACCCAAAGAAACCTACAGATTCAGTACAATCCCTATAAAATTCTAACAGCCTTGTTTGCAAAAATGATAAGAGCAATTCTCACGTTTATATGAAATTTCAAGGGACTCAACAGACAAAATAATCTTACAAAAGAAGAAAAATACTGAATGGCTCATGTTTCCTGATTTCAAACCTTATTACAAAGCAACACATTCAAAGCAGTGTGGTACCAGAATAATACATATATAGAATAATGGAATAGAACTGAGAGTCCGTAAGTAAACCATGAATCTATTGCCAATTAATTTTTGGCAAGGGTGTCAAGATATTAATCGGAAAAGAATGGACATTTTAACAAATTGTGCCGGAATATCTGGATATCCACAGGCAAAATAATAAATTTTGAGACCTACCACACATACATAAAAAAGTACCTCAAACTAGTTCAATCTAAATATAAGTGCTAAAACCATAATACTAATGGTAAAGAAAACAAAATAGTATATATTCATGACAAATCTATTGGATTTGTCAATGGATTCTTAGATATGACACCCAAAGCATGAGCAACAAAATAATAAAATAGATAAATTAGACTTCATAAAAATTAAAACTTTTTTTGCATCAAAGGACATTACAAATAAAGTGAAAAGACAATAGCAGAATGGGAGAAAATATTTGCAATTCATCCATATTATAAGGGTCTAGTATAGAGAATATAAAAAGAACACTTATAACGCAATTGCAAAAGGACAAACAACCCGATTAAAATATAAGCAGAGGACTTAAATAGACATTTCTCCAAAGAAAATATACGAATGGCCAACACATACAAGACAAGATGCTCAATATCATTAGTCATTAGGGAAAAGTAAATCAAAACCACAATGAAGTACCACTTCATAACCAATAGGATGGTTATGAATAAAAAGATAAAAATAGGAAAATAAGTCATGATGAGAAATTGGAGAAATGTAAATACTTCTACATTGGTGAGGGTAATATAAAATGGTTTGGCCACAAGGAAAAAATAATTTGGTGGTTCCTCAAAAATCTAACAGAATTACCATGTAATCCCACAAGTACAATCCTAGACATGTATCCAAAGGAGCTGGAAATGGAAATGAACTCAAGAAATGGACTCAAGAATTGGAACTGGAAATGTACTCAAACAAGTACACGCTATAAATACATAGCAGCACTATTCACAAGAGCCATATGGTGGAAACAATAGAAATGTTCATCAGTGGATGAATGGATACTCAAAATGTGACATATACATACAATGGAATGTTATTCAGCATGAAAAGTGATGATACGTGCTATTGTATGAATGAATCTTGAAAACATGCTGAGTGAATGAGGCCAGACACAAAAGTTTACATATTCTATGATTCCATTTAAATGAAATAGGCAGAATAGGTAAATCCATAGAGAAGGAAAGCTGATTAGGGATTGCCAGGGAAGAGGGGAAAATGAAGAATAACTATTTGTGAATACAGAGTTCATTTTGTAGTGGTGAAAATATTTTTGAACTAGACAGAGGTGATAGTTGCACAACACTGTAAATGTATGAAATGCCATCAAGTTATTTAATTAGAAATACATTAATTTTACGTTATGCAAATTTCACCTACAAAAATTAAAAGGATGAAAGTCTAGGAGAGAAAAACCCAAAGACTGAGGTTTTTATGATCCCTGTGGGGATATTTAGATGTATCTGAGTCTTCAACCCCACAGATCCATATGTTTCATTTATTTGACAATAGCTCATAAACATCAGGAGTATTCTGGAATATATCTAAACTGTAATATATAAGCATTCATTGAATTCATTGACTTCAAAAAAAAAAAATGGCCTGCCTCAACTTACATGTTTAAGAATTGTAATGTATCTCTCTCATGATTAGCTGAACATCTTAGTCCATTCTTTATTGGATTTCTGCATAATATTTAATAAAATTTGAATCATAAAACAATAAGAAAATATTAATGCTTAGGGTTTTCAGATGTGGTTTATTACTTGGATTATGAATAGTGTTAAAATGATGATTTTTCTTTTTACTTTGATTGTGGAGCCATAATAAGAGGAGTAGGTGGCTGATATTCACCAAGTTAACTTATTGATATGTACTGTCATTATTATGTGCGCTTTTAAAGTTAGTGCAATCACTAGCACTGACATAACGCAAAGAAAGTGTTACAGTGAAAAGTAAGGCACGTCATTTTCAGTATCTATAAGACTGTAGACACCAATACATATTATATTTCTCATTATTGTAGTCAGCCCATGAAAATATGTGTATGTGTTTTCTCACCAGAAGAGTTATAAAGCTGAAGACATTTAACCAGATACAGTAATATTGCTAAAAATATCATTACCTTCACTGCTCAGGGAAATAAGAGAGGACACAAACAAATGGAAAAATATTCCATGCTCATGGATAGGAAGAATCAAGGTAATTTATAGATTCAATGCTGTTCCCATACCACTGACTTTCTTCAGAGAATTAGAAAAAACTACTTTAAATTTCATATGGAACCAAAAAAGATCCCATATAGTCAAGACAATCCTAAGCAACAAGAACAAAGCTGGAGGCATCAGCTACCTGACTTCAAACTATACTACAAGGCTACAGTAACCAAAACAGCATGGTACTGATACCAAAACAGATATGTAGACCAATGGAACAGAACAGAGGCCTCAGATATAATGCTACACATCTACAACCATCTGATCTTTGACCAACCTGACAAAAACAAGCAATGGGGAAAGGATTCCCTATTTAATAAATGGTGTTGGGAAAACCAGCTAGCCATATGCAGAAAGCTGAAACTGGACTCCTTCCTTACGTCTGTACAAAAATTAATGCAAAATGGATTAAAGACTCAAATGTAAAACCTAAAACCATAAAAATCCTAGAAGAAAACCTAGACAATACCATTCAGGACATAGGCATGCACAAAGTCTTCATGTCTAAAACACCAAAAGCAACGGCAACAAAAGCCAAAATTGACAAATCGGATCTAATTAAACTAAAGGGCTTCTGCACAGCAAAAGAAACTATCATCAGAGTGAATACGCAATCTAGAGAATGGGACAAATTTTTTGGAATCTATCCTTCTGACAAAGGGCTAATATCTAGAATCTACAAATAACTTAAACAAAACAAACAACTCCATCAAAAAGTGGGAAAAGGATATGAACAGACACTTCTCAGAAGAAGGCATTTATGTGGCCAACTAACATTAAAAAAAGCTCATCATCACTGGTCATTAGAGAAATGCAAATCAAAACCACAATGAAATACCATCTCATGCCAGTTAGAATGGCGATCATTAAAAAGTCAGGAAACAACAGATGCTGGAGAGAGTGTGGAGAAATAGGAATGCTTTTACACTGTTGGTGGGAATGTAAATTAGTTCATCCATTGTGGAAGACAGTGTGGTGACTCCTCAAGGACCTAGAACCAGAAATACCATTTAACCTAGCAATCTCATTACTGGGTATATACCCAAAGGACTATAAGTCATTCTACTATGAAGACACATGCATATGTATGTTTTTTGCAGCACTGTTCACAATAGCAAAGACTTTAAACAACCCAAATCCCTATCAATGATAGACTGGATAAAGAAAATGTAGCACATATACATCATGGAATACTATGCAGCCATAAGAAAGGATGAGTTCATGTTCTTTGCAGGGACATGGATGAAGCTGGAAACCATCAGCAAACTAACACAGGAACAGATACCCAAACACCACATGTTCTCACTCATAATTGGGACTTAAACAAATAGAACACAGAGACACAGGGAGGGTAACATCACACATGGGGAGCTGTGGGGGGATTGGGACTGGGGAAAGGATAGCATTAGGAGAAATACCTAATGTAGATGGCGGGTTGATGTGTGCAGCAAACCACCATGGCATGTGTGCACCTATGTAACAAACTTGCACGTTCTACACATGTATACCAGAACTTAAAATATAATAATAAAAAAAATTATTACATTCTTTTGGAATACCTAATCTTTTTCACAAACGAATCATTTATTTGTTTTTTTTAATTTTTATTTTTAGTGACAAATAAAAATATATATTCACAGTGTACAATACGTACTGATTTATGTATACATTGTGGAATGGCTAAATCAAGCTAATTAACATTCTGTTATCTCACATACTTGTCATTTTGTGGTGGTGAGAACACTTCAAATCTACTCTCTAAGCAATTTTCAAGTATACAGTGTATTGCTATAATAACTATTATCACTATGTATACCATGTCTAGTTGTACAATAGATCTCCTAAACTTTTCTCTGTCTATGTGAAATTTTGTAGCCTTTCACCAATATCTCCCAAGTCTCTCCTCACCATCAACTCCCAGTCAAGGCCCTGGTAACCACGATTCTACTTGGCTTCTATGAATTTAAATTTACTTTCAAATGCAAGAGTCCATGATAGATAGCTTCTCTTTCCTTTAAAGCATTAAGAGATTGAGTAAGGGCAAGTAAATATTTTCAGGTTAAATACAATCACTTCGAAACTAAAAGGAATCACAACAAAACTTCTATTTTATAACATTCTGACTCGAATTTAAATATTCCTATATTTGATTCCTAGAGTTGGAAGGGGTCTTTCATTCACTATGTTCAATATGTGTTTTCAATAAAAGCAAAGATCAAGATCTAAAAATGTTACATGGCATTGCTGTGGTAGTATAGATTATTAGTGACGAAAACTGGATTAGAACTGGGGTTGTGTAACTTATTTCAAAACACTGAAAATTTCTATCCTAAAATAATTACCACAATCTTTCAAACCTAAGGCAGATAACATATAAGTGATATGAACAAGGTTATACCAAGTTATCAAGAGACATTTGAAACAAGATATAGATTATGAATATGTTTGATGTTCTTGCTACACTGCTGTTATTTGTAGATATTTTAAGTCTAAGGAGGTCATCAAATAAAACATTTAGAAAGCAAATGGCATTATGATATATAGTACTAGTCTTTTTTCCAATTGTGGAAGAAGCAGAGATAAAAATTACCTTACAGAAGACGTTATTCCAATAATAAGAAATGTAATAGAAGTTACCTTCTAATGATATGAGATGAATATATTTCCGCAATCAGAAGGGCAAATAACTCCATTTGTGGGGTTTGATGAGCCCTAAAATGAGGGTAATTTCCCTTTATCTATGAAGACTACTTCAAAAGTTCCAACATTAGTTTTGATATGGTCCTCTTTTCAATATGATTAACTGAAGTATTTAGGTGGTTACTATGAGGTCTAATAAGCAGTTTGTGGGTGAAATTTATGGTCCTTTAGAGGAACGCTTATGCTTGCTGAGCTCCGAAGCTAACATTGCAAGGCAACAGACACAAATGACTCGTGACAGGCAGTACAGTTTTCTAAGAGATTACAATCCACTTAATGGACCTGGAGGCTGTTACTGAGAAGGCAATGCCATTTATAGGCAAGAGTTTTCTACTAGATCAAGAGATATGTGGCCGGGCGCGGTGGCTCACACCTGTAATGCCCTCACTTTGGGAGGCTGAGGCGGGCGTATCATGAGGTCAGGAGATCAAGACCATCCTGGCTAACAAGGTGAAACCTTGTCTCTACTAAAAATGCAAAAATTAGCTAGGCGTGGTGGTGGGTACCTGTAGTCCCAGCTACTCAGGAAGCTGAGGCAGGAGAATGATGTGAGCTCAGGAGGCGGAGCTTGCGGTGAGGCAAGATTGTGCCACTACACTCCAGTCTGGGCAAGAGTGCGAGCCTCTGTCTCAAAAAAAAAAAAAAAAGAGAGAGAGAGAGAGAGAGATGCATGGGCAGTTGAAATCTCAAAAACTCCTCTG
>NW_012098810.1:159994-160984 GCF_000951045.1 Mandrillus leucophaeus
GTAACAATATACCCTTGAATGACCAACAGGTCAATGAAGAAATTAAGAAGGAACAAATAAAAATATAAACATAAATTATAGAATCCAGCAAATACGTTGAGGGAAATTCATAGGAATAAATGCCTACACCAGAAAAGAAAAAAAAAAATCAAATAAACGATATAATGATGCATCTCACGGAATTAGAAAAACAAGAACAAAGCAAATTCAAAATTAGTAGAATAACAATAAAGATCAGAACAGAAATAAAATTGAGACTAAAATAGGTTCAATGAGTTGTTTTTCTGAAAATATGAAAAAGTGATAAACCATTGGCTAGATTAACTAAGAAAAAAGAAAACAAGACCCCCCAAAATGAAAAAAGAATCCAAAAAAATAAAAAGACATTACAACCAACACCACAGAAATACAAACGATCATTGGACACTATTACAAACAACTATACGTGAACAAATTTTTGGACACATACTGTTTCCAGAATTGGTGGGTTCTTGATCTTGCTGACTTCAAGAATGAAGCTGCGGATCCTCACGGTGAGTGTTATAGTTCTTAAAGATAGTGTGTCTGCAGTTTGCTTTTTCAGATGTTCAGATGTGTCCCGAGTTTCTTCCTTCTGGTGGGTTCATGGTCTCACTGGCTTCAGAAATGAAACTGTAGACCTTCGCGGTGAGTGTTACAGCTCACAAAGGCAGTGAAGACCCAAAGAGTGAGCAGCAGCAAGATTTATTGCTAAGAGTGAAACAGCAAAGACTCCACAGTGTAGAAGTGGTCTTGAGCAGGTTGCCACCACTGGAGGGGCAGCCTGCTTTTATTACCTTATTTGACCCCACCCACATCCTGCTGATCGGTCCATTTTACAGAGAGCTGACAGGTCGGTTTTGACAGGGTGCTGATTGGTGCGTTTACAAACCTTTAGCAAGACACAGAGTGCTGATTGGTGCGTTTACAATCCTTTAGCTAGACACAGAGTGCTAGACAGAAAAGTTCTCC
>NW_012098810.1:161034-167086 GCF_000951045.1 Mandrillus leucophaeus
CCTAACCTGCTTGAATTGTAGGTGTGAGCTGCTGATCCTGGCCTGTGTATCTCACCTTCTGAATCTACATTTCTTATTTTAAAATAATTAATATTAATTTACAATTTTTAACTTTTTGTCTCAACTACTTTACCTAACTGGATGATTCCATACCTCTTCAATATACTGACTTCATTTCTTTTATATATATATATAACCAAAGAATACTGAATATATCCATTAGTGAAACTGCTGGATAATATGGTAGTTCTATTTTAATTTTTCTTGGAACCTCCATACTGTTTTCCACAGTAACTGTACCAGTCCACATGTCCAGCAACACTGTTGAAGGGTTTCCTTTTCTCCACAGTCTCACCGATATTTGTTATATTTTGTCTTTTTCATAACAGCTATTGTAACTGGAGTGAGGTGATATTTTATTGTGTTTTGATTTGCATTTCACTAATGCAGAGTGATTTTGAACATTTTGTCATATTCCTGTTGGTCATCTGTATCTCCATTGCCAGGTTTATTCAAAGCACTTATTCACAATAGCCAAGATATGGAATCAATTGAAGTGTCCATTAATGGATAAAGAAAATATATATGGACAAAAGAATATGTACACAGTGAAATACTATTAATCTACAAAAAAATCTTGTCATTTTCAACAACAAGGATGAACCTGGAGGATATTATGAATGAAAAAAGACAAAAATGGAAAGACAAACAGCATATGATCTCACTCTAAAAATGTTGATCTCATAGAGTCAGAGATTAAAATAGTGGTTACCAAAGGCTAGGAAGATTAGGGTGGACGGGAGAAGGAGGAGAGTTTGGTCAATGGGTACAAATTGTGCAATAGAACACTAGAACTTATTGTTAGCTGTAACCATAATGTGTTGTATATTTCAAAATACCCAGAAGAAAGGCTTTTAAATGTTTTCACCACAAAGAAATGATGTTTGAGGTGATAGATTTGCTAATCGTTGTGATTATTTGATCATTACAGTTTGTACAAATGTATCAAAATATCATGTTGTACCCCAGAAATATTTAAAATTATTATATATCAATTAAAAATAAAATAAAGTCACAAAATCAATGGTTTTGTTTGTTTCAAATATAATTATGAATATGAATATCCTTAAAAATTATCAAAATTCATTTCTATCTTATTTTCTTTTATTCATTTTTCTTTGCCAAATGAATACAGTTCAAACAGATAAAATATCACCATTAAAAATATTATACACAGATGCACACCATGCACACGTACACATGCACATGCTATTACAAATTAATCAACAACATTAAAAACATATATTTTAGATAAGACAATGTAAGTCCATTAATTGTAACAAATGTACCACTGTGGTATATAGGATGTTGACAGTGGTAAGAAAGCTGGTGGTTGGGGAGCTTATATGGAAACTCCTTGTACTTTCCAGTTTACTTTGCTGTTAACCTAAAACTGCTTGAAAAGAGTAAAAATAATAATATACAAAAGTATATCAATACAAAATTTAAATTTTTAAAATGTCTAATATTTATCATTAGTTTCACCTAATATTTTAAATATCCTTTTTAATATTTTTTTAATCCTTAGGTTCTGCTATCGTTGTTGTCCTACCTCCACCAAGCAAAATATTTGTTGAAGAAACTACATAATTTATACTGTAGCTTCCTACAATTTGCATGTTTATTTCTACTGAGAAGTCAACCAAAATTCTATTGATATAATGTTATACATTTGGCATGTGTTTTTCATTTAATATTTTTCTGATTTGATCTGCTTGTTCCTTGCATTACAATTAAAATCCTAGATATCTCTAGGCAATGATATCTCTAATGGGCCATATACTGAGATACAGGGTTAAGAAAGCGTTATCAGACTAGTCGTATGTTTATCTGGAATTTCTTGAGTTCAAAATCTGAAGGAAATAGTTGAGTTGCCTTAGGTGAGGGCCAGCAATCATTATGAAACTTCAGTGTCAATAGGCAAGACAAAGAATCTTAAAAGGAAATTAATACCGAGTTTAAAGCTATGGACAATCCACGGACAACAGTATGCAGGTGAAGTAAGTATTTGAACAAGCAATTTAGGAGATTCATAACCAGTACCAAACAGATTACATTACAAAGTATCTGAAAACTCTGAAGATTCTAAAATGTGCTGGTATAAATATGAAAGTATACATATAATAAAAGTGTCCTGTTGTTTAAAACAATTATAAATGCTCTCTGTTGCAAGAGAGCCATGAAAAGCATGTTCAATGTACTATAAATAAGAACAGAATCTTCCAGGCCCCTTTTGTTGACAATTGTTTCTCTACCCTAGTTTTAACTAGTGCATTAATAACTCAGACAGTAAGACACACATTGAACAGCCGACCTGAATAGTCTGTGAAGTCCCAGAATTCTCTTAATTGGTGCTGACTTGCAGCACTAGCCCAGTGAAATCTAGGATGTCTACAGCAAATGTGAGGTGCAAACGATATTCCCATTTGTCTGGCCCACTGGGGAATAATTTTGTTGGAACCTCAACAAACAAACTGAGCTTCTCTATTATGGAAGTGGTATTTCAGTCATCAAACTACGCTCAGAAGGCAGTTTGCTTGCGAAGAAAAACCTCCTTGTTTCAAATTCTAGGATTCTTCCTTATACTTAAATTTTACATCTGGTAGGAGATTGGAAGCTTTTCAACTCCTCCATCATTTTCACTTTTTCTGGAAAAGGGGACTATTAACCACCTAATTCAAACTAATATTATCACTTTTTACAGAATTAATGAGATGCTATAATTGCCAACACTGTTTACCTGCTACTCTGGGAGTATATTTCAAAGGCACATGAATTAACCAATACCAGCTTTATAATTAGCGTGTGACAACTTTAATTTCAATGGCATGTTTAATCAACAGCAACAGATGGAAGTGTGCCTGGTGGTAAGTCACCCCCTTCACAGCTCTTGATAGCGGGCGTGTCCCGCTAGCTCTGAGTTATAAGCTATTTAGCATAGCAAGTGCTAAATTACTGGGAATATTCTCAGTCTTTTTTGGAGTATCAGAGTTGCACTACCCCAAAATAATTAAAATCACTGACATATATTGACTACTTACTGCATAAGTAACACTGCATAAGTAAACACGATTCCCATTTTAATTTAATGAAAACTCCAAACAACTTAAATTAGCTACTTTTAGTATTCTCATTTTACAGGTGAGGAAATGGAGCCTCGAAAGCCAAAACAACTTGCCTGGGGTTCCACAGCTCACAAGCAGTAGGGCCACGATTTAGATTCAGGCTCTTACGCTCGCTCTTAGTCTCCATGCTATTCGCCACTATGACCACGCTATCATTAAAGCCGTTTGGTGGTCTTTAGTTGTGTGTGATATTCACTGTAGTAATTTGGATCTGCTAAAGAAACTATTATTTTGTGGATTTCATGATTATAAGACCCATGATTATAGAAAGTTTTCTAACTTTCCTCCTCACTAGGGCCAGTCATGTGCACAAGAGACAGAAGTTTGCTGATTGGCAAACATGAATAACTCATGCTTGAGTTATTCAGCTAACTCAGATTCAGTCACTGTGTAAAGTTTTGACTCCTCATTATCTGTCACAAATAGTGGCTCCTAGCCATTTTCAGGAACCCTCTCAGTGATGTCACTTCTACTTCCCACCAGACTAATGAGTATATGTTCACCAAGGCTCCATAAGTGCAGAAACTTGCAGCTTTACCCTCAGCCCCTAAAAGACATCATGTTCTAGGTTTTGCCACAGCAGGATAAATGTGATCCATCTTGTTCAGATCTTCATCTTCAAAATTATCAGACCTAAGACATGAAACTACACAAAGGAAAGGGATCCCAAGGTTTAGGAGTTTGGAGTACTTTGATCTGTCATTATCAAAGCAACAAATATCCTTTTATCTTTAGACAATATAAATTATACACATCTGGATTCAGAACCAGTGGTTTTCAAAGTTTTTCTAAACATTGAAATGACTTGGGGAATGTAAACAATACAAAACTACAGAAACTATGCCACATCCTTATCAGCTTTTCAACATCTCTGGGAGTGCAGATTACACATTTGTGCTTGTTAAAACCTCTCCATGTAATTCTTATGGATAGCCAGGTTTGAAATGTAGCTTTAGCCCTTCAAATACAGAGGCTTTTAAAATGTTTTTAGGAAGAAAAAATGTGTATTTGTATTAAAGCCCAAAACTTAAGAGTAAATTGCTTATAACAGTCATTTCTCAGGCACAGAAAGTCTTCTGAAAAGGCTCCAGTCCCTACAACAATTTGAAGGAAGTTGTCCCCTCTACTATGTAATGTGTGTTGGTAGAGAAAAGACAACTGTGATGTGATCAGCATAGATACAACCTTCATTTATTTCTAATTAACCCCCCGAAAGACCTTTTATTAGTTTTAGAAATACATAAATATCTAGCTGCTAGAAATGGTTTAATGGCCCTAGAATTAGAAAATAACGGAATTAGATTTCTTTTTTAATTGTTCCTCAAAGGTCATTGGCTTTTTCTCCTTCACATAGAATACATTGCAATTCTAGGTGGCTCAGGTTCATTGCTTGCTTTTCCCACCCTTGGTGAAATGTTTTAAGACATGAAGATGAGAACACACATATGCACACAGACACACATATGCACACACACACCTATATCAATGTTAGTGTATTAGTCCGTTTTCATATTCCTGATAAAGACATACTCAAGACTGGGTGATTTAAAAAAGAAAGATGTTTAATTGGTCTTACAATTCCAAGTGGCTGGGGAAGCCTCACAATCATGGCAGAAGACAAAGAAGAGCAAGTCCTGTCTTACATGATGGCAGCAGGCAAAGAGAGAATGAGGAAGACACAAAAGTGGAAACCCCTGATAAAAACCATCAGATCTTGTGAGACTTATTAACTACCATGAGAACAATATGGGGGACACCACCCCCAAGATTCAAATTATCTCCCACTGGGTCCCTCCCACATGTCAGAATTATGGGAGTACAATTCATAATGAGATCTGGGTGGGCACACAGAGTCAAACCACATCAGTTAGTATTAAATAAACTTTAGATAAACTCTTGATTTACAAATAGGAAAACATGCATTATCTTTCAAGTAGCTTGATACATTCATAATATAAAATTTACATAAATTTAATTTAATTGATTCACTGACAGTCTTGAATATTATGTTAATGAAACAACCCAAATGTAATTTTTAATATATCATGAAATGTCCTTGAATTTGAATAATAAAAATATCCTTTCATTCCTAGTTGGTCTGTGGATGGAAACAGACTACCAGCTAAAATTACAAAATAATTTTTCTGAAATAAAGAAAGTTAAGTGGATGACAAAAATCACTATTTTGCACCATGTACTCAACAATTAACATTAAAAACATTCTACTTGGTCATGTAAAATAGTGTTGCCTGTGCATTGCCTTGCCACAGAAAACAAACTTTTATAAAACTTAAGGGGAAAAGAAAATCACTTAAATGTGACAATATGAATATGATTCCCAGCATTTATTGTCTTTTTTTTCACATTTTTTAAAAGATGAAATGATGCGTCTTCCTGCTTTGCTTCACTCTCCCAGGGCCATATTTATATGTGTTCAATTCCACAGGGCTCAGCACTTGGAAGGGTCCACACTCGGTTTATCATTTTTTGCAGTCTTGAATTTCATAATAATTATGAATAAAGGGCTGCACATGCTCATTTTGTACTAGGCCCTGTAAATTATGTAGCCATACTCCTCCACTCTTGCTGATCTACCACTCTTATGACTACCAGGTTTATGGCCCTGATATCTCTGTCTTGTATTTCCTGGCTCACCACACATCTACAGCCATCTGATCTTTGACAAACCTCAGAAAAACAAGAAATGGGGAAAGGATTCCCTATTTAATAAATGGTGCTGGGAAAATTGGCTAGCCAATTTTCAGTAGAAAGCTGAAACTGGATCCTTTCCTTACTCCTTATACGAAAATTAATTCAAGATGGATTCGAGACTTAAATGTTAGACCTAATACCATAAAATCCCTAGA
>NW_012098810.1:171479-175265 GCF_000951045.1 Mandrillus leucophaeus
TCCTTTAGCTAGACACAGAGTGCTAGACAGAAAAGTTCTCCTAGTCCCCACTAGATTAGCTAGACAAAGAGCACTGATTGGTGCGGTTACAAACCTTGAGCTAGACACAGGGTGCTGATTGGTGCGTTTACAAACCTTGAGCTAGACACAGACTGCTGATTGGTGCATTTACAATCCTTTAACTAGACATAAAAGTTCTCCAAGTCCCCACCCAACTCAGGAGCCCAGCTGGCTTCCCCTAGTGGATCCCATGGCTGGGGCCCTGGGTGGAGCTGCCCACCAGTCACTCACTGCAAGCTGGCACTCCTCAGCCCTTGGGCAGGATGTGACCCGGCACCGAGGAGCAGGGGGCGGCACCCCCCCATTGGGGAGGCTCAGGCCGTGGGAGCTCACCAATTGGAGGGGCTCGGGCATTGCGGTGCTGCAGTTCCTGAGCCCTGCTGGGTGGGGAGGCAGCTCAGAGAGAATTGGAGCCTGGCGCTGGTAGGCAGGCAGTACTGTGGGACCCGGTGCACCCTTCACAGCTACTGGCCCAGGTGCTAAGCCCCTCACTGTCGGGGGAGGCGGTGCGCTGGCCTCCCTCTTAGTGTGGGCCCCTGGAGCCTGCGCCCACCGGAAACTCAGGCTGGCCTGCTAGTGCTGCGCACTGCCCTGGTTCCCACCCGTGCCTCTCCCTTCACACCTCCCCCCCGCAAGCAAGCAGAGGTGGCTCTGGCCTCCACCAGCCCAGAGAGGGGCTCCCACAGGGCAACAGAAGGCTGAAGGGCTCCTCAAGCACGGCCAGAGTGGATGCTCAGGCCACGGAGGCGCTGAGAGCAAGGGAGGGCTGCTAGCACATTGTCACCCCTCAATACAGTCTACCAAAATTGAACCAAGGACAGGTGAATCATCTGACATCAGGAGTTTGAGACCAGCCTGACCAACATGGTGAAACTCTGTCTCTACTAAAAAAAGACAAAAAATTAGCCAGGAGTGGTAGTGCACACCTGTAATCCCAGCCACTTGGGAGGCTGAGATAGGAGACTAGCTTGAACCTGGGAGTTGGAGGTTGCAGTGAGCGGAGATTGCACCATTGTACTCCAGCCTGGGGAACAAGAGAGAAACTCCCATCTCAAAAAAAAAAGGGCGAAAAATAAAATACTAGTAATCCAAATCCAGCAACACATTAAAAAGATCATTCATCATGACCAAGGAGCATTTATGAGAGAGAGACAAGGATGGTTTAACATAGGCAAATTAATGAACATGATACATCAAATCAACAGAATAAAGGACAAAAACCATATGATCACCTTGATAAATGCTGAAAAGGTATCAGAAAAATACACAATATTCCTTCATGATAAATACTCTCAAGTTAGGTATAGAAAAAAACCCACCTCAACACAATAAAGGCCATAAATGACAAACCCATAGCCAACATCATATTTAATGAGGAAAAGTTAAAAGCTTTTTCTCTAAGAGCTGGAATAAGACATAAATGCCTACTTTTACCACTTTTACTCAACACAGTGCTAGAAGTCCTAGCCAGAACAATTAGGCAAGAGGAAAAAAATAAAGAGCATCCAAACTGGAAAAGGATGAAGCTAATTTGTCTCTGTTTGCATATGGCATAATCTTATACATAAAAGACCCTAAAACCTCTTCAAAAATGCCTTAGAAATAAGCAAATTCAGTAAAGTCGCAGGATACAAAATCAACATACAAAAAATAAGCGGTGTTTCTATATACCAAGAATAAACTACTTTTTAAAAAATCAAGAAAGTAGGACGGGCACGGTGGCTCAAGCGTATAATCCCAGCACTTTGGGAGGCTAATGTGGGCAGATCACCTGAGGTCAGGAGTTCAAGACCAGCTTTGCCAACATGATGAAATCTCAACTCTACTAAATATACAAAAATTAGCCAGTAGTGATGGCAGGTGCCTGTAATCCCAGCTACAGGCTTAGGCAGGAGAATCGCTTGAACTCGGGAGGCAGAGGTTGCAGTGGGCCAAGATACCCTCTCTGCACTCCAGCCTGGGCAGCAGAGTGAGACTCCATCTCAAAAAAAAAAAACAAAAACAAACAAACAAACAAAACAAACAAACAAACAAACAAAAAATTCAAGAAAGTAATGTCAATAGCTATAAATAAAGAAAATACCTAGAAATAAACTATCACAATAAGCAAATGCTCTCTGCAAGAACAACTACAAAATCCTAATTAAAGACATTGAAGAGAATACACACACACACAATCCCATATTCATAAATAGGAAGAATATTTTGAAAACGAGCCTACTACCAAAAGCAATCTAAAAGTTTAATGCAATTCTTAACTACCAATTAGATTCCTCACAGAACTAGAAAAAACAATCCTAAAATGTGTATGGAACCAGGAGAGATCCTGAATAGCCAAAGCAAACCTAAGTAAAAAGAACCAACCTGGAAGCATCACACTTCAAGAGTTCAAAATATACTCAAAGTTGTAGTATCTAAAAGAGCATGGCACTGGCATAAAAACAGACCCAAACCAATGTAACGGAATAGAGTATCCAGAAACAAATTCACGTTTAAAGCCAATTGATTTTCAACAAATGTACCATGAATATTTATTGGAGTAGGGACTTCAATAAATGATACTGGAAAACCAGTTATTTATATGCAGAAAAATAAAATTATATTTTACCATATATAAAAATCCACTCAAAATCTATTAAAGACTTAACTGTAAGACCTAATACTATTTAACTACTAGAAAAAACATCAAGGAAATGCTTGAAAACATTGGTCTAGGCAAAGATTTTATGGAAAATACCTCAAAATCATAGATAAGAAAAGCAAACTAGATTAATGTAATTTAATAAAAATAACAGCTTCTGTACAGCAAAATAAATATCTAGAATATACAATAAACTAAAACAACTCAACAACAGCAACAACAACAAAACAGAAATTAGTTTTTTAAAGGACACATGAGCTGAATACATATGTCTCAAAAGAAATGCAAGTAGTCAATAGGTGTATTTTTAAAATGTTCATCATCACTAATCATCAGGGAAACGAAAATCAAAACCATAATGAGATATTCCATTACTACAGTTAAAATGACTAGTATCAAATAAAAATTAAATGCTGGTGAGAATGTGGGGAAAGGGAGACTCTTATACACTAATAGTGGGAATGTAAGTTAGTACAGTCATGATGGAAAACAGGATGGACGTTTCTCAAAAAACTAAAAATAGAACTACTGTATGATCCAACAATATTAATAGTGAGTAAACAGAATGAAAGGAAATCAACATATTAAAAAGATATCTGCACTCCCATGTTTAGTACAGGCTATTTACAACAGTCAAGATAATTGTTTATTGACAAAAGAATAGATTTTTTAAAAAATTGTATATATGTAAAGTGTAATATCACTTAGCCATAAAAAAAGAACAAAATTACGTTATTAGTAGCAACATGGATGAATTTGGAGCACATTATGCTAAGTGAAATAAGCCAGGCATGGAAAGATAAATATTTCATGTTATCATTCATAAGTGGAAGCTAAAAACTGTTGATCTCATAGAAGGAGACAGTAGAATGGTGGTTACTAGAGCCTGAGAAGTCTAAAAGAGGATATCCAAATGTTGTTAAATGGGTAGAAAAGTACACCTAGGTAGGAGGAATGAGCTTTATTGTTTTATAGCACCACAAGGTGACTATAATTAGCAACAGTTTATTATATATTTTCAACAGTTCATTATATATTTTCAGTTTATTATATAATAAAATACATAACATATACACACTCTCTAT
>NW_012098810.1:175346-179844 GCF_000951045.1 Mandrillus leucophaeus
CTGCGGGGTTTTCTTGAACTTCCCCTTATCATTCCCCCCAGCAATTGATAAGATTAAGATGTTTATTTAAAAAATGCAAATGATTTTACTTACTGAGAGCATCCTATTTCTTACAAAATGTAGAAAGGAAAGTGACATATGCTTATTTCTTGTATCTTCACCTTGCTTTTGTATGCTTTTATTGTTATAACATTATACACGTGCTTTAATATTTACTTCATAGTTAGTACTCTTGTTTCATTGAAACTAAGAAGTCCATGCCTAAGACTGGCTATTTCGATTCCTCTTATACTGGTTTTATTAGCTTCAATCTCAGAAGATGATATGTTCTTGTTGTTTCCTCAAATTCTAGTCAGATACTCCATTTCCAATCTTACTATATTCTTGTGGGATACATGTGGAAAATCATTATAATGGTAAAAGCAATTTTTTTTCTATGCAAAGAGGCATATATTCTGTATTGTTAAAAGGTAATTTCTTAAAGCTAAACACCTCATTGGATTTAGGGGACTGAAGTATCTTCACCTAAACAAAATAATCAGCACACACACACACACACACCCCCCACAAAATCCCCAACTGGAACATTAATGGTGAACACATTTAATATGTTTAGTATTTTTAGCCATGCTAGCAAATCGAAATTTCAGAAAAAAATACGCAAACAAGAAATCAAACCACAACCAGTTTATTAATATAAAGAAACTTTAATATGTGAATAGTCCTAATTCAAAAGCAGTTCGTAAATGTTTTCTTGAGGAAATCATTTAAATCTCATGGAAATATGTGTAAGAAATAAGAGCAAGTATGTGTAAGAACAAATGGTAGGTGATGCAGGGGATATATGAATAACACCCAGGTTGCAAACGTGTTTCTATATCATTGAGGTTATATTCAAAATAAAACTCACTATCCCCAAAATAATTGGCATTCATTTTCTCTTGGACTATAAATGTTCTCATTTTGTTTACTCATCAAACTACATCTGTCATAATTATTTATAATATCCTCCCTGGTGTTATTAAATGGAAAAGATCTTCATGCAAATAAATGTTATATGTGTCTGAAATTATATTATCTGAAGAGTGGTTTTATATGATGACAAACTCTGAAATTATACATTTTCTGGAACTTCTACCCACACTTGTGTCTGTGCATGTGTTTTTGTGTTTTTTGTTTTTTTTTTTTGGAGTGCTCGTCTACTCAAACACCCTAACACATTATGACATGCTTTATTGCTGAAATGGTCTGATTCCATAATTTAAACAAGTCAAAGTTAATTTCAAGGTAGCACTTGACCACGTGACATTGATGTGATCAGAATAGATCGGACAATTCTCTGAGAAAAGACACTTACTTATCCCTATGTTATTGCTATCATACATTTCTCTCAAGTTCACAGTTATTGATCAGACTGATTATAGGAGCAGCAAACAAAACCACTCCAAAAACTATTTTATTGACAAACTTTGGTTAATTTCTCAGCTTTTTTCTTTTGCTTTCATCATTTTTCATTGACACATAATAATCCCACATATTTATGTGGTAGATTGTGACATTTTGATATTTGTATACAATGCATCATGGTCAATTCTGGGTAATTAGCTTATCCATCACCTCCAACGCTTGTCATTTCTTTGTGTGGAGAACATTCAAAATCTGCTTTTCTAGTGATTTAAACATATACAATAAATTGTTGTTAATTACAGTCACCCTATAATATTACATTTATGAATACATGAAAAGTATAAAATGACTGGTAGAACAGATACATGAAGGAGAAAGAGAAAAGATACAAAATCCCTAACAGCAGAATACCACTAAAACACAATGATAAACAATAAGAGAGGAAGAAAGAAACAAAGCATATAGTAATACAAAACAACCAGAACACTATTAACAAAATTGCAGGAGTAAGTCTTCAGCTTTCAGTAATAACCTTGAATGTAAATGGATTAAATGCCCCTACTTAAAAGATTGGCTCAAGGAATTTTTTAATGACCCAATTATATGCTGCCTACAAGAAAATTACACTCTCTGAAAAGACACAAATAAATGGAAACATTAGAAATAGAAAAATATAGTCCATGCAAACAGAGGTCAAATGGAGCAGGAGAGCTATACTTAGATAAACAGACTATAAATTTTTTAAAAAACTATAATTATACAATGACAAAGGAAAAATCAGCAAGAACATATAACAATTATAAATATGTATTCACTGAACACCAGAGCATACTGATATATAAAGCAAATATTATTAGATCTAAAGGAATAGATAGACTCCAATACTATAACAGTTGGGATTTCAATGTCCAGCTCTGAGCATTAGGTCATCTGGAGAGACAAATCAATAAAGATACATTAGATTTAAACCGTGCTTTATATAAAATGGATCAAACAGACATTTAAGGAACATTTTATTCAGCAACTACAGAATACACATTCTTTTCCTTAGCACATGGAACATTATCTAAGACAGGCTACATGTTAGGCAATGAACCAAGTCTCAACAAATCTAAAAGATTTAGAATTTTATTATGTATCTCTTCTGACCACCATGGAATAAAACTAGAAATCAATAAAAATAAAATTTTAAATTGTACAAATAAATTGTAACAATATACCCTTGAATGACCAACAGGTCAATGAAGAAATTAAGAAGGAACAAATAAAAATATAAACATAAATTATAGAATCCAGCAAATACATTAAGACGGAAATTCATAGGAGTAAATGCCTACACCAGAAAAGAAAAAAAAATCAAATAAACAATATAATGATGCATCTCATGGAACTAGAAAAACAAGAACAAAGCAAATTCAAAATTAGTAGAAGAATAATAAAGATCAGAACGGAAATAAAATTGAGACTAAAATAGGTTCAATAAGTTGTTTTTCTGAAAATATAATAAAGTGAGAAACCATTGGCTAGATTAACCAAGAAAAAAGAAAACAAGACCCCCCAAAATGAAAAAAGAATCCAAAAAAATAAAAAGACATTACAACCAACACCACAGAAATACAAACGATCATTGGACACTATTACAAACAACTAGACGTGAACAAATTTTTGGACAAATACTGTTTCCAGAATTGGTGGGTTCTTGATCTCGCTGACTTCAAGAATGAAGCTGCGGATCCTCACGGTGAGTGTTACAGTTCTTAAAGATAGTGTGTCTGCAGTTTGCTTTTTCAGATGTTCAGATGTGTCCCGAGTTTCTTTCTTCTGGTGGGTTCATGGTCTCACTGGCTTCAGAAATGAAACTGTAGACCTTCGCGGTGAGTGTTACAGCTCATAAAGGCAGTGAAGACCCAAAGAGTGAGCAGCAGCAAGATTTATTGCTAAGAGTGAAACAGCAAACACTCCACAGTGCAGAAGTGGTCTTGAGCAGGTTGCCACCACTAGATGGGGCAGCCTGCTTTTATTCCCTTATTTGACCCCACCCACATCCTGCTGATCGGTCCATTTTACAGAGAGCTGACAGGTCCGTTTTGACAGGGTGCTGATTGGTGCGTTTACAAACCTTTAGCAAGACACAGAGTGCTGATTGGTGCGTTTACAGTCCTTTAGCTAGACACAGAGTGCTAGACAGAAAAGTTCTCCTAGTCCCCACTAGATTAGCTAGACAAAGAGCACTGATTGGTGCGGTTACAAACCTTGAGCTAGACATAGGGTGCTGATTGGTGCGTTTACAAACCTTGAGCTAGACACAGACTGCTGATTGGTGCATTTACAATCCTTTAGCTAGACATAAAAGTTCTCCAAGTCCCCAGCCAACTCAGGAGCCCAGCTGGCTTCCCCTAGTGGACCCCATGGCCAGGGCCTTGGGTAGAGCTGCCCACCAGTCACTCACTGCAAGCTGGCACTCCTCAGCCCTTGGGCAGGATGTGACCCCGCACCGAGGAGCAGGGGGCAGCACCCCCCACTGGGGAGGCTCAGGCCGTGGGAGCTCACCAATTGGGGAGGCTCGGGCATTGCGGAGCTGCAGGTCCTGAGCCCTGCTGGGTGGGGAGGCAGCTCAGAGAGAATTGGAGCCTGGCGCTGGTAGGCAGGCAGTACTGTGGGACCCGGTGCACCCTCCACAGCTGTTGGCCCAGGTGCTAAGCCCCTCACTTTCGGGGGAGGGGGTGCGCTGGCCTCACTCTCAGTGTGGGCCCCTGGAGCCTGCGCCCACCAGGAACTCAGGCTGGCCTGCTAGTGCTGCGCACTGCCCTGGTTCCCACCCGTGCCTCTCCCTTCACACCTCCCTGCAAGCAAGCAGAGGAAGGTGGCTCTGGCCTCCACCAGCCCAGAGAGGGGCTCCCACAGGGCAACAGAAGGCTGAAGGGCTCCTCAAGCACGGCCAGAGTGGACACTCAGGCCACGGAGGCGCTGAGAGCAAGGGAGGGCTGCTAGCACTTTGTCACCTCTCAATACAGTCTACCAAAATTGAACCAAGGACAGGTGAATCATCTGACATCAGGAGTTTGAGACCAGCCTGACCAACATGGTGAAA
>NW_012098810.1:185099-188799 GCF_000951045.1 Mandrillus leucophaeus
CTTTGAATGTTCCCAGTAAAAATAAATAATAAATGTTTCAGGTGAGTATACTAATTAACCTGATTTGATCATTACACATTGTATACATGTATCAAAATTTCACACTCTACCCCATAAATATGTACAATTATTACATGTTAATCAAAATAATAAATCCAAAAAATGAAAAAAACCTTTGTGAAAACAAGGTCAAATTAATTGTTATTTAACTTTTTATTTAAATGAATTTGGAAAAGCAAAACAATAGTAATTGGTCAAAAATAAAACAGAATTACTAGTTGCATTTCACTAAGCAACTGCCTTGCCAGTCTAACCTTGGTTCTATAAAAATGCCATCTTCCCAAAGATGCCACTTTCTTCACTAAAGATCATTGTTTTTGCATGAAAATAAATAGGACTACTATTAAAACTAAACTGGCTTCTATAAGTCTTCATCTGTTACAATGATACACCCTTTCTTTTAAGAATAATAACTGTAAAAACCTTATCCAGCAGTCCAATAATAAAAATTAACCCTTTTGTAGCTTAGAGATAGAAATTTCAAAAAGCAATGTATTAAAATCAAGGGGCCAAAAGAAAATTATACTTCTGGAGCCTCACTTAGTATGTGGCACATTCTTAGGTTATTTTCAGTGGTAGAGTATTGTCATTCTTTAGAGAAGATTTGGATTGAAGGAATAGATTACATTTGCACCCTGGTGTGACTAATAAGAAAATGATGAATAAAATTTCATTCTTTTCTTAAAAAATGTGTTGACAAAACATGTGCTCTATAATTTTTTTAAATTTTATAATTTGACTTTTTCACATGTTTTTAAATCAGAACAAAACACAAACAAAGGAAGGCATCAGAATGCATTAGGCAGGTTTTGTTTATTCTATATGCTCACCTACTACATGCATTCATAAGATGATAGGAAGAACTACTTTGGAGTAATTCCTGGACTCATTTGTTTACCACACATTATGTTTCATTTTATTGTTATTTTCATATCATGTAATAAAATCATCCAACATGTGGAACATTACCCTGGTGAATAATAATAAGGCAGCTGAAAACTCTCTAATTTCTTGGCAATGAAGAATAAAAACAAGGAAAACAGAGCAGAAAGGAATTTGAAAACAGTCTGTTCGATAAAACACATACACTTGGTGTTACATACAAGTATCCCTTACCCAAAATGTTTGAAACCAGATGTGATTCAAATTTAATTTTTTTTTTCAGATTTTGAAATACTTGCATGTACCCAATGAAATAGCTTGAGGATAGACACAAGTCTAAACATAAAATTTATTTACTTTTCATATATATGTTAAAAATACAGCCTAAAGGTAATTTAATACAAACTTTTCATAATTTGTGCATGAAACAAAGTTTGTATACAGTTAGCCATCAGAAACCAAAGGTGGCACTCTCAGAGCAAACTTTATGGACAATCTGTGGTTGTTTGACACCACCGTCATTCCTGACTTTGAATTTATATGTTACCAATAAGCAATCATTTTCTTAGTTATTTACATATAAGTGCTTAACAGTAAAAAATATGACATACCATCAATGTAGTAAAAAAGTAAAATGTTCAAGTTAGCTAAGCAGCACAGTAGCATCACCAGAATACCTCTATCAGCTGTTGAACCACAGCATCCACGAGCAACGGTACGCTTTCAGTCACCACCTACGACGTGCTTTGATTAAAAGCTTACTGTACACTGTATTTTATTTTGTTGGGTGAGGAAAATGTCAGAAGCAGTTGAGGAACCTGGAGGTGAATCATCTAGGGATAAGGAGGCATTCTGCTGGATAGCTCTTTAAAATGTTTCCTCCAGACTCATCTGCCTTATTAACAATGGATTTTGTTTTAGAAATATCTCCTTGATTTTATGAACTGACAGGATTTCTTGTTCTGTTATGGATGCACCATGCTCTAGTTCTTCAATAAACCCTTCACACACTTTTCTACCATGTAGGTACTTTTTCGGCAGTGTTAGCATCATGATCTCACTATTATCCCAACCACCTTGATTCACAATCATTTGCCATTTCACCATCAGTCAATGCAGGAACAACTCTAGAACATCATTATAAATGACACAGCTTCAATATTCACTTATTCCAGCTTACTGACAGACTCTGAAGGTATATTTTTGCATATTAAAGGAAATCATTTTTTTATCACTTGACATATAGAATCCTTTAAAGTCATCACCTCATAAATTATCATCACTGAACATAGTCACCAGCAAGAAGTTGTGCCACATATACACAACTCACATTTTAGTAACTGTGTTGCAAGCATTCACAACAGCATATATGGTGTCCTTCATGCTAAACCTCTTTTGAAAACTTTCTATGCCCCCATCTCTGTTCATTGCTGCTAGCATGCTGTTCAAGAAAGTGTTTTTATATTTACTCTTCATTGATCTAAGGATATCATGGTCACATGGATAAATTAATAAAATCACATTTTAGGGAAAAGAGAATGGCATAAACATTATTTTTGATGAGAATTTCAGCTGGAAGATGAGCAGAACAGTTGTCAAGGAATAAAGAAATTATGCAGTCATCATCCAGTCCAGCATCCCTGCAGTGGAACACAAGATGCTACTATAAGATATTTGTGAAACTAATCAGAAACGACGTTCTGGTGATTAATACCTTTTTCTTAGCACAGTAATGGACTGGGAAGAAATTCACCCAGTGAAAACAATGAGCACACAAGCTTTTGCCTATCACAGCAAGTTGACTTAGTGTGCCTGGCCCATTAGCACATCCAAGTACAGTTATTTTGTCCTTGACCTCCTAAATTCCTATAGCAGCTGTCTCATCGCTGTAGTCAGTGTCTTTCTGGGGCAAAAAGACCAAAACAGTGATGATTCATCAGCATTATAGACTTGTTCTGGCGTCACATTTTTATGAGCAATGACGGTGGCAAACTCATTAATGAATTTCTCTGCTGCTTCTTCATCAGTAGTTGTTTTATTATAACAAATCTTAGAAAAGAATGCTCTTTTCTTGAATTTCTGCAAGCAGCCTGTTAAATATTTACAGATCTCTTCAATTTTCAGTTCACCATAATAGATCTTGGCTTGTTTCACGATCAGCATACCGTAAGTAGCATATATTCACTGTGAAAGGACCACTCTTTCATTACACAAGAAAGACCTTCATTTTTAGCTTTATGCACTGCTTTTTAATTTTTAATTAATGTCTGTTCATTACTTTCAGAATATAACTTCAACAGTTTATCTTTCTGTTTTGTCACATCATACATAGTGGTCATTACAATACTATACACTTCTGTAAGACATTTCACACTGTCTTATATTACATTACAGCAATGTCTTCTGCAAGCCATTTCACACTGTCTAGTTTCTCTAACAGGTTAACTTTCTGTGGCATAGATACAAATAAATATTTCCTCTTTCTTATCACTGTTGCCCACAGTGTATATGCAGAACTTTTTTTTGACATTTTGAGCAATATCTTTATAATATGGAGCAGAGAATAAGTAGACGACAACAACAATAAAATACAGTGATTAACGCACAAAGATCTTGGCTTTGAGAAGTTCGTGGGAACATGCCATTGGCACATCCAGTCTGCACCTATGCCATTTCATATGCCATTTTGTGGCCATGCTTGTGTGGGGAAATCTGGGCATGTGTGGAAAATACATTTTGTAGCTGAACAGGGCTGAAG
>NW_012098810.1:190384-192971 GCF_000951045.1 Mandrillus leucophaeus
GGCAGTGTTAGCATCATGATCTCACTATTATCCCAACCACCTTGATTCACAATCATTTGCCATTTCACCATCAGTCAATGCAGGAACAACTCTAGAACATCATTATAAATGACACAGCTTCAATATTCACTTATTCCAGCTTACTGACAGACTCTGAAGGTATATTTTTGCATATTAAAGGAAATCATTTTTTTATCACTTGACATATAGAATCCTTTAAAGTCATCACCTCATAAATTATCATCACTGAACATAGTCACCAGCAAGAAGTTGTGCCACATATACACAACTCACATTTTAGTAACTGTGTTGCAAGCATTCACAACAGCATATATGGTGTCCTTCATGCTAAACCTCTTTTGAAAACTTTCTATGCCCCCATCTCTGTTCATTGCTGCTAGCATGCTGTTCAAGAAAGTGTTTTTATATTTACTCTTCATTGATCTAAGGATATCATGGTCACATGGATAAATTAATAAAATCACATTTTAGGGAAAAGAGAATGGCATAAACATTATTTTTGATGAGAATTTCAGCTGGAAGATGAGCAGAACAGTTGTCAAGGAATAAAGAAATTATGCAGTCATCATCCAGTCCAGCATCCCTGCAGTGGAACACAAGATGCTACTATAAGATATTTGTGAAACTAATCAGAAACGACGTTCTGGTGATTAATACCTTTTTCTTAGCACAGTAATGGACTGGGAAGAAATTCACCCAGTGAAAACAATGAGCACACAAGCTTTTGCCTATCACAGCAAGTTGACTTAGTGTGCCTGGCCCATTAGCACATCCAAGTACAGTTATTTTGTCCTTGACCTCCTAAATTCCTATAGCAGCTGTCTCATCGCTGTAGTCAGTGTCTTTCTGGGGCAAAAAGACCAAAACAGTGATGATTCATCAGCATTATAGACTTGTTCTGGCGTCACATTTTTATGAGCAATGACGGTGGCAAACTCATTAATGAATTTCTCTGCTGCTTCTTCATCAGTAGTTGTTTTATTATAACAAATCTTAGAAAAGAATGCTCTTTTCTTGAATTTCTGCAAGCAGCCTGTTAAATATTTACAGATCTCTTCAATTTTCAGTTCACCATAATAGATCTTGGCTTGTTTCACGATCAGCATACCGTAAGTAGCATATATTCACTGTGAAAGGACCACTCTTTCATTACACAAGAAAGACCTTCATTTTTAGCTTTATGCACTGCTTTTTAATTTTTAATTAATGTCTGTTCATTACTTTCAGAATATAACTTCAACAGTTTATCTTTCTGTTTTGTCACATCATACATAGTGGTCATTACAATACTATACTCTTCTGTAAGACATTTCACACTGTCTTACATTACATTACAGCAATGTCTTCTGCTTCACACTGTCTAGTTTCTCTAACAGGTTAACTTTCTGTGGCATAGATACAAATAAATATTTCCTCTTTCTTATCACTGTTGCCCACAGTGTATATGCAGAACTTTTTTTTGACATTTTGAGCAATATCTTTATAATATGGAGCAGAGAATAAGTAGACGACAACAACAATAAAATACAGTGATTAACGCACAAAGATCTTGGCTTTGAGAAGTTCGTGGGAACATGCCATTGGCACATCCAGTCTGCACCTATGCCATTTCATATGCCATTTTGTGGCCATGCTTGTGTGGGGAAATCTGGGCATGTGTGGAAAATACATTTTGTAGCTGAACAGGGCTGAAGCAGTCTTTTTACTATGGGGATGTTGAATAGACTGCATGCTGTGCCTGTGTTTTAACTGTGACCTGTCTCATGAGGGCAGGTGTAGAATTTTCTCCTTGTGGCATCATGTTGGTGCCCAAAAAGTTTTGAATTTTGGAGCATTTCAGATTTCAAATTCTCTGTTAGGAATGCTCCATCTGTACTCAACAATCACTGCATTTATTGGTTTTCTATTAGTTCCAGAAACTGTGAAATTTGGAGTTGAATATTCTTGATGAGCATATCATGAGGTAACTATAATTAATTTAAAATTAGATAAAAGATTGGCATTATAAATACAGTATAAATGACCAGGCTATGGAGACTGAAGAATGGCTAAGAAAAGTTCCTTGGAAGGAGGTGAAATTTTAGCTTCTTTTGCAAGGCAAGTGGGGTTATGTTAAGAACTCATGTGTCAATCAATTACAATATAACTATTTAATATTGGTCTTCTTATATAGACTCTATAATCTCTGAGCTCAGGGTGTCCCTTTGTAGTTTCTCAATGTCTCTCATAAAGTAGATGTTTATAATATCAGTTGAATGAATAAGTGGTATATAGCAGAAACTGCATCTTTGTGTCAGAAATCAACACAGAGACTCAGTAAAGTTTTATTCAGGAAATAGAAAAATTTAGCCAAAGTCTTGCTATTTGTAGGAAAAACAAAGGTTAAAGCCATTGGTTGCTGGAGAGTGAATTAAATATAACCCCAAGATTTGAGGTTGGTTCTACTATAAGTATAAACAGGCAGTCAGGAGAAATGTTTGTCTTGAGTCCACAGGGGGAAAAAAAAAGAAGTTTAGGACATTTTAAATTTAGATATCCAGCATATATTACATCACAAACTATCAGG
>NW_012098810.1:197856-199472 GCF_000951045.1 Mandrillus leucophaeus
AATTAGCCGGGTGTGGTGGCGGGCGCCTGTAGTCCCAGCTACTCGGGAGGCTGAGGCAGGAGAATGGCGTGAACCCGGGAGGCGGAGCTTACAGTGAGCCGAGATCTCTGCTCTGCACTCCAGCCTAAGCAACAAAACGAGACTACGTCTCCGATAAAAATAATAATAAAGATTATAAACCATATCAAAAAACAAGAAAAAAAATACTGCCAAATAATCAACTAAACAAGACCAAGGTATTACATAGATGTTGAGACTATTTGACATGGAATTTAAAATTAATATAATTAATAGTTTAAAGGCTCTAAAAAGAGTAATAAATTTTAGAAGAGTTAGTAAAACTGTAAGAAAGAATAAAATGGAAATGAAAAAGAAGAAAAACACAGTAATGGAGAT
Organism: Mandrillus leucophaeus; assembly: GCF_000951045.1. Lineage (NCBI taxonomy): Eukaryota > Metazoa > Chordata > Mammalia > Primates > Cercopithecidae > Mandrillus > Mandrillus leucophaeus. Next base: position 198,253 of record NW_012098810.1, read on the forward strand.
AAAGAATGCCTTCAATAGGCTCCTTAGTGGACTCAATTCAGATGAAGTAAGAGTAGATCAACTTATAAATATGTAGACAGAAACTAACCAAACATAAACACAGAGAAAATAAAGTTAAAGAGCATGCAAGAGCCATAGTACAATATCAAATCGTTTAATATGTTCTTAATTGAAATATTAGATATAAGAAGAGAGAAATTGAGAAAAGATATATTTGAAAAAATGAAGAAGAATGTTCTAAAAGTATAGCCAGACACCAAATCACAAATCCAAGGAGCTTGGAAATCACTAAGCAAGCTAGCCATTATATAATTTTTGTGAGCTTTCATCACTTTGACAAAAAATACACCTGTAATAAACCTTTCATTTTTCAGCCCCATATCCAAATTATTTGCTCTTGAATGCTGTGGCTGAGAGTATGCAGATTACATTTCCCAGGCCCTGTGACGGCTAGTTTCCTGGTAGTTTCTGCCAATAGGAGGTGCTAATAGGAGATCAGATGGCATGAGAATGGAAGAAGCCACTGTCTTCCTCTCTTTTTGCACCTGGCAAGATTACTAGATGTGCACATTTATTAAGAAATTTTAACTTTAATCACAGGACTCAACTTTTCTGATTCCAGAATTGTAGAAGCTCCACCATTGCAGTTCCAGTACTACCCAGGTGGCCTCTCCTCAGTCTCTGAAAGCTCCTATTCCTCCTCACTTTAATTCACCCACCTGTGCAATAGGGGCCGGTGGCTGCTGCTTACTTTACATACCGACAGCTTAGTTAAGTGACTCCATCCTTTCCTCTCTCAGCACTTCCAATACATACAACCAGTTTTCTCTAGTGTGGCTTCAGTTTTCCTTACAGGACACTAACAAGGAAACCAATGCACAAGGGGAACAGGGAGTTCCCTTATTTTACTAATTCAAGTACTTGTTGCTAAAGTCAAAACCATATATATACACATACACACACACACACACACACACATATGGTTAAACTATATCTATCTATATAAACTACATAGTTTAATTATATATACATAGTTAAAACCAAAGCATATCTATTTGTCTACATATACAAACACACACGCATATACAATGCCAACTCTCTCTATAGATAGATAATGGATGGACAGATATAGAAAGAGAGATTAGGGAGGGAGAGACCCTTGAACAACGTGAGGGTTAGGGGTGCTGATCCCAGTGTAGTTGCAAATCTACCTATAACTT
>NW_012098810.1:204907-205897 GCF_000951045.1 Mandrillus leucophaeus
GAGACTAAGTGAAATAAATACTGGCTATAGGAAAACTTGAATTTCTCAAACCAGGTACTATTTAAATATAAGCTATTGATATGTTGTCCAAAATTTGAATTTGGCAATTCTTGGTTAAGAATATAAATATAGGAGGAGGTAGAGAAAAATGGAGGAACAGAAGGCTCTTCCAATCTCTACCCCACCCACCCCACCAAAAGGACACCAATTTAACAACTATCTACACAAAACAGGCACCTTAATAGAACCAAAAATCAGGTGAGCATTCACAGTACTTCGTTTTAACTTCCTATTGCTGAAGGAGGCACTTGAAGAGGTAGAAGAAACAGTCTTCAAATGCTAAGCGGTCCTTACCCCATCCCCTGGAAGTGGTGATGATGTGCAGAGATGGAATCGGAACTCTTGGGAGAGGGAGGGCACAATAATTGTGAGACATTACATTGAACTCAGTGCTGCCCTGTTATAGCAGAAAGTTAAACTAGAATGAACTCAGTTCATGCCTGCTCATGAAGGGAGCATTTTAAACCAGCCCTAGCCAGAGAGGAATCACCCATCCCAGCAGTAAGAACCTGAACTCCTGCAAGCCTTGCCACCATGGGCTAAAGTGCTCTGGAGCTCTAAATAAACTTGAAAGGCAGTGTAGACCACAAGGATTACAACAGCTATGCAACTTTTAGTGCTGAACTGAGCTCAGAGTTGGGGGACTTCAGGGGCATGTGACCTACTGAGACACCAACTGGGGAAGCTAGAAGAGTGCTGGCACCACAACTCCCCTAACCCCAGGATGCACAGCTCGAAGCTTCAAAAGAGACCCCATCCTTCCACTTGAGGAGAGGAGAAGGAAGAGTGGAGAGTACTTTGTCTTGCATCTCAGAAATCAACTCAACCACAGCAGAAATAAGACACCAGTTGGAGTCATGAAGTTCCCTTTCCAAGCCCTAGCTCCCAGATGACATTTCTAAATACACTTTGGACCAGAAGAGAACCTGC
>NW_012098810.1:209217-211481 GCF_000951045.1 Mandrillus leucophaeus
TGCCTGTTTGAGGAGGGTTTCTAAATTGATCAGTTGAAAATGCTTTGTGATAAAAGGTGTAGATACCCAAATTAGGATAGATTTATAGCAACCAATTTTGATTGAGTCCCTTACTTTTGCTGAAGTTTACGTGCACATTTGATTTAACTCTACACAACACACATTTATAAGAAGAATAGGCACTAATACTCTTTTCATAGAACTTAGAGGAGATTAAAAGGCTTTCTTCAATGTAAATTTAGTTCTGTATGACTACAAATTCCATGTTGCTTCCATGACAATATTGAATTTTTTTTTTCTTTTTTTTTTTAGTTTTCTATAAGTCCTTTAACTTTGGATGAACCATTTTCCAAGTCAGTAACATTGGAAAACTGTATGAAACACATATTAATGGTAAGACTTAGATCTGCCTTGTAATTTTGATAAGCACTACCCACATGTGCTTAGATGTTAAATTGTTAATTAGAATTGGTTAACATTAAAATTTAATTCCTGACTAGCAGTACCCACATTTCAAATGTTCAATAGCCACATGTGTCTAGCCATATTGGTGAACACAGTCATAGAATATTTCTATTACAGAAAATTCTATTGAATAACATTGATTTAGAATATAAGATATTTATAAAGGGAAAGTAAATGCATCCTTTATTTTCTCTAAAATTAATTTTATGTCATTTCCAATTTTTCTCTTTAATGCATTTCAAGGGTATAAAACATAATTTCTTAAAATGCAGTAGTTTCAAATGATACAGTAACAAGTATAAGATCTTTAGGCCACATGCCTACAAAAATGTAAAATGCAACACTGAATGAAAATTTCATAAGCCTATTGACAAATTAAAAAATGGAGGAGTCAGAACTCAGGCACTGTTTCTCAAACTGGAAACAATAGTTACATTCATAAAAATATAAAAGTATATAGGAAATTATTTTCTAGAAACTGTAAAATATGAAAAAAGAAATTATTGGCTTAAAAAAATAGAAACCAGTTATCAAAATCACTTTAATGAAGCAGAAGTAGGGAAACTGTAAGAATGCTAAAACTCATTTACATACATAGAATACTGACAACACACCTAAGAAGAAAAATCAAATTGAATGGTACTTTGAAAAGACAGACCAAGACATTAACAATGCCAACAACAACAACAAAACTGCCATTTCTCTCCAGCAATAAGTAGCAATATGTAGATTACAAGGTACATTAGAGGAAAAGGCCATGGAAAAATTATTGATCACACCCAAGTTAATAATGGTAGCACCAAGGTCAGGAACCATGACCATTGTCACTCACACAGTGCTCAGCAAGTGATCCCTCTTACCATCCCCAGGGGAAGAGTCACACTGTGGAGAGAATAGCAAAGAGCACAACAATGCCTACCAACAGGAACAGTCCTAGGGTGTCAATTCATTGCATTGTTTGAAGGTGTCACAGTTACCAAGAGGAACATGGACAACATATCACACTCACCTATCACATAGGCACTGAATAGAACAAGACTTTACTTAGAAAAGACACAGAGAAAGATCAGCTTCTGTAGTAAGCATAGGTTCCCTACAACCAGCAGGTCTCAGCCTGTATGTAGCTCATGCAGGGAGATACTCCACACTTAGCCACTTTGTGCTGAAGACGAATGATCCACTTCCCTCCTCACTTGGATTATAGATAGCAGTGTGGTTGGTTAGGTGCCATATTATACACATGCTTAAGTAGAACAAGAATGTACAAAAGAAACCTGGAAAAGGGAAGAAATGTTCAAAGTGATATGCCTGGCACAAGCTGTGAGGACTAGTTATCTGCACGTAAGAAAATGTTTCAGGTATAAGACACACTCTTATGTCAACCGTAGAAGGGTAGGCAGGCTGCACTCACAGTTTTACAAGCTTCCCAACATACAGTCTCATAAGTTGATTCATTTTCTCTCATCCTTAATCTCCTTATATGTATTTTAGAATAATATTTTGTTTCTGTGTTCTTTTTGTGTGTGTGTGAATAACTCAGAGGGTATTTGGGAGACTAAGTGAAATAAATACTGGCTATAGGAAAACTTGAATTTCTCAAACCAGGTACTATTTAAATATAAGCTATTGATATGTTGTCCAAAATTTGAATTTGGCAATTCTTGGTTAAGAATATAAATATAGGAGGAGGTAGAGAGAAATGGAGGAACAGAAGGCTCTTCCAATCTCTACCCCACCCACCCCACCAAAAGGACACCAATTTAACAACTATCTACACAAAACAGGCACCTTAATAGAAC
>NW_012098810.1:212231-216094 GCF_000951045.1 Mandrillus leucophaeus
AAATAAGACACCAGTTGGAGTCATGAAGTTCCCTTTCCAAGCCCTAGCTCCCAGATGACATTTCTAAATACACTTTGGACCAGAAGAGAACCTGCCGCCCCAAATGGAAGGACCTAGAACTGGCAGAATTTATCACTGGCTAACTGAAGAGCCCTTGGGTGGGATCTTCAGTGAAAAATCAGTGGTGATACCCAGGTAGTACGTCATGAGCCTTGGGTGAGACTCTGAAACTTGCTGGCCTCAGATGAGACTCAGCACATTCTCAGCTATAGGGGCTATAGGAAAAGATGAGACTCAGCACATTCCCAGCTATGGTGGCTATAGGAAGAGACTACTGCTTGACAAAAGCAGACAGAAAATAAAGGAGACTTTGTCATATGTACATTAGGTACCAGCTCAGCCAAAGCAGTGGTGGAATACCAAGCAGACTCTTGGGGTCCCTGATTCCAGGACTTGGCTCTTGGAAAGCATTTGTGGAACTGCCCTGGGCCCAAAGGGAGCCCACTGCCCTGACGAGTGATTCCTAGCTCAGGCACCATTCACAAGCTGATTAAAGAGCCATTGGCCTAAGGGAACATCAGAGATAGCCTAGCAGAATTCCCTGTGGGCTTGTGGTGGTGGTGGCCACAGGGCCAGGTCCTCTGCCTTTGGAAAAGAGGGAAGAGTGGGAACGACTGCATTTTGTGGTTTTAGTGTCATCTCAACTGCAGTACAATAGAACACAAGGTAGACTTCTAAGGTTTCTGACTCTAGTTCCTGGCTTCTGGACATTACCTCTGAAACTGCCCAAGGCCTAGGAGAACTTGCTTCCCTGAAGAGAAGGAAACAAGCCTGCCCGGCTTCAGCAATTGCTGATTGTAGAATCCCAGGGCCTTGAGAAAATATAGGAGGTAGCCAGGAAGTGGTTATGGCAGGCCTTGAATGAGACCCAGTGCTGTGCTGGGTCAGGTCTGACCTAGCACAGTCCCAATGGTGGTGGCCACAAAGGTGCTTGTGTCACTCCACCTTTATATCCCAATGGCTTAGAACAGAGAGAGAGACAGAGAGAGACTCCATTTGTTCGAGAGAAAGTAACAGAACAGAACAACAGTCTCTGCCAGGTAATCCAGAGAATTCTCCTAGATCTTGTCTGAGACCATCAAGGTGGTACCTCCAATCTGCATAAACCACAGTGCCACTGGGCTTGGGGTGTCCCTTAATGCAGATCAACTTAAATTGCAACACTCAAGGGCTTTCAAATACCTGAAAAGCCTTCCCAGAAACAAAGGGTACAAATAAGCTCAGACTATAAAGACTACAACAAATACATAACTTTTCAATGCCCAGACACAGATAAACAATTACAAGTGTCAAGATAACCCAGGAAAATGACCTCACAAAGTGACTAAATAAATGTAGTAGTCTGCTTTCTTTTTTTTTTTTTTTTTTTTTTGAGACGGAGTCTCGCTCTGTCACCCAAGCTGGAGTGCAGTGGCCGGATCTCAGCTCACTGCAAGCTCCACCTCCCAGGTTCACGCCATTCTCCTGCATCAGCCTCCCTAGTAGCTGGGACTACAGGCGCCCGCCACCTTGCCTGGCTAGTTTTTTGTATTTTTTTAGTAGAGATGGGGTTTCACCATGTTAGCCAGGATGGTCTTGATCTCCTGACCTTGTGATCCGCCCGTCTCGGCCTCCCAAAGTGCTGGGATTACAGGCTTGAGCTCTGCTTTCATGCTGCTGCTAAAGAGATACCTGAGATTGGGCAATTTACAAAAGAAAGAGGTTTATTGGACTTACAGTTCCACATGGCTGGGGAGGCCTCACAATCATGGCAGAAAGCAAGGAGGAGCAAGTCACATCTTAAAGTGGATGACAGCAAGCAAAGAGAGAGTGTATCAGCAGGAGAAATGCCAGATGCTTACAAAACCATCAGATCTCATGAACACTTACTCACTATCAGGGTAACAGTATGGGAGAACCACCTCCATGATTCAAATATCTCCCACCAGTTCCTCCCACAACATGTGGAAATTATGAAAGTACAATTCAAGATGACACCTGGGTAGGTACACAGAGCCAAACCATATCATTCTGCCCCGACCCCTCCCAAATCTCATGTCCTCACATTTCAAAACAAAGCATGCCTTACTATCAGTCCTCCAAAGTCTTAACTCATTTCAGCATTAACTCAAAAGTCCATAGTCCAAAGTCTCATCTAAGACAAGGCAAGTCTCTTCTGCCCATGAGCCTGTAAAATCAAAAGCAAGTTAGTTCTTAGATACAATGGGGATATAGGCATTGGGTAAATATAGACATTCCAAAGGAAAGGAATTGGCCTTTAGGCTACAGGTCCTATGCAAGTCTGAAATCTAGCAAGGTACTCAAATCTTAAAGCCACAAAGTGATCTCCTTTGACTCCATGTCTCATATTCAGGTCACGTTGATGCAAGAGGTAGGTTCACAAAGTCTTGGGCAGCTCCACCCCTGTGGCTTTGCAGAGTATAGCTCCCTAACTGGCTGCCTTCATGGGCTGGTATTGTGTCTGTGACTTTTCCAGGTGAACGGTACAAGCTGTCAGTAGATCTACCATTCTGGGGTCTGGAGGACGATGGCCCTCTTCTCACAGCTCCACTAAGTGGTGCCCCAGTAGGGACTCTGTGTGGTGGCTCTGACCCCACATTTCCCTTCCACACTGTCCTAGCAGAGGTTCTCTGTGAGAGCCCTTCCCCTGCAGCAAACTTCTGCCTGGATATCTAGGCATTTCCATACATCCTCTGAAATGTAGGTGGAGGTTACCAAACCTCAATTCTTGATTTCTGTGCACCTGCAGGCTCAACACTATGTGGAAGCTGCCAGGGCTTGGGGCTTTCCCCGTCTGAAGCCACAGTCTGAGCTCTATGTTGACCCCTTTCAGCCATGTCTCGGGGGGCTAGGATGAAAGGTACCAAGTCCCTAGACTGAATATAGCATGGGAAACCACATTTTCTTCCTACCCCTGCAGGCCTATGATGGGAGGGACTTCCATGAAGACCTTTGACATGCCCTAGAGATATTTTCCCCATTGTCTTGGGGATTAATGTTCTTTACTTATGCAAATTTTTGCAGCCAGCCTGAATTTCTGCTCAGAAAATGTGATTTTCTTTTCTATCACACTGTCAGGCTGCACATTTTCCAAATTGTTAAGCTCTGCTTCCCTTATAAAACCGAATGTCTTTAACAGCACCCAAGTTACCTCTTGAATACTTTGCTGCTTAGAAATTTCTTCTGCCAGATACCCTAAATCACCTCTCTCAAGATCAAAAGTCCACAAATCTCTGGGACAGGGGCAAAATGCCACCAGTCTCTTTGCTAAAGCATAACCAGGGTCACCTTTGCTGCAGTTCCCAACAAGTTCCACATCTCCATCTGAGACCACCTCAGCCCAGCTTTCATTGGCTATATCATTATCAGCATTTTGAAAAAAGTCATTCAACAACTCTCTAGGGAGTTCCAAACTTTCCCACATTTTTCTGTTTTCTTCTGAGCCCTCCAAACTGTTCCAGTCTCTCCCTGTTACCCAGTGGCAAAGTTGCTTCAACATTTTTGGGTATCTTTTCAGCAACACCCCACTCTACTGATACCAATTTACTGTATTAGTTCATGCTCATGCTGCTGATAAGGACATACCCATGACTGGACAACTTACAAAAGAATGAGGGTTATTGGACTTACAATTCCACATGGCTAGGGAGGCCTCACAATCATGGCAGAAGGCAAGGAGAAGCAAGTCACATCTTACATGGATGGCACCAGGCAAAGACAGAATGTACCAGCAGGGGAAATGCCAGATGCTTATAAAACCATCAGACCTTGTGAGAACTAATTCCTACCACGAAAATAGTATG
>NW_012098810.1:216144-221541 GCF_000951045.1 Mandrillus leucophaeus
CATGCTGCTGATAAGGACATACCCATGACTGGGCAACTTACAAAAGAATGAGGGTTATTGGACTTACAATTCCACATGGCTAGGGAGGCCTCACAATCATGACAGAAGGCAAGGAGAAGCAAGTCACATCTTACATGGATGGCAGCAGGCAAAGACAGAATGTACCAGCAGGGGAAATGCCAGATGCTTATAAAACCATCAGACCTTGTGAGAACTAATTCCTACCACGAAAATAGTATGGGGTAAACCATTTCTAAGATTTGATTATCTCCCACTGGGTCCCTCCCACAACATGTGGGATTATGGGAGTACAATTCAAGATGAGATCTGGGTAGTGACACAGATGTTATTTGATATAAGCCAAACTATATCAATAAGAAACCAGTGACCTATTCTGGAGAAACAGAGACATACAACCTTTTATACAGATAATTCAAAATAGCTGTGTGGAGGAAACTGAAAGGAATTAAACATACAGAGAGGAATTCAGAATTCTATTAGATAAACATAACGAAGAGATTCAACTTATTAAAAAGAATAAAGCAGAGATTCTGGAGCTTAAAAATGTAACTGATATACAGAGAATACATCAGAGTGTCTTAATAGCAGAATTGATCAAGCTGAAAGAACTGTTCGAGATAAAAGACTTAGTGAGCCTGGAGACAGGCTATTTGAAAATACATGGTCAGAAGAGACAAAAGAAAAGAGAACTAAAAAAAAAAAAAAAGTAAATAAAGCACACCTACAAGATCTAGAATATAACCTCCAAAAACAGATCTAAGAGTTATCAGCCTTAAAGTTGAGTTAGAGAAAGTGATAGGGGTAGAAAGCTTATTTAAAGGGATAATAACAGAGAACATCTCAGATCTAGAGAAAGAAATCCATATCCAAATACAAAAAAGTTATAGAACACTAAGCAGGTTTAACCCAAATTAGATTACCTCTAGGCATTGAATAAACTCCTAAAGATGAAAAATGAAGAAATGATCCTAAAAGGAGCAAGAGATAGAAAGAGAAAAAAAGATACAATGGAGTTGCAATATATGTAGCAGCCGACTTTTCAGTGGAAATCTTACAGGCCAGGAAGAGTGGCAGGACATTTAAAGTCCTGAAAGACAACAAAATTACCCTGGAATAGTATATCCGGTGAAAATATCCTTCAAACATAAAAGAGAAATAAACACTTTCTCAGACATACAAAAGCTGAGGAATTTCATAAACACAAGACCTGTCCTACCATAAATACTATAAGTAGTACATCAATCAGAAAGAAAATGAGCAATATAAAATAATCTGAAAGTAAAAACACACTGATAATTGTGAGTACTAAGAAAAACACAGAATATTATAACACTGAAACTGTGGTGTGCAAACTACTGTTATCTTAAGCAGAAACTCTAAAGGATGAACCAATAAAAAATAATAAATATATTTTTATGGCATATATATTACAATAATACATAAATAGAATCAACAAAAAGTTGTAAAGTAAGGTGATAAAATGTAGAGGTTTTTATTTTCTTTGCTTCTTTGTTTATGCTAACAGTGTTAAGTTGTTATCAGCCTAAAATAATGGCTTCTAAGATAGTATTTTCAAAGTTCATGGTAACCTCAAATCAAAAAACATACAACAGGTACACAAAAAATAAAAAGTAAGAAATTAAGTCATATCACCAGAGAAATTCATCTTCATTGAAAGGAAGACAGGAAGAAAGTAAAGAAGGAGAGACAATCACAAAAAAAGGAAACAGAAAACAAACAACAAAATGGTAGGAGTGAGTCCTTACTTATCAACAATGACGTTGCATATTAGTGGACTAAACACTCCACTCAAAAGACATACATTGGATGAATAGATTTTAAAAATATGATACAATGATCTGTTGTATTTAAGAAAAAAATAACCTATTAGGACACCTATAGGCTGAAAATAAAGTGATTAAAATAAAAGACAGTCCACGCCAATGTAAACAAAAAAAAAGAGCAAAAGTAGCTATAACAATATCATACAGAATGGATTGCAAGACAAAAACTGTAAGAAGTGGCAAAGATGATGATAAAGGGGTAAATTCAGTCAGGGGACATAATGATTATAAATAATATCCATCTAACACTGGAGCACCCAGATATATAAAGCAAATATTATTAGAGCTAAAGAAAGAGATAAATGCCAATGCAATAATGATCTAGGATTTTTTTTGCTCCTTAGTTCAGCTAAAACCCAGTTCTTGTCTCATGACCAGGAAAAAATAGGCACAGGGACACATCAAAGAATGTGGAGGGTGCACTTATTAGACAAAAAGAAAGCTCTCAACAAAGAAGGAGGGGGTTCTGCTAAAAGGCTCCCACCTCACAGACTGAATACCACGTCACCACACATGAGCTGAAGAGGCCCGGCTCCCCCTGTTGCATAAGGCATGAATTACTGGTGGGTCCATCCCATTCTCAAAATGTATATGCAGGTCCTCAGTTCACTGCGGGCAAGCCCAGGCAAGACCTTGTGCAGATTCCCTTACCTGCCTCCTGCATCTACCAATAATAGCTGGAGACTTCAATACGCCACGTTCAGCATTAGACAGATCTTCTCACCAGAAAATCAACAAAGAAACATGGGACTTAAACTTCACTATAGACCAAATGGACCAAAGAGATATTTATGATCATTTTATCCAATAGTTGCAGAATATACACTTTTTTTCCCTCAGTACATGGATCATTCTCCAGGAGGTACCATATGTTAACTCACAAATCGACTATTAAAACATTAAAAACCTGAAATAATTTCAAGCATCTTCTCTGACTACAATGAAATAAAACTAAAAATCAATAACAAGTGGAATTTTGGAAATGATATGAATATATGAAAATTAATATGCTCCTGAGTCATGGTCAGTATGTCTATGAATACAAAATTAATTCAGGATAAAAAGTTAATTATGAAGGAAGCTGTAAACTTTCCTGAAACAAACGATAATGCAAACAAAATATACTAAAACATTTGAGATACAGCAAAAGCAGTACAAAGAGGAAGATTATAGCTATACGTTCCTAATCAAAAAAGAAGAAAAACTTAAATGAACAACCAAACAATATATCTTGAAGAATTGAAAAGCATGATAAACCAACAACTAGTAGAAGAAAATGAATCATAAAAATCAGCAGAAATAAATGAAATTGAACAAAAGAAAGCAAAAGGTCAATAAAACATAAAAAAAATAAAACAAGTTAAATAAAAATGACAGAGCTTTAGCCAGATCATGAAAAAAGAGAGAGGACCCAAATAAATAAAATTAGAGATGAAAAAGGAGACATTACAACTGATACTGCAGTAATTTAAAGCATCATTAGTGATACTAAGAGCAAGTGCATACCAATAAATTGGAAAATCTAGAAGAAATGGATAAATTCCTAGACACATAATTGGACACAATTTTAGTTTCTGAACTAGGATGATGTCTAGAACATGAACAGACAAATAACAACAAGATCAAAGCTGTAGTAAAAAGTTTCCAGCAAAGAAAAGCCCAATCCCTGATTACTTCGCTGTTGAATTGTATCAAACAATTACAGAAGTACTGTTACCTATCCTACTTAAATTATTCCAAAAAATAGAGGAGGTGGGAATACTTTGAAACTCTTTCTACATGGCCAATATTACCCTGAAACAAAAACAAAAGACACATAAAAAAGAACTACAGGCCAATATTGCTGATGAATACTGATACAAAAGTCTTCCACAAAATAGCACACCAAATTTCACAACACATTAAAAAGATCATTCATCAGTATGAAGTGAGATTTATCCCTGCAATGAAAGAATAATTCAACATACACAGGTCAATGTGATACCTCATATCAACAGAATGAAGGACAAAAACCATATGATCAGTCCAATTGATGTAAAAAAAAAAAAAAAAAGCATTTGGGAGGGGGCACCCAAGATGGCCGAATAGGAATAGCTCCAGCTACCGGCTCCCAGCATGAGCAACACAGAAGACAAGTGACTTCTGCATTTTCAACTGAGGAACTGGGTTCATCTCACTGGGGTGTGTCGCACAGTCAGTGCTGGTCAGCTGGTGCAGCCCAACCAGCGAGAGCTGAAGCAGGGCGAGGCATTGCCTCACCTGGGAAGTGCAAGGGGGAAGGGAATTCCTTTCCCTAGCCACGGGAAACTGAGACACACGACACCTGGAAAATCGGGTACCTCCCACTCTAATACTGTGCTTTACCAAGGGTCTTAGCAAATGGCACACCAGATTATATCCCATACCTGGCTCAGAGGGTCCCACGCCCACGGAGCCTCCCTCATTGCTAGCACAGCAGTCTGAGATCTAACTGCAAGGTGGCAGCGAGGTTGGGGTAGGGACGTCGCCATTGCTGAGGCTTAAGTAGGTAAATAAAGCTGCTGGGAAGCTCGAATAGGGTGGAGCCCAGCACAGCTCAAGGAGGCCTGCCTGCCTCTGTAGTCTCCACCTCTGGGAACAGGGTATCACTAAACAAAAAGCAGCAGAAACCTCTGCAGATGTAAATGTCCCTTTCTGACAGCTTTGAAGAGAGCAGTGGTTCTTGTGGCATGGAGGTTGAGATCTCACAACGGACATACTGCCTGCTCAAGTGGGTCCCTGAGCCCTGAGTAGTCTAACTGGGAGATATCCCCCACTAGGTGCAGACCAACATCTCACACCTCACACAGCTGGGTACACCTCTGAGATGAAGCTTCCAGAGCAAGAATCAGACAGCAACATTTGCTGTTCAGCAATATTCTATCTTCTGCAGTCTCTGCTGCTGATATCCAGGCAAACAGGATCTGGAGTGGACCTCAAGCAAACTCCAACAGACCTGCAGCTGAGGGTCCTGTCAGTTAGAAAGGACACCCAAACCAAAACCCCATCAGGACGTCACAATCATCAAAGACCAAAGGCAGATAAAACCACAAAGATGGGGAAAAAGCAGGCCAGAAAAGCTGAAAATTCAATAAATCAGAGCGCATCTCCCCCTCCAAAGGAACACAGCTTATTGCCAGCAATGGAACAAAGCTGGATGGAGAATGACTTTGACAAGTTGAGAGAAGAAGGCTTCAGTCAATCAAACTTCTCAGAGTTAAAGGAGGAACTACGTAACCAGCTCAAGGAAACTAAAAACCTTGAAAATAGAATGGAAGAATGGATAACTAGAATAATCAATGCAGAGAAGACTATAAAAGAACTGATAGAGATGAAAACCATGACACAAGAATTATGTGACAAATACGCAAGCTTGAGTAACTGACTCAATCAACTGGAAGAAAGAAAATCAGTGATTGAAGATCAAAATGAATGAAATGAAGTGAGAAGAGAAACGTAGAGAAGAAAGAGTAAAAAGAAATGAACAAAGCCTCCAAGAAATATGGGATTATGT
>NW_012098810.1:221591-222183 GCF_000951045.1 Mandrillus leucophaeus
CTGGGATGTAAGGCTGGTTCAACATATGTAAATCAATAAATGTAATCCAGCATATAAACAGAACCAAAGACAAAAACCACATGATTATCTCAATAGATGTAGAAAAGGCCTCTGACAAAATTCAACAGCCTTTCATGCTAAAAATTCTCAATAAATTTGGTACTCATGGAATGTATCTCAAAATAGTAAGAGCTATTTATGACAAACACACAGCCAATATCATACCGAATGGGTAAAAACTGGAAGCATTCCCTTTGAAAACTGGCACAAGACAGGGATGCCCTCTCTCACCACTCCTATTGATCATAGTGTTGGAAGTTCTGGTGAGGTCAATCAGGGAGGAGAAAGAAATAAATGGTATTCATTTAGGAAATAAAGAAGTCAAATTGTCCCTGTTTGCAGATGACATGATTTGATATATAGAAAACCCCATCATCTCAGTACAAAATCTCCTTAAGCTGATAAGCAACTTCAGCAAAATCTCAGGATACAAAATCAATGTGCAAAAATCACAAGCATTCTTATACACCAGTTACAGACAAACAGAGAGTCAAATCATGAATGAATTCCCATTCACAATAGCTTCAAAGAG
>NW_012098810.1:225152-227736 GCF_000951045.1 Mandrillus leucophaeus
GCCAACAGTGAACAACCTGAAAAATAAATCAAGAAAGTAATCTTATTTAAAATAGCTACAAATAATATAAAATAGTTAATGAGAGGTGACAACGTGCTAGCAGCCCTCGCTCGCTCTCAGAGCCTCTTCCGCCTCGGTGTCCACTGTGGCCGCATTCCAAGAACCCTTCAGCCTGCCACTGTGCTGTGGGAACCCCTCTCTGGGGCTGGCAGAGTCCCTCTCCCAGAGCCGGCTCCCTCTGCTGGCTGGGAAGTGTGGCGCGGGAGGCGCGGGTGGGAGCAGGCGCTGCGGGTGTGCTGGCAGGCCAGCGTGCGACCCCAGTGGGCGTTGGAGCAGAGGGCCCCACACTCCAGGCAGCCGGCGAGCCCCTACTGGGGTTTACTGGGAAATAAGCTCCCTCTGGGCTGCCAGATCGCCAGTGGCCAGTGACGGTGAGAAGTGAAGCAGGCTGGGCTTCTGGAATAGGTGGGGACTTGGAGACTTTTCTCTGGCTAAAGGATTGTAAATACACCAATCAGCACACTGTGTCTAGTTAAAGGTTTGTAAATGTGCCAATCAGCACTCTGTGTCTTGCTAATTGGGTAGGGACTTGGAGAACTTTTGTGTCTAGCTAAAGGATTGTAAATGCACCAATCAGCACTCTGTCAAAATGGATCAATCAGCTCTCTGTAAAATGGACCAATAGGCAGGATGTCGGGGAGGCCAGATATGGGAATGAAAGCTGGCCACTGGAGCCAGGGGCAGCAACTTGCTCAGGTTTCCTTCCAGGTGTGGAAGGCATGTTCTTTTGCTCTTCACAATAAATCTTGCTGTTGCCCATTCTTGGGTGTGCACAGCCTTTAAGAGCTGTAACACCGTGAAGGTCTGCATCTTCACTCCTAAAGCCAGCAAGACCATGAACCCACTGGAAGGAAGGAACAACTCCAGACACGCCATCTTTAAGAGCTGTAACACTTACCAGGAGGGTCGCGGCTTCACTCCTGAAGTCAGCGAAAGCATGAACCCACCAGAAGGAAGAAACTCCAGACACATCTGAACATCGGAAGGAACAAACTCCAGACACACTATCTTAAAGAACTGTAACACTCACCAGGAGGGTCCGTGGCTTCATTCTTGCAGTCAGCGAGACCAAGAACCCACCAATTCCAGACACGTTAATAATTAAATTAACCAAATAAGTGAAAGGTCTCTACAATGAAAACTATAAAACACGAATGCAAGAATTTGAAGAAGACACACAAAAATGGTAAGATGTTTCATATCTAAGGATTGAAAGAATCAATATTGTCAAAATGTCTACACTACCCAAAGAAATCTGCAGATTGAATCCAATCCCTATCAAAAAACCAATGATATTTCTCACAGAAATGGAAAAAAAAATCCTAAAATTTACGTGAAACCACAAAAAACCCAGAAGCCAAAGCTATCCTGAGCAAAAGAAGAAAAAAAAAAAAAATTGGAGGAATCACATTACCTGACATCAAATTATACAAGGCTTTAGTAACCAAAACACCATGGTACTGACATAAAAACAGACACACAGACTAGTGGAACGGAATAGATAACCTAGAAGTAAATCCATATATCTACAGTGTACTTATTGTCGACAAAGTTGAGAAGAATACACATTGGAAAAAGGACAGTCTTTTCAATAAATGGTGCTTTTATAACTGGTTATTCATATGCAAAAGTATGAAAGTACAGTTAGAATAAATAAGACATAATATTTGGTAGCACAACAGGGTGACTACAGTAAAAAGTAATTTACTTGTACGTCTTAAACCTAAGTGTACAATTGCATTGTGTGAAACACAAGGGATAAATACTTGAGGTACTGGATAGCCTATTTACCTTGATGTGGGGTACATCACATAGTATGCCTGTATCAAAATATCTCATGTAACTCATACATATATCCCTACTATGTACCCACAACAATTTAAAATTTAAAAATTTACGTAAAGTAATATAAATATATAGAAAGTATAGTGGCAGAATGAGACCTAGTCATTTTTCATTAATATGGGTGCCCTCCTGATTCTTACTATAGCTCCCGGGCTTCAATCCCAATAGCTGGTTTCACGAAGAAATAGTTAAAATAGTGATTGCATGGATTACAGTAGAGTAATTCTGAGAAAATGAGAACACAGAGATTCAGAGGAAATATTTAATGTCTACTTTTCTTTCCCGTATCTTGCTTCTAAACATAGAAAGTCAGCAAGGTTTCTCACATGCCACAAAATAAAGATCTAATTGCCTTCAAGGTATTCCCAGCTGTAGGCTAGTTTGATTTCAGTAGACATACTTTAGACTTTTTGCCCTACTCCAGAGTTATTAATTAATAATAGTACAGACAATAATAAACATTAACTACCATTTATAAAGTTTTCTTATGTGCCACATTCAATTTACATTATCCCACTTTTTAAAATAATCTCTCAGAAATAGTATTACTATTTGGGTCATACTATTAAAGGAACCATGGATTACAAAAGTTCCGTGATGTTTTTTAGAGTCACACTATAAATAAATGGTTGACTATAAGACACCCTACATATCTCATTCCACATTGCAAGCTCCTTCC
>NW_012098810.1:227786-234594 GCF_000951045.1 Mandrillus leucophaeus
ACAATAGCAAAGACTTGGAATCAACCCAAATGTCCATCAGTGACAGACTGGATTAAGAAAATGTGGCACATATACACCATGGAATACTATGCAGCCATTAAAAAGGATGAGTTTGTGTCCTTTGTAGGGACATGTATGCAGCTGGAAACCATCATTCTCAGCAAACTATCGCAAGAAAAGAACACCAAACACTGCATGTTCTCACTCATAGGTGGGAACTGAATAATGAGATCACTTGGACCCAGGAAGGGGAACATCACACACTGGGGCCTATTGTGGGGAGGGGGGAGGGGGAGGGATAGCATTAGGAGATATACCTAATGTAAATGATGAGTTAATGGGTGCAGCACACCAACATGGCACATGTGTACATATGTAATAAGCCTGCACGTTGTGCACATGTACCCTAGAACTTAAAGTATAATAAAAAAAATTGAAAACATCATTTGGTAAAATTCACCATCCTTTCATGATAAAAATCTTCAAAAATTGTATAGAAGGAACTTAACTAAATATAATAAAAGTCATATATGACAGTCCCGCAGCTAGTATTTAACTGAATGGGAAGAAACTGGAAGCCTTTTCTCTAAGACCTGGAACATGACGAGAATGCTCACTTTCATCACTGCTACTCAACATGATACTGGAAATCCTAGCTAGAGCAATTGGAAAAGAGAAATAAATAAAAGGCACCCACCCTGGAAAAGAAGAAGTCAAATTATACTTTTTTGCAGATGACACGATCTTAATGTTAGGAAAAACCTAAAGACTACACACACACATGCACACACACACACACAAACTGTAAGAACTAAAAAACAAATTCAGTAACGTTTCAGGATACAAAATTAACATACAAAATCAGTAGCATTTGTATATGCCAACAGTGAACAACCTGAAAAATAAATCAAGAAAGTAATCTTATTTAAAATAGCTACAAATAATATAAAATAGTTAATGAGAGGTGACAACGTTCTAGCAGCCCTCGCTCGCTCTCAGAGCCTCTTTGGCTTCGGTGTCCACTGTGGCCGCACTCCAGGAGCCCTTCAGCCTGCCACTGTGCTGTGGGAGCCCCTCTCTGGGGCTGGCAGAGTCCCTCTCCCAGAGCCGGCTCCCTCTGCTGGCTGGGAAGTGTGGAGCGGGAGGTGCGGGTGGGAGCAGGCGCTGCCGGTGTGCTGGCAGGCCAGCGTGTAACTCCAGTGAGCGCTGGAGCAGCGGGTCCCCCACTCCACGCAGCCGGCCAGCCCCTGCTGCGGTTGACTGGGGAATGGGCTCCCTCTGGGCTGCCAGATCGCCAGTGGCCAGTGACAGTGAGAGGTGAAGCAGGCTGGGCTTCTGGAACAGGTGGGGACTTGGAGAACTTTACTGTCTGGCTAAAGGATTATAAATACACCAATCATCACACTGTGTCTAGTTAAAGGTTTGTAAACGTGCCAATCAGCACTCTGTGTCTAGCTAATTGGGTGAGGGCTTGGAGAACTTTTGTGTCTAGCTAAAGGATGGTAAACGCACCAATCAGCACCCTGTCAAAATGGATCAATCAGCTCTCTGTAAAATGGACCAATAGGCAGGATGTGGGTGAGGCCAGATAAGGGAATAAAAGCAGGCCACTGGAGCCAGCGGCAGCAACCTGCTCTGGTCTCCTTCCACGGGTATATTCTTTCCCTCTTCACAATGAATCTTGCTGTTGCTCACTCTTTGGGTATGCACAGTCTTTAAGAGCTGTAACACCGTGAAGGTCTGCAGCTTCACTCCTGAAGCCAGCAAGACCATGAACCCACCGGAAGGAAGGAACAACTCCAGACAGGCTGCCTTTAAGAGCTGTAACACTCACTGCAAGGGTCCGTGGCTTCACTCCTGAAGTCAGTGAGACCATGAACCCACCAGAAGGAAGAAACTGCAGACACATCTGAACATCTGAAGGAACAAATTCCGGACATACCACCTTTAAGAACTGTAACACTCACCACAAGGGTCCCATGGCTTCATTCTTGAAGTCAGCCAGACCAAGAACCCACCAATTCCAGATACACTAATAATTAAATTAACCAAATAAGTGAAAGGTCTCTACAATGAAAACTATAAAACATGGATGCAAGAATTTGAAGAAGACACACAAAAAACGGTAAGATGTTTCATATCTATGGATTGAAGGAATCAATATTGTCAAAATGTCTACACTACCCAAAGAAATCTGCAGATTGAATCCAATCCCTATCAAAAAACCAATGATATTCCTCACAGAAATAGAAAAAAAAAAAATCCTAAAATTTACATGAAACCACAAAAGACCCAGAATCCAAAGCTATCCTGAACAAAAGAAAAAAAAAAATTGGAGGAATCACATTACCTGACTTCAAATTATACAACAAAGCTTTAGTAACCAAAACACTATGGCACTGACATAAAAACAGCTACACAGACTAGTGGAACGGAATAGATAACCTAGAAGTAAATCCATATATCTACAGTGTACTTATTGTTGACGAGGTTGAGAAGAATACACATTGGAAAAAGGACAGTCTTTTCAATAAATGCTGCTTTAAAAACTGGGTATTCATATGCAAAAGTATGAAAGTACAATTAGAATAAATAAGACATAATATTTGGTAGCACAACAGGGTGACTACAGTAAAAAGTAATCTACTTGTATATTTTTACCTAAGTGTATAATTGCATTGTGTGAAACACAAGGGATAAATACTTGAGGTATTGGATGTCTATTTACCCTGATGTGGGGAACATCACATTGTATGGCTGTATCAAAATATCTCATGTAACCTATACATATATACCTACTATGTACCCACAACAATTTAAAATTTAAAATTTTACGTAAAAGAATATAAATATATAGAAAGTATAGTGGCAGAATGAGACCTAGTCATTTTTCATTAATATGGGTGCCTTCCTGATTCTTACTATAGCTCCCAGGCTTCAATCCCAATAGCTGGTTTCATGATGAAATAGTTAAAATAGTGATTGCATAGATTACAGCAGAGTAACTCTGAGAAAATGAGAACACAGAGATTCAGAGGAAATATTTAATATATATTTTTCTTTCCCATATCTTGCTTCTAAACATAGAAAATCAGCAAGGTTTCTCACATGCCACAAAATAAAGACCTAATTGCCTTCAAGATATTCCCAGCTCTAGACTGGTTTGATTTCAGTAGACATACTTTAGACTTTTTGCCCTACTCCAGAGTTACTAATTAATAATAGTACAGACAATAATAAACATTAACTACCATTTATAAAGTTTTCTTGTGTGCCACATTCAATTTACATGATCCCACTTACTTTTTAAAATAATCTCTCAGAAATAGTATTACTATTTGGGTCATACTATTAAAGGAACCATGGATTACAAAAGTTCCGTGATGTTTTTTAGGGTCACACTATAAATAAATGGTTGACTATAAGACACCCTACATGTCTCATTCCACATTGCAAGCTCCTTCCAAAGCAGTACTGCCTCAATGGAATTGAATAAAGTAGGTCTGACTACTCACAACTATCTCTCCAGATACTACACACTCGACCCTGATCAGAATTTACTACTGGCAACCCTTAGTATTAATTTTGGCAGGAAAATGAAGGTTTAACTACTGAAGAAAGTGAGTGCCACTTTTGTCTTAATAAAGCAAAGTGACTATTCTTTTCCACAAACTCAAAATGAATTAAAATACTTTGAAATGTGGAGACTTGTTTTCCATTTCTGAAAATACCTTAAGAAGTCCTGTAACTTTGGATTTGGTAAATAACCTATGTTTTATAGTCTTCAGTATTAATGCCTAGGTAGGCTTTTGTGAAAAATGCATGATACACAGAAGAAAAAAATTGGTAAAATGTAATTCACTGTGACTATACATTATTGTCCATTATCATTGTCAGTAAAAGGGATGGAGGAATTGGTAAAATTCTCTAGCTGAAGACCTAAGGACAAACACATTCATAGTCAATAAAGGGCAAGTTGAACAGACAATTCTCAAAAGAAGACATACATGCAGCCAACAAACATGGAAAAAAGCTCAACATCACTAGAGAAATGCAAATCACTAGAGAAATGCAAATCAAAACCACAGTGAGATACCATCTCACGCCAGTCAGAATGGCTATTAATAAAAAGTAAAAAACCAACAGATGCTGGTGAAGTTGTGAACAAAAAGGAACACTTTTACACTGTTAGTGGGATTGTAAATTAATTCATCCATCGTGGAAGGCAATGTGGTGACTCCTCAGAGACCCAGATGCAGAAATACCATTTGACCCAGCAATCTGATTACTAGTTATACAACCAAAGAAATAAAGACATATAAAGACACATGCACATGTATGTTCATTGCAGCAGTAGCACTATTCAAAATAGCAAAGACCTGGAATCAACCTAAATGCCCATGAATCTGGATAAAGAAAACGTGGTACATATACACCAGGGAATACTATGCAGCCATAAAAAGGAACAAGATAATATCTTTTGTAGAGACATGGATGAAGTTGGAAGTCATTATCCACAGAAAACTAATGCAGGAACAGAAAACCAAATACCACATGTCCTCGCTTATAAGTGGGAGCTGAACAATGAGAACACATGGACACACGGATGGGAACAACATACTCTGGTGCCTGTCAGTGGTAGTCAGTGGCAGGAGGGTGAGCAACAAGAACAATGGCTAATAGACTCGGAGCTTAACCCTAAGTGATGGGATGATCTGAGCAACAAACCACCATGGCACACGTTTGCCTATGTAACAAACCTGCACATCCTGCACATGTACCCTTGAACTTAAAAGATGAAGGGAAAAAAGTGAAAAAGAGTAGTCTACTGCTACTTGCAAGAATATTGACAAGCCTCACAGACATAATATTGAGCAGCAGAAGCTAAATATCAAGTAATATACATAGCCTTTTCAATATGTATGAAGTTCAAAAATAGTGAATAAAATGAAAAGAGAAGAAAAGAAAAAAGAAACAATGGTGTTAAAAGTCAGGATGGTGCTTACATTTTGAGGAAAGACCGGTAGTGATTACAGGGACATTCTTTCCTGTATCTTGCTTTTAAAACTAGAAAATTAGCAAGGTTACTCACAGGCTACAAAATGAAAACCTAATTGCCTTCAAGGTATTCCCAGCTCTAGTTTGATTTCAGTAGACGTACTTCAGAGTTTTAGATCTACTCCAGAGTAATTAATTAGTGATAGTACAGACAATAATAAACAAGAGGGGCTATCTGATTGTATTGGGAACATTAAAATTCTTTAACTAGATAATTGATGCATAGATGTGTTCACATTGGGATAACTCTCTGAGCTATATATATAATTTGTGCAATTTTCTGTGTGTATGTTATGCTTCAATAAAAAGTTTTCTTGTAAAAATAGAAAGGGTAAGTTTTTTTAGCTTATGGCAAAGAGAGAGTATAGAGAGTGGTGCCTTTTGATAAGAGGGAATTTGGAAAGGCTGTTTATGAGATTTGGGCTTGTGCTGACTGATTTTTTTTAACGGCTTGAGAAATAATTCACAAACCATAAAATTCACCATTTTAAAGCATATAATTTATTGGGTTTTAGTATATTCAAACAGTTGTGTAGCCATTACTACTATCTAATTTTAGATCACTTTCATTACTCCAAAATGAAACACTGTAACTGTTAGCAGTCACTTCCCACTTTCCATACTACCTACTCCTGGGCAACCACAAATTTGCTTCTGTCTCTTCGGATTTGCCTATTATTTTATATAAATGAAATCATACAATAAGTGGATTTTTGTAACTACTCTTGTAAGTTTGAAAGTACATGTATATATCATTGCTTCATTCCATTTTATTGTTAAATAATATTCTATTGAGTGGATATGTGACATTGTGTTTATCTTCTTCTCAATTGATGAAAATTTAGATTGCACCTACTCTTTGTCTACTATCAGTAATGTTGTTATAAACATTCATGCACATATTTTTGTGTGGACATATGTTTTCAATTCTTTTAAATACCTAGAAGTGAAGTTGCCAGACCGTATGATCACTCTATGTTTAAACTTTTGAGGAATTTCCAAATTGTTCTCTACAGTGACTATCCATTTGGCAATCCCATCAGCATTGTATGAGGATTCCGATATCTATACCTACTCAAAAACATCTGTTATTATCTGATTTTTTATTTCAGCCATCCAATTCTGCATGAAATGGTATTTCGATATGGTTTTGATTTAAATTTCCTTATGACTCATGATGTTGAGCAACTTTTAATTTGCATATTATCCATTTGTATATTTTCTTTAGAGAAATGTGTGTTCATATCTGTTGTCCATCTATTATTGATTCTTTATCTTTTATTGTTGGGATTTAAGAGTTCTTTACGTATTCTAAATAGAAGTCTCAACAGATAAATGATTTGCAATATTTTCTCCCATTTTATGGGTTGTCTTTTCACTCTTAGTGTCATTCTTTGAAGTATAAATATTTTTAATTTGATAAAGTACAGTTTACCTATTTATTTTTCTTTTGTTGATTGTTCTTTTCGTTGGTGTTATGTCTAACAAACAATTTTCTCATCCAAGGTCATGAAGATTTATTCTTTTTTTTTTTCTTATGTCACAATGCTGAACTCATTTGTTAGTTTGAATAGCATGGGTGTGTATGTGTGTATGTGTATGTGTGTGTGTGTGTGCATTTTGTATATACCAGATCATCTTGTTTGAGAATAAAGATATTTCTACTGTTTTGCTTCCAAACTAGATGACTTATTTTTTTTTGCCTAATTGCCCTGTCTGAAATCTCCAGCATAAGGATGATTAGTTTTTT
>NW_012098810.1:234644-237033 GCF_000951045.1 Mandrillus leucophaeus
AGTTTACCTATTTATTTTTCTTTTGTTGATTGTTCTTTTCGTTGGTGTTATGTCTAACAAACAATTTTCTCATCCAAGGTCATGAAGATTTATTCTTTTTTTTTTTCTTATGTCACAATGCTGAACTCATTTGTTAGTTTGAATAGCATGGGTGTGTATGTGTGTATGTGTATGTGTGTGTGTGTGTGCATTTTGTATATACCAGATCATCTTGTTTGAGAATAAAGATATTTCTACTGTTTTGCTTCCAAACTAGATGACTTATTTTTTTTTGCCTAATTGCCCTGTCTGAAATCTCCAGCATAAGGATGATTAGTTTTTTTAATTTTTTTTTATTTTTTATTACTAGTTTTTTGAGTTTTTTTTTTTAATCAGAAAAGTATATTGGATTTTGTCAGATTATTTTTCTCAGCTTAATGCAATTATCATATGGATTCTGTTATTACATTACTTTAAATTACATTAATTTATTTTTGTTCATTGAACTAATTTTGCATTACTAGGATAAATCCCACTTGGTTATGTCATATAATTATTTTTACATGTTTTTGGATTCAGCTAGGATTTTGTTTAAAAAAGTTTGCATCTATATTTAAAAGAGATATTGCTCAGTGTTTTTCTTTACCTCTGATGTTTTTGTCTGGCTTTGGTAACAGAATCATACTGGCCTCATAGAGTAAGTCAGAACATGATTCCTTCTCTTTTAATTTTTGAAAGAGTTTGTGAAAAATTGGTGTTCATTTTGCATTAAATATTTGGTCAAATTCACCTATAAAGTCATCTGGTCCTAGTATTTTCTTTATTTAAAATGTTCTTTTTCTTTTGGTTTCTTTCCTTTTATTTTTGGAGACAGGGTCTCTCTATGTCACCCAGTCTGAAGTGCAGTAGTATAATCACAGCTCACTGCAGCCTCAACCTCCCAGGCTCAAGTGATCCTCCCATCTCTGCCTCTGGAGTAGCTGGGACTACAGGCACTTGCCACCATGCCTAGCTACTTTTTATTTCTTTATTTATTTTGTAGAAACACGGTTTCTCTATGTTGCCCGGTCCAGTCTCAAACTCCTGGGCTCAAGTGATCCTCCCACCTCAGCCTCCCAAAGTGCTGGGATTACAGGCATGAGCCTCTGCACCCAGACAGAATTTTTTAAATTAGAAATTTAATCTATTTATTTGTTAGAAGTTTAGCATATTTAATATTTCTACATGTAATTATTCATACTATTCCCTTATATATATTTTTTCTTTTCATGAGTTCTCACTATTTAGCTCATACTTGTAAGTGAGAACACACAGTGTTTAGTTTTCTGTTTCTGCACTAGTTTGCTAAGGATAATGGTCTCCAGCTCCATTCTTGTTCCTGAAAAGACAGGATCTCATTCGTTTTTCTGGCTGCTTAGAATTCCATGATGTATATGTACCACATTTTCTACATCCATTGATAGGTATATAGGATGGGCATAAGTTACATTGATGGGTATATAGGTTGGTTTCATGTCTTTGCTATTGTGGATGGTGATGTAATGAATATTTACACGTATGTGTCTTTATGGTAGACTGATTTATATTCCTCGGGTATATACCTGGTAATAGGATTGCTGGGTTGAATGGTAGTTATGTTTTTAGCTCTTGAGGTATCGTCATACTGCTTTCCACACTCACTGAACTGCTTTACAGTTCCATCAACAGTAGATAAGCATTCCTTCCATCAACAGTAGATAAGCATTCCCTTTTCTCTGCAATCTTGCCACATCTGTTATTTTTTGCCTTTTTATGATAGCCATTCTGACTGATGTGATGTAAGATGGCATCTCATTGTGATTTTGATTTACATTTTTCTAATTATTAGTTATTTTGGCCTTTTTTTCATATGCTTGTTAGCTCCATGTATCTCTTCCTGGATAGAAAAGTTTCTGTTACTGTACTTTGCCCACTTTTTAATGTTTTTTTTTTTTTCTTGTAAATGTGTTTAAGTTTCTTATAGAAGCTGAATAATAGAACCTTTGTCAGATGCATAGTTTGTAAAAATTTTCTCTCATTCTGTAGGTTGTCTGTTTGCTCTGTTGACAGTTTCTTTGGCTATGCAGAAGCTCTTTCGTAGATACCGTTTGCCAATTTTTGCTTTTTTGTGATTGCTAATAAAGGCCCTGGTCTAGATGAATTCACAGCCAGATTCCACCAGAAGTACAAGAGGAGCTAATATCATTCCTACTGAAACCATTCCAAAAACTTGAGGGGAAGAAAATCCTCCCTAACTCACTCTATGAGGCCCGCATCATCCTGATACCAAAACGTGGCAGAGACACAACATAAACAACAACAACAAAAATGTCAGGCCAATATATTTGATGAGCATTAATGCAAAAATTCTCAACAAAATACTAGCAAACTC
>NW_012098810.1:238033-247691 GCF_000951045.1 Mandrillus leucophaeus
TGTGTGTGTGTGTGTGTGCATTCAATATTCTAATAGTTTACAACTCTGCCTTAGACTTTACTTCCTGCTTGTGCAGACCCCAGTGTTCCCCACAGGTGAGAAATTAAGGCCTTAGCAAATCTTTCCTGGGTATGTCCTCAGCTCTGCACATATGCGTGAACTTCTAATTTCCTAGATATATGTTGGAGTTTTTCAAAACCCCTTATGGACATCTCATTTCTAGCTTCTCCTTTTAAGTGTTTTGATCTCCCTCTTATGCCTCAGCTCTTGTTGCTGACTCAGACAGCTGTGATGTTAAATAACTGCCACTGATCCTTCTTTTTCTCTTCCTCCTCCTTCTCCTCCTCCTCCTCCTCCTGCTCCTCCTCCCTCTCTCCCTCCTCCTTCTCCTCTTTCTTCCCTTTATCTTCCTCTTCTTCCCCTTCCCCTTCCCGCTTCTTCTCCTTCTTCCTCTTCTTGACAAATGCATCAGAAGAATAGTTGTTCACACTGAGCAAGCTCTGAGTCAGGATACATAAAGACAAACATTGTGAGTAGGGGTTTTCAGAGAATTTTTAGTCAGGTCAAATAATGGCAGTTCTCTGGGAACTGGGCTTTTATTGAGCTTGAAACCCATTCTGTTGCATCCACTGGCTGCTGGGCTGTTGGTTTCATAGCTACCATGATTATGAGACTGTTGGCTTCCAATGCTACCTAAGGACTAGGGAGAAAGAAATGGGAATAAGTTAAAATGCCACAAAAATATTGTTGCAGCTGAAATTCTGCTTTTTAAAAAATTAATTGTTTCCTGTAATGCTGCATGCTCTTTGTTAATTCTCAGATCTCTGAAAAAAAATCAATAAGTTTTGACAAGTGTTTCCAGTGTGCTTGTTTCTTTAATGGAGGAGTGTGTTTCAGAGTTCTTTACTTCAACACTCCAGGAATATTTCTCCCTGCCCAGTAACTTAGGAAACAGAATCCATCCTTTTGTTCATTGCTGTCAGGAAGCTGAGGTAACTAGGTGACTCGCCATCTTAATAATTATAATTAGAAAACAGAAAGATGAATACAGGATTAGAATTGCCACTGGTTTTTTTTTTTTTTTTTGAAAAGGTAATTCATATTGGATATAAAAAAGGAAATAATTTACTTTTTTGTGGTTGCAGGGTGTTCTCCTTTCTGTATTATTTCAGATACAATCATAGAATGGTCCTCTTCTCTCATTAAGTTATGCTTATAGTGCAGCATTTTCTGAGTATTACTTATGTTCTAAGAAAGTTGTTTATATTCATTTGAGTATACTTTGACCTAGCTGTCACAATTTCTGACCCCACAGAAATTCCAAGGCTGCTTACCATCTTATAAGTGAGAATGCCCTTTCTCATTGCATTGATTTGCACACCGGTCCCCATAGCCACTCCTTCCCTGACTACTTTTGAGTTTCTTCAATGACTTCTTTATATAAGTTAGCAATATTATTCCATCTATCAGGTTTCAGGGTCTTCCCCTCCACCAGGAAATACAGAGTTTAGATTTTTGGCAATTCTCTTCAGATTGGCTGAAATAGTCTATTATATTATGTTGGTTAGAACTCTGTAGATTTTGTTTATTTTACTAAAGAACTGGAAATAGGAAAACACTTAGGCCTTTCCTTTTTCTCTTTTCCCATATCAACATATCCCCTTCCCTATTCCCCGAATTTTGAAGAAGAAATGTTAAATTTTCTATGGTATTTAAAGAAAAAGAGAAGCTTCCGAAACAGTATGAATTACCTCAATTGATGGAAGAAGTTCATGGCTCTCTACTTTAAAACTGGAGCTTACTTTGTTTATAATGAAGGAAAAATGAACATCTAACATACAAACTTATTTGGTGGGGAAATTTACCTTATAATTTAAATTTCTATAAAATACCTTCAGGAAAAGAAAATGTGGCTTACTTATGCCAAACCAGTAATATCTTAATCAACAACTCACTTCAGAAGAAAGAAGTCTGAATAAAGTCTCTTCGTATATACATAAATAGCTCTCTCTTTAGGGCTGATTTAAGGTTGGTCCAATCCATGGAGGTAACAATTATAGTATAAATGTTACCTCTCAAAAAGTGAAGTCAGATTTTGGATATGGTTTAAAGGAGAAGACTGCATTCATCACAAGCTTACAAGCAATGGAATGGGGGTTTTTCAGAGTATAGTTATGACTTCTCTGTTCTCTAGTGACGAGTGATGCCCAAAGAAATGTTATTGCATCTATAGGAAAAAAAGCTTAAAAAAATGAAACCCTGGCTGGGCATGGTGGCTCACTCCTGTAATCCCAGCACTTTGAGAGGCCAAGGTGGTTGGATCACGGGGGTTTGAGAGCAGCCTGGCCAAATGGTGAAATCCCATCTCTACTAAAATTACAAAAACGATCTGGGCATGGTGGCAGGTACCTGTAATCCCAGCTACTTAGGAGACTGAGGCAGGAGAATCGCTTGAACCCGAGAGGTAGGGGTTGCAGTGAGCTTAGATCACACCACT
The DNA here is from genome assembly GCF_000951045.1 of Mandrillus leucophaeus. Classification (NCBI taxonomy): domain Eukaryota; kingdom Metazoa; phylum Chordata; class Mammalia; order Primates; family Cercopithecidae; genus Mandrillus; species Mandrillus leucophaeus. The sequence goes on from NW_012098810.1 coordinate 240,531, forward strand.
GCACTGCAGCCTGGGCGACAAGGGTGAAACCCCATCTCAGGAAAAAAAAAAAAAAAAAAAAGCCCCAATTATCTCATGTTTTAAAAATTTCAGAAAATTCAAAGTTTAGAGTTTCTAGATTTGTTCCACTATTTTTTGAGAACATACTATTGGCCAAAAATAGTACTTGGCACTTTTCATATGTTATCTTACGTTATCTTATTTAATCACTGCTATAGCCCAATGAAGCAAATTTTGAAATCCCTATTTCATGTGATATAACTATGAGAGAGTTTAAGGCACTTAAATTTTTTGAGCTGGCAGAGCTCTGATGAACACTAAAGTCTTATTGCAAATTCTTTATATCAAAATATCTGGCAATTTCCAACAAAAGCCATAGTCTTCTACAACAACTATAGAAAAAAAACAACAACTCTTGTGGAGGTGCAGAAGCAAGTGAGAGACTCAAACACACTGGCTAAACTGAAATCTCAATTGTTTCGAACTGGGGAACTAAAAAGAAGCAATGAACAAATGAAGAGGAAGACTAATGAGCATCAAAATGGAGGAAGCAAATATCTTCCTAGTCGAAGCAAATATCTTCCATGCTTAGAAGCAATAGATCAGGAAGTGATTAGCCCCAGAGTCGATGAAGCAAGAGAGCAGTGGGTATAAGAAGGATCCAAGTGAGAGAATACAAGGTTAATTAAGGTCCACAAAGTTGTCTGCAGAAGCATGCTTTGGATTCGTTGCACAGGTGTTGTGATAATGGATTGATGAATTAAAAAGTACAAGATTTGGGAGAATACAATCCATAACCAATTGGATATTGAGAGAAACACTTTCAGATTCAATTAATTGAATGAGTTTAGGTGATCATGTATTTTTTTTTTAAATTAAAATGCCTTTTTGAAGAACTAAATAACTGTTTCCTAGATTCCTTTTGGAAAGTGGCCATATTTTCTGAACAAAGAAATTGTACCTATTGATAATCCTTAAAAATTTATCAGTTTATTTAAAATATTAACTTTAGTTATAAAGTAAATGATTTTCCTGTCATGAAACAAATACAATACCTGAAACTGAGAGAGTTTCCTGAAAAATTTGTGACATATACCCTTACAAAATTATAGACATAGTATGTTCCTGAAATGTGCAACTATATGCTATCTGCTTGATCAGCAATGAAATGCAATATCTACTCTGATATTAGAAGAACACTTGCAAAAAGTTAGCAGAACTTTTACCTGTGGAAGATACTGAAATATAGAGTGCTTTTCAGCAGTCATCCTGAATAAGTTCAAAATTATTTTTTCAGAAGAAAGCAGGGTATGACCTGAAGGATTTATAAACTTGGTTAGAGTGAAATGACTAGAATAGATATTTGGCAACTCACCCCATGCACCCTAAATCATCATTTCTGTTTGGAAGTTAACAACTTATCTTTCCAAATGTCCAGGTTAACACTCAGCCATCTTCACATTAAGAAGAATTGGAAGGTTGGCATGACAACTGAGTGAAATGTATAGGAAGCAAAATTGCCTCAGCAAAAAACAGATCTGACATTATTCTGACTGGCAGAGGTTACTGAAAATTGTTTCCTATGGCAATTTCTTTCTATACAAAGCTATTTTTAAAACCTGTGGGCAAATATGCATTGTTTTTTATATATATATATAAATTTGGTGTTAATTTTGAGAGCATTTCTTGATAATTTTCAGTAATTTTATGTATAAGCAGTGCAGATAATGAAAATAAATACTTAAGTACTTAGTAAATGCTTCAAAATTTATTTCTTATAGTGCAAAGTAGTCAAAAACAGTCCATATGAGGTTACATAGATTGGAAAAATAAATTAGGATATAAGATGACTAGAAATGGCTTGCCTATCCTTAGTAAAAGAAGATAGCCACCAGTGTGGAATGACTTAATAGCTGATAAATGGTTTTCTCCAACACTCTTCAGTTCACCAACCTGTCTAAAATTTAAGCACTCATAGAATCATGGACTCATATAATTACCTATGTTCCAAGTGACCTTAGAAATCGACCTCCTTCATTTTACCATGAGAAAATGGAGCTCTAGAGAATTTAAGTAAATGTTCATAGATCATATAATTTGTAGCACATAACAGTTATTGATTTTTTATTACCAACCACTATTATTATATTCTGTAGGTATATGGCAACCACAAAGCAGCTATTTGCTAAAATAAGATGTTATATTTATTTTACCCCCAAATGGCCAATATTACTAACACTAGTCTTACTTCTTTTTGCTGTTCTTCTGTTTAATATAAAATGAATTATATTTAGGTATATTTTACTTATATCTCAAGCTCTAACTCAAATTCAACCTGGTTCATTAGGTATTCTATGTCAGCCCTCTCAAGTACTCTCTTTTATATGAACATCTATATATGTTTGATGATGTCTGTCATTTGTCATTTAGCACACGTTGCCAGATAGCATTTCTTGAACGCCAGCTTGCAAATTTGTTTAACTGCTCTTATGAATTGGCCTTGTCTTGTCCCTGCAAAATTCTAAGATCTCAAAAATTAGAATCAGTGTTTATGACTTATTTGTGGCCACATACTTAACGTGAGAAAAAGGAGGCCTAGAGATATGAAATTACTTGGTGGCAATGCAGAGATTGAATTGGAAAGGAGCAAAAGTTGACATAGGGAAGACCAAATAGAAGACTTAATTTATTTACTTGTCAATACATTTTATATCAATAGGTGATAAATCTAACATAGATCAATAAAGTTCTGGATTGGATAAGAAATTAAATGCTAATGAAATCACAAGAGACTACAAACAAAATTGTACTTAAGCTAGGGAATTGTTGCTAAGTATAAATGCACAGGGATAAAACATAAAGAAAATTCCTGGTAAATGTGAGCACCTTTTAAAAATTTTTGATAAAATGCTTTAATTACCATAAACAACTTAAATGAAAGCAGTTTTTTAAATACGTAAAATTTCAAAATGTTAATATCCTGATTAACAAAATGCCTTAAAAATATACAATTTTACTTTCAGAAAATGAGAGAAAAGTTTCAAAGAATATGTACAAGAAAATCGTACAATAAGAAATACATGTGGTTAAATAATGTGTGAAAATATTCAGTCTCATGTATTTTAAAAATCACATTAAATACCAACATTTAACTCATGAGGATAAATTTTTACTAATTCCCTGAAAGTTAATATTCAAAAGCATTTAAAATGTGTACACTATGTCATCCAGTAATTATAATTCTATGAATTTCTCTTAAGAAAATAATCAGATATGTGAACAAAGATTTGAGGACAACAATATTCATGTCAGTATTCTTAACCATGTACAAAACTGTAAAAACAAACTAGATACTCATTGGTAGAGATTCATTAAATAAGTCAGCATGGCCATATGAGAACATTTTGGATATCATTATGATCATGTTTTGGAAGAAATATTTAATGATGTGAAAAATTAATATAAAGTTGAGTAATAAATACTGATATGCAAAATTACACAGAACATTATTCTGAGCATATAGTTGTATGTCCCCAGTTACTATATTTTTACATTAGTTTGTATACTTTTTCATGTTTTCTAAAGTCATATAAGTTAACATGTTATTTTAATTATGAGGAATAATAATCACAAACATGTTGATTTTATGAATGAAAATCAGTTCTATTGTTGAAAAAACTTGTATTTTAATGAAGTGAAGCATTATGTTGGGTCTGACCTAAATAAATTTTATAGCTAGAGTATTTTAGGGGAAAAAAAGAGACAATTGGACTGTTTTTTTAAAAATTATTTAATTTGTTGAATCCAAAATATTTTTTAATAAGAAGGTAGGATCCAGGGTTAGTTTTTATAGCTGTAGCTGGCCTCTTGACTACTGGCAACTTTGCCACAAGTTTTCTCAGCAACATTTTTTACATATAACGACCTTGATTAGAATTTATATTTTCCATGACCTCATCACTTATTCATTTGTAAACCATTTCTTAAATTATTTTATTGGATTATTGATACATCCATATCTTGCTTGCAATTTTGTTAGGTTGCCTCTAAGAAAGCAATTTTTTTCATCACATATCAGAATCAGTTTATACTTAGGTAGTAATCCCTACTCCTCTGCCTAACCTGCTAATTTATTCTCTACCTGGAACAAGTACTGAGTCTCTTGAGTATTGTCAAACGGATTAAGTACGTGGGTTAAGTACATGGGAATAATCTTTCAGGGTACTAAAGTTGAACCCCACCTATGAAAGGCAATATATATTATATTAGACAAAATATAAAGGCTTCAAGATTTTTTTGTTTTGTTTTTTTCAAGACAGAATCTCGCCCTGTCACCAGGATGGAGTGCAGTGGCACGATCTTGGCTCACAGCAACCTCCATCTCCCAGGTTCAAGCAATTCTCCCACCTCAACTTCCCGAGTAGCTGGGATTACAGGTGCACGCCACCACGCTCAGCTAATTTTTGTATGTTTAGTAGAGATGGGGTTTCACCATGTTGGCCAGGATGGTCTCAATCTCTTGACCTCGTGATCTGCCTGCCTCAGCCTCCCAACAAGTTAAGTATTTTTTCACATGCCATTTAGTAACTATATAACCTTTGGTAATTTAAGCAATCTCTCTGAGTCTCAGTTGCCTCAACCAAGAAGTAAGAACAATAACAGCACCTTCACAGGACTATTGTAAAGGTTAAAAGATAAAAAAACAATGAAGCGTCTTAAGTTTTCTGTGCCATCACAACTTCATTATTTTGAATTCTTAATCTGCTCACACCTGTATAATTAGAGTATCAAAATGGTTAAAATTGGTGTGAATAATTAGAAAATTTATTTTTAGAACATTTAATAACTTGATATTTAGATGACTGGACACCTGTTTAAACTATATTTTAGCTAGAAATTCCTTATTGTTTATATAAAGTTTAATCATTTGCATTTTGAAAGAAAAAAGTGAGCAATGAAAAATATGTACTAAAGGAAGCGGGTATTAAATACGCAGGTCTCTTGAGCAAATTTCACAAAATGGTGTCAGATTCTGACAGGAAAAACATGCTTCCCTGCAGTCTCCATGTGTATGTCAGACAAGCCTAGCTTCTGCCTTAGTATATTTTCTTATCTTTCCATGCCATTTTTAATCATATAAAAACCACTACAATATTGACATATGCTAGATCACAAAGCAAATAATAGAACATATAAAACACAGACAACCCAGAGAAAGCAGAGCCAACGTCTTCCACAGTGAGATTTGTCTTTTCTATAGGTTTCTGGAAAGCATGCTATAAATTTTCTCAGTAACTAGCCACTGGAGTCATATTTCCAAGCAGCATTTACAGAGTACAAAGCAATGCATGGTAGTTAGAATATGCATGAAGAATAACTAGTCTTTTATCTCCACACAATAGAGTGTTTGCACTATGAGAGCAATCAAAATGATACCACGTTTAAGGAGTAATGGCGAGCAAGAGCGTTAGACCATCAGACAGAATACCAGTGATTCCCTAATATATTTTACAGTGAGGAAGTGTGGCATGATCATATAGGAAGATAGCTGATTTGCCAAGGCAATAGGACCTGCCAGCCGATGAAGAAATGAGTGGAGGATGACTAAATGTGAAATCAACAAAGGTACTACATTGCATTCCAATGTGATTTTTCCATCCCAAAGAAACTTCATTCCTCCCAAGTGCCACAGGCAAGAGTTACATTTCAGAGTCGGAAAAAAAAAAAAGAAAAATCTGACCTGCATAAAACTTTAACCTTTTAGAAAAATGGCAAAATACATATTGCTATAAGAGGAAGTCAGGAGACAGTTCACAGTTTAAAACATGATTAGTGAAAAGATCTACAAAAAAAAAATCATCTCTCAAGGCTCTATAATCTATTAAGTAGCGACAGTATTGTGTTATAATCAGAACCACATTGACAAGGCCAATTGAGGCAGTAATTGTAATTCTTACAGTGGGTTCTCAGGCAAGGCTCCTGCCTACAATGACAATTATCCGATTTTACTATGTACCTTGCCATTCCTTTGACTTTTTCCTATACTCCTCTATTACCTGCCAGATGGTAACCATTCTTCAAGACCCAGTCCGTGTGTCATATCCTCTGTGAAGACTTCTCTCAAGGCAAGCAGGATGAATTAATCATCCCCACTCCCCTGCTTCTGTAATACCACCTGCCCATGTCTCTCTGCCTCTGTTTGTAATCCCCTTGCTTCTGTTACTCGTCAATGAACTTCATAACCATATTCATCAGTGCAATCCCAATGTCAATATGCAATTTGCCAAACACTGTGCTAACAATTAATGGCTATTCGGTAACAAGAATGATTACAAGTTTCAAACGGGCTATCAAATGACTAAATGGGTAAATCTGAAAGATCTTATTTCTCCAAATCCGTTCAGACTCGGCATCATTCTGGCTTCTATCCATTCTGTCTGGCTGCCCAAGGAGGAGATTCAGACTCTGGGCGTTTTGCAGTCCTGCATCAATGTGAGATGTTATGGGTGAGGTTGAGTGGGTCAGAAGGCACAGAGGACAGCTCAAATGAGTAGCCTGGGAAAAAGAAGTAGGGCAAACAGGTGGGATGAGAAAGGTGAAAGGAAGGACAAGCTTTTCGATGAGAAATAAGTCCAAGAGGGTCTGTAACACTAGTTCAACTCTATTTAAATTAAACACAGTCAATCTCCATTAAAATGTTGGAATATACACTGAAGGAGACAAGCAAAGGCAATGGACATAAATAATTGCTATTTTTTTAATTGGGTGAGGGATATGTATCAGGTCTCTTGTTTCAGGAAAAGACCCCTGGCCTTGCATGTAGTAGCAACTTAATGATTGATGGTTTGCATCCCTTCTTCTGTGGAAAAACCAGAGTGGTGGAAAGTATGTGAGATGACGTGTCAAATAATAATCTGATTTCTAGCTCTAGTAGTAAAATGACTTTAGAGAATTTGCCTATCCTCTTGTATCCACACTTGAAACATTTTCAAATAAACACTAATATTCAGCTCCAGAAGCTGTTGTGAGGATTCGGTGAGATGTAATGTGAAAGTGACTTAGCACAATGCTGGCGTGTATCCTGAGCTCAACACAATCTTCCTTCTTCACTACCCCTTCTGTTCCTTTATTTCATTTGTTGAAATTTGTATTTATTTGTTT
>NW_012098810.1:253627-254432 GCF_000951045.1 Mandrillus leucophaeus
GGTAATAAAATGGTGGAATCAAGTATTGGATATGCCTTTGTCACATGGGTAGATTGCAAAGATTTTCTCCCATTCTGTAGGTTGCCTGGTCACTCTGATGATAGTCTCTTTTGCTGTGCAGAAGCTCTTTGGTTTATTTAAATGGCACTTGTCTATTTTGGCTTTTGTTGCCATTGCTTTTGGTGTTTTAGTCATGAAGTCTTTACCCATGCCTATGCCCTGAACTCTATTGCATAGGTTTTCCTCTAGGGTTTTTAGGTGGGATTTGAACAGCGAGAACATATGGACACAGGGTGGGGAACATCACACACTGAGGTTTGTTGGGGAGGAGGGGTGGGGAGCTGGGGGAGGGATAGCATTAGGAGAAATACCTAATGTAAATGACAAGTTGAAGGATGCAGCAAACCAACATGGCACATGTATACCTATGTAACAAACCTGCACGTTGTGCACATGTACCCTAGAACTTAAAGTATGATTTTAAAAAAAAGAAATTATATTAGAAAGCTAAAAAAAAAATTGCTAATTAGTATTGGCAGGAACCTGGGAAGCATGTGGGAAGAGGATTCTCTGGGTGTCATACCAAGAGAGAGAAAATATAAGACTCAGTGCAGCAATATCCATAGATATTATGTGTTTGTATTGATGCTGGTTTAAACAAACCTGCTGTGCTGCCAGTTGTATAAAAATATGGCGCACAAAATTATGTGTATTACCTAATCCATAATAATGATAATAAACAACATCAGGAGCTATTTCAGAAGAAGGCATTGCTATCATAGCGCATGGCAGCTCCCATAAGTGT
>NW_012098810.1:259187-261037 GCF_000951045.1 Mandrillus leucophaeus
TCTTTAATCACATTCTCTAATTAGCCTTTTCTTTTCAAATCAATTGCCACTATTAGCCTCAGTTCTTATCACCTTCTTTTAAGACTATTTTTAAATTATTTCTTCATTTATATAATTTACCAAATATTTATTGATTTTGTATTACATGCCAGACCCACTTTTGGCTGTTGAGAAAACAGCAAAGAACAAGATAAACATACTTTCTTTCATCAGAGAATTGTACAAAAATATAAGATTGTAGCAGGATAAAAAGACATATATATATATATTTATGCTATAAAAACATAAAATACAGAGTAGTAGAGGAGAGGGAGATGGTGGAGCCACTTTAGATAGGCTGAACAAGGAGAATTATTTGAGGAGATGAGTTCTGAGCTGAGACATGAAGAGAATGGGCCAGGAGGAAATCACTGGGCTAGATGAGATTGGAGGAAAGGGATTTATCCTTCTGGTTCTCTTTAATTGATATAGCCTCAGGCTGGCTGGAGTTTCTCCCTCCCTTAATCTCTTCGTGGCTAATAGTGACAGCTCTGCTGCTGCTACTAGCTCCAGATACCTGAACTATCTCTTGTGGCTTCCCCACTCCTCACCCTACCTTTGTAATTAGTCATTTTGTAAATAAAATCTCCTCAAATTTTCCTAATTTGAGTGTGCCATCTGTTTCCTGCTGACTCCCTGATGAACAGAGTAATTTGTACTGGAGTGGCTTCAGGAAAGCGGCCTTCAACATCGGATTCTGGTATGGTATTAGTCATATATTTGAGTACTGTAGGATAACCTTCTTGCAGGGTGATGGAGGAGATGAATGTGACACAGGTGGGACACAGGTAATCTATGCTGTGTGATGACATCATGGCTACTCAAATTATCACTGGGGGCAGCATGAGATGAAATGTAGACAGAAAGCACAAGGAGATCAAAGATCTGAGTCACTTCATTGTTAACACAACGATAGTGATTATGGAAATCTCCTGGCTTCTCCTACTGTACTTTAACAATGTACATAAGAAAAATATACGAGATTAATACAAATTAAAAGCATATGTGGATAAACATAAGGTCACTATGATTGCAACATTAAATCATGTTTTATAATTCTAAGACAAATATGGCTGAGGTCCAACCCCTGGGTCTGTTTGGAAACTGTTCACAGTTGCAGCATGGCTTCAATACTCTATCATACCTTACTAATAGAAGACCAGTAGTGACTGGTCTTCTCATAGAAGAGAATGTTAATAGACTAGAATGAATGTTAGTCTATGCTATAAGAATAGCATAGAATATTAATCTATGCTATAAGATCATTGAGGCATTTATGAACTGTGCTGAAATCTTGCATCTTAAAATATTGTCTCCTTGTGGAGGTAGCCACCCTTTGCATAAAAGCCTTTAAGTGACATATGAGTTACTGTTGATCCTTCTCAGGACTTGGTCCCACTCATTGCCTCCAGACTTACAGGAAACTTAGAGAAAAGTAAGTCTACTTGGGAGCAAATAGTTGATCATTTAAAGTGCTTTAAAAAATATTGCTAATTAGTATTTCTAGTTCTAGATCCTTGAGGAATCACCACAGTGTCTTCCACAACGGTTGAACTAATTTGCACTCCCACCAGCAGTGTAAAAGCATTCCTATTACTCCAAATCCTCTCTAGCATCTGCTGTTTCCTGACTTTTTAATGATCACCATTTTAACTGGTGTGAGATGGTATCTCATTGTGGTTTTGATTTGCATTTCTCTGATGACCAGTGATGATGAGCATTTTTTCATATATCTGTTGACTGCATAAGTGTCTTCTTTTAAGAAGTATCTGTTCATATCCTTTGCCTACTTTGTGATGGCACTGTTTTTT
>NW_012098810.1:261762-281172 GCF_000951045.1 Mandrillus leucophaeus
GAGCTATTTCAGAAGAAGGCATTGCTATCATAGCGCATGGCAGCTCCCATAAGTGTTATTGTCCATCAAGACCTTCCAATGAGAAAAAATGTGGAGGTGGAAGATGGTGATATTGATGGTCCTGACTCTGTGAAGGCCCAGGCTAATATGTGTGTGGGTGTCTTAGTTTTAAACAAAAATTTGAGAAGCTTAAAAAAATAGAATAAAAGCCTAAAGAATGAGAATATAAGAAAAAATATTTTGTACAATTATAAACTATGTTTGTGTTTTATAATAGGTATTATCACAAAAGAGTCAAAAGTTTAAAAATATGTTTATAAAATAAAAAATATTACAGTAATCTAAGGTTATTATTGGAGAAAAATATTTTTCATAAATTCAGGGTAGCCTAAAGTGTGCAGTACTTATGAAGTCTCAGGTAGGGTAATGCCCTAGGCCTTCACATCCACTCACCACTCACTCTCTGACTCACCCAGCACGAACTGCTATCCTGCAAACTCCACTCATAAGTGTTCTATGCAGAAATATCATTTTTTATCTTTTATGTTATATTTTTATTGTATTTTTAAAGTTTAGGTACACAAATACTTACCATTGTGTTCCAATTGCCTACAGTATTCAGTACAGTAACATACTGTGTAGGTTTTGTAGACTAGGAGCAACAGGCCATACTCTGAAGCTTAGTTATATAGTAGGCTATCCCATCTAGGTTTGTGTCAGTGCACCCTATGATGTTTGCTGGTTGAGGGGAACACAATATGACATATCCCTGTCATTAAAGGACACATGACTGTATTTGAAAAATAGCTCCTGGCTTGCTACTGGCCTGATAGAAACTGAAGAGTGGCAGACTTTGAGATATCAAGTGACTATGGAACTCATATTTAATATCATGAACTGTGTAATATAGAATCTACCAAAGCATATAATCATATATGCACAATAGCATTTCAACATAAAATAGAAGCACTCTCTATGTAAGATAGGCCTGAGCATGTCCAAGAGTCAAAACGTATTGGTAGAGGTGACTCCTTCTGGAAGCTCTGAGAAGAAACTCTCTCATGAGTCTCTCCTAGTTGCTTGTGACTTTCAGCAATCCTTGGTATCCTTGACTTGTGGGTGTCATCCAACTCTCTGCCTTCATCTTCACATCCCGTTCTATTTGTCTTGGTGTGTCCTTTTCTGTCTTTTATAAGGATGTTGTTATGCTTAGAACCTGCCCTAATTTCAGTATGATCTCCTCTTGTTCCTTTTCTAATTTTACATCTACAAAGACCCTGTTGCCAAGTAAGGTCACATTCCATGTGTACATAAATTGTGAGGGGATGCTATCCAGCCTACTATATCACATATTTAGAGGAAACATATTTAATGCAAATAAAGAGCATCAATGGACCCAATTCTATGGAACACACTTGTTACTAAATACCCCAACATTCGGGACATCTAGCTTGATAGAATGGTGGAATAGTCTCATAGTACTGACTAATGGGCTGGGAGTTCTGCTCTTTTCAAGGGAATGTTTCTGATTTCCAGCAGCTTAACCTACTCACTTAATAGGAAATCACAACAATCAGGGTATTAATCCTTCTAGTTAAATGTTTGTCTTTAAAATAAATGAAATCAAATAAATGTTTAATTACTAGGAAATAAATGAGGTCCCTCCAATTGAAAATAAATGGAAATAAGAAAGGTAGATGATAATAAAGATAACAAATAAGGGCAGATATAGAGGAACTGGACCTGGACTCACAAAGGCAATACAAATAGGCAGGGTAATAAAATGGTGGAATAAAGTATTGGATATGAATGGGGATTGGGACCACAAAATATGAAAGGTGAGGATTTCTTTTTCTTTTTTTTTTTTTTGCTCCTGAACCAAAAACCAAGGACTTCTTATATGTTAGTTTGTCACTTGCAAAATAAGAGTAGTGGGAATACTGTGATTGTTCATATATTTATTATTGCCATATTTTTCCTCCTTATCTTAGGGCTTTAGGTTAACTGGCATAGTATGGATATACATGTAAATGTTCTTCACCATAATTATTTAAATAAAGGTATCAATTCTGTCTGTAGTTTTCATGCAGAGATTGTATAATAGTAAATAATCCGAAATCCAACAAAAGTAATTTTGTTCCCAACAATGATAAAAAAAAAAAAATGCTGTTCTTCTCTCTTAAAATAAGTTATATAAAATAATAATACAAATCTGGTTCAAACCACTGGAGAGCTTCCAAGGCAGTGAGAACTCCTGATTTTGAGGACCAGATTTCCAGAGAAGTGAGCTAGACATTTGGGGCCACTCATCCCTCAGGGCACTTACCAATTTGAAAGAAGTGACTGGAGGATGGGAAGCTCTGCAGAGCTTTCAGCTAAATAACAGGGCTAGGGGAACAAATGCTGGGTTACAGGTCTGGCTGATGAGGAGTAGCCCTAGTAATCACACAGGATATCAGTGGGGTCCCCAAAGTTTTGATTCCTAACAGCAGGCTGCAGCAGAAATTAGTAAGCCCTCAAATGAACTGAGGCCCAGCTTTTAAACACTTCAATTATTGATTTGATTAATATAATCACAGAAAATGATAGAGAACATGGATACAGACCCACATACATATTAACAATGATTTATGAAAAAGATTGCACAAAAAGCAATGGGAAAGGCATGAATTTTTTCATAAATGGTGATAGATTCACTGAATATCCATGTTGGAAAAATTAGTATTGACTCATCCATATTGTACCCCCAAATTAATTTCAGATAGCGTTAATTTAAATGTGAAATATAGAACAAGAAAATTTCTAGAAAAAATTTAGAAAAATATCTATATAACCTCAAGTTAGGAAAAGATTTCTTAAACAAGACAAGAAAAAAGGCACTAACTATAGATGAAAAGATTGATAAATTGGACTGCATTATCATAAAGAAATCCTGTTCATTCATAAACATCATTAAGAGTGAAAAGTAAGGCATAGGGTCGAAGATATTTGTAATACACGAGAAAAATAGTCACTTGTATATTCTATTAACTACTCCTACAAATTAGCAAGAGCATTTGATCAATAGAAAAAAAGGCAAGAATCATGAACAGGCATTTCTAAATGGTCAATAAACTTAAGATAAAAAGTTCAAACTTATTAATAATCAGATAAATGAAAATTAAACCATACAGAGATACTGCTAATGACCTGCTCATGTGACTAAAATAAAATAAGATTCAGAATTTCACATTAGGAAAAGAGAATTAGAACTCTCACATTCTACTGAGAGTAACTTAAATTGGCATGAACACCTAGTAGTAATTAATAAAGTGAATATATATATATATACACTTTGTTCCAGTGATTTTACTTTTATGTATATATCCAACAGAAATTCATCCATGTGCACACCAAGTGACATGCATGAGACTGTTCATAGAGGTTTTATTTATAATAGCCCTGTTACTAGTGAAATTGTGCTCCCCAAAGAGACATGTGGAAGTGCTAACCCACAGAATACGATCTCATTTGGAAATATAGGATTCTTAAAAATATAATTAATTAAAATGAGCTCTTACTCGGTGGGTTCTTCATTCAATATGGCTGTTGTCCTTAGGAAAATTGGAGACACACAGGGAGAGAAGATGGTTATGGGACTATGGAGGCAAAGATTGGAGTGATCTATTTGCAACGCAAGGAATGTTGGGGATTTCCAGCAAACACCAGAAGTTAGAAGAGGTTAGGAAAGTTTCTCTTCTACCAGTTTCTTAGGAAGCATAGTCCTGTCATTATCTTCATTTCAGACTTCTATTATCCAGAACTTTGGACAATAAATTTCTGTTGTTTAAAGACATAATTTCTAGTTCTTTGTTAAAGGAGTCCTAGGAGTCTAATTTAAACCCCCAAATGAAAACAAACCAAATATCTATCAAGAGTAAAACAGATATATTATGTCATATTAGCAAAATAGAATACTATGCAACAATAAAAACAAATGAAATTCTGCTACATGCACAACCATAAATTTCACTCTGATGACATTACAAGACGGAAGAAAATATAATGATGAACATAGGGCACGAGGGTGACTTCTGGTGTTCCATTTCTTAACCTAGATGAAGATTATATTAATGTGTTCACTTTGTGGTAATTCATTGTATAGCTTTTTACACTTTTGTATATTTATATTATAATTCTACAATAGGTTGGTAAATAATCTCAATGGCATATTTGAAATTTAATTTTTTAAAGTATAGAAATTTTTTTAAAAAACTTGACACAAAGTACGACAAGTGTACTTAATTATGTCTTTCCTGAGAGCCTTCATCTTGTGATGCTGCTACTGACATTTTACAGTCATACTACTGAAGTAATAGAGGATAGTAAGTTTTAGGGTAGAAGTGAAGCATTGAGTCTATGGGTTAGTCCATCTTCAGAACATACTGCCCACAATTCTTACTTCTCAGCCTAACTAAAGTCCTCAGTCTTCCACACAGAAGTTAGGATTCTTCTGAAGAGTGGCTTACCTACCTGAGCCTATGGGCTAGACCGTGACCCTCCAAAGAAAAGCAGAGGCTACCAGAGTTTAAATGGTTATTATTTACATATTGCAGGATTTCATTTATATGACATTCTGAAAACAGCAAAACAACAGAAACAAAACAAATGATTGCTTGCCAAGGCCTGTGGACTGGGAGGAATTGAATATAGGGAGGTTTGAGGGAACACGTTAGGGTGATGAAAATGCTTCTTGATTGTGGTGGTGGATATATGACTGAATATGTTTGTCAAAACTCATAGAACTGTACACTTCAGTAAAAAAGAGTGTAAGAGGGTGATGATACCCAAGAAGTGCCAGAAGAGGCCACAGAAGAATATCTGCTGGAAGCAAGGTTTGCCCAGTTGGAAAGGAGGTGCGTTGGTCAAGGCTTTACGGCACTAGTCATGGCTGCTGACATTTTAGTTGCTTTATCCGCCATGGCCACTGATGCCTGTAATCCCCAGCTTTTTAAAAATGTCCCTCAGTTTAAACTATTGAAATTATTTACAAGTTTGGGGGAAAAATGTCTAAATAGAAAGGATTAATAGCTACAACTTAAACAGTCCTGAAAGAATTAAAAGGCCCTCTAAAGACTGTAAGGAAGTTCTGAGCATGTTGAGGGGATTGGTAATAGGGCTGTTATTAAGAAGAGCAGAGTCTAGAGTCACCTATGTTTGAATTCAGATTCCTCTTCTACTGTTCAATAGTTGGGTAAATTTAGGCAAACTATTTAATATTTGATTGTTTCTAAATATTAAAAAATCCTGCTAGCAAAACTATGAAACATACAATTCTATTTAATATGAAGAAACAGCAACATTTAGGCTAAGACAAAGGAAAAACTTTTGGGTAAGGACAAAAGAAGGAAGTTAGGCTAAGACAGACTAAATAAAGATAATGAGGACACATAGCAAATTGTGCTGACACAGTTGAGACAGCTGAAATCTGATTTCAGAGTAATTTGAACCTGAAATGTGACCCTGCCATATTGTCACAATGGGTGCAACTTACATACTACCTCTTATGATATGCTTTCCCTTGATTACCCAAATTTAAAGTCCCCAAATACTATGCACATTTATGTCATAGTTCTCATCACACAATTTTGTTATTTATCTGTAACCATCTGTTACAGATACCACAGATAGACATCAACATCTCTCTGAAAACCCCAATAAACCAGGAGATTCTCTGGGCTAGAGAGCTTTCATACCTACATTCTGTGTCTTCAGCATTGTGCCTGCATAAAATCAATGGTCAAAAGAGATGGGAAAACTGAATATAGTTGGATGAATTATCAGATGTCTAGAAATCAAAATACACATTCTATGAATTTAAAACATACACAAGTCTTATCATTATACCATGTTTCTAAAAGGCCTATGAACTAATCCCTTATATGTGAAAATATTCATCCTGACAAGAATTTTGATTGTTTGATGCCTTCTGTTTCAGACCAAGTACTCACTGGCACAAGAGATAAGCTAGAATTGTTACAAATTCCCAACAAATCCCAAGAAGAAAATTATCTGTGAAACACTATATGATAAACTTGCATATTTTTTAAAAGACTACATTTAAATCATACGGAAAAGATCAAACATATAACTTTTAGTGGGTTGTAGAAAGGGGTATGGCTTCTAATCTGATCTGTTTATGCAGTAATCAAATATACTTTTGAGGTCTAGTGTGTTGGAACTGTAAAGTCTTTCCAATATGAGAGAAAAGTGTTATATTATAATCAAAAGAAATGAAGGGGCTGATCCTGGAATTCCATATAGTTCTGCATTTTTTGTGGCTCCTAATCAATTGATTCATTTTGTTTTTAAATCTGTAACTTGGTTCTTTTATTACAAACTCTAATTTCCACAAGGATAAAAACAACTTTTATTACAAACTCTAATTTCCACAATGATAAAAACAACTTTCCACAATGATAAAAACACAATGATGCTCTCTATCTTACACCTCTCATTATTACAATACAATACAAAGCATTCCTTCAAATTTTCTATAACTGAACAATTATCCAAGTTGGTAATTTAGTAGTCATTAGGTAACTAAAACTACCCTAAGTGTTAAAAGAGTACATTAATTCTAGTCTAATATTATTCCAGTCTTTCTGCTCCATTGAGTTCTTGTCTCACAACCAGGAAGAATTAGGTGGGGGGACACCGGAGAGTGAGTGAAGTAGAATTTATTAAGTGAAAGGAAAGCACTCAGCAAAGAAAATGGTCCTGAAAGCAAGTTGCTGGTTGCCCCCTTCACAGCTGAATACCAGGGCTTGACATGCAAATTCCTGGCAGCTCCACCCCATCCTTCCTGTGCACATGCAGGCCCTTAGTCTAAGCTACTACACATTGATTTCCCTTATTGTATATATGTTAAGGAATGGTATTTTCCTCTGTGGGCATGTTGAGGCAAGCCCCTTGTGCAAGTTCCTTTATCTATGAAAAACACTTGTGGGTTGGGTCAGAGGTTCTCAGGGGACACTTCTCTTGCTGTCTGACTAAAGCAAGCTGGCTAACTCCTCTCAATATGAAGTTTCTCCCCCTTAGAGTTATATTAGATAATAACAGTCATGTGTTGCCTAATGACAGGCGTATGTTCTAAGAAATGTGTCCTTAGGATATTTTATCGTTGTGTGAAAATAAAATTGTACTTACACAAACCTAGATGGTAGAATCTACTACGCACCTAGACCACATAGTATAGCCTATTGCTCCTGAGCTACAAACCTCTGCATCATATTATACTGAATATTGCAGGCAACTGTAAGACAATTGTGTTTGCAAATTTAAACACAGGAAAGATACAGTGAAAATATGATAGAAAGCATAACAAATGGTACACCTATATAGGGCACTTACCACTAATGGAGCTTGCAGGATTAAATGTTGCTCTGGTGAGTGAGTGAGTGAGTGAGTGGTAGTGAGTGAATGTGAAGGCCTAGGACATCACTATACACTACTGTAGACTTTATAAACACTGTACATTTAGCCTACACTAAATTCATTTAAAATTTTTCTTTCTTCAACAATAAATTACATTAACTTACTGTAACTTTATAAACTTTCAATTTTTAAACAACATTTTGGCTCTATTGTAATAACATTGCATTTAAGTCACAAAACATTGTACAGCTATAAAAATATTTTGTTTCTTTGCATAATTATTCTTAAATTTTATTTATTTAAACTTTTAAACTTTTAAAAAAGCACTAAGACAAAAATACATGCATTAGCCTAGGCCAGCACAGGGTCAGGATTTTCAATATCCCTATCTTCAACCTCCACACCTTGGCCCACTGTAGAGACATCAGAGACAATAACACTTATGGAGCTGTCATTTCCTATGGTAATAACACCTTCTGAAATACCTCCTGAAGGACCTGCATGAGGCTATTTTACAGTTAATTTTAAGTAGGAGTACACTCTACTATTTTGAAATCTTAATCATACCCACACAAAACAATGATCCATTTCCTTCTCCCATCGTTTCAGCATATGCAATTTGTTAATCATATTTCTCCAGGATTTATTTTAAATAACTCAACAAAATCACTCTAATGATAAAAGATATAGTACAGTAAATAGATAACACATTGACACAGTCATTTACTATCATTATCATGTATTAGGTGCTGTATATATGTACTGTGTTTTTTGTACTATATATGTACTATTGTATGTACTATACTTTTATATGATTGGCAGTGCAGTAGGTTTGTTTACACCAGCATCACCACAAACAGAAGAGAAATGCATTTTGCTATGACATTAGGATGACTGGGATGTCACTAGGCAATAGGAAATTTTCAGCTTCATTATAATCGATGGGACTACTGTTGAATATGCAGCATGTCATTTACTAAAACACTGCTATGTTCTGCATGACTGCAATTAAAATAGTTTCATTTCAGCCTCACACCAGATTTTCAGATTATCCAAAGTGAAAATGATAGGATCATTGATCTAAACACTTCTAAATCTGCCCATTCTTTAAACCATTTTAAAATCACTTTAATCAGTTAGTATCTGAAATCAATTATAAATATTATAAACATGAATATGTCAATAAATTGTTAAGGAAATTTATAGCCATGTACTCAGTTTGTCGTATAATTATCAACTAAAATTCATTTATAGAAAAATAAAATTAAATACGATGATGTTAAGATCAACTTAGTTACTAATATAACAGTCAGTAAAGCCCAAACCTCCGCTTTTAGCCCAGAAGTCTCAGTCTTGGTACAAATTGAGT
Source organism: Mandrillus leucophaeus (assembly GCF_000951045.1). Classification (NCBI taxonomy): domain Eukaryota; kingdom Metazoa; phylum Chordata; class Mammalia; order Primates; family Cercopithecidae; genus Mandrillus; species Mandrillus leucophaeus. Next base: position 270,548 of record NW_012098810.1, read on the forward strand.
ATGTTGTTTAATATTTAATAACTAATAACAATAAAGGGCATAGCAAGTAGGAAACTCATAGCTTTCAGTTTAATTTAGGAAAAGTTGCTAGAGTCACTCTTTAATTAAGAAATCCAGATGGCTCCAGATTTCAGGCATGAAACATGCTGCTACCTTGAGAGGTGTTGTCTTGGATAAGCTTCCTCTCTTAAAATCATCACAGATGTTCTCTACTAGAAAAAAAAAAACAGCCATAGAACATAACCAATATCTTATGAGAAATTCAGTTTCTGAAGGTAAGTTCTATTACGTTCCAGAGACAGTCCTGATATTATTAACTTACAGGGCACAATCTTAATATTATCTGGCCTGTGTTTAATTGTTTAAGAATAATGATTTCTATTGCCCCAAATATTTTTATTGGCCTATTTTTTCAAGTGTATTTCAGCACTGCAGAGTCTAGTTCTTTTGAAATAGTGATGATACTCCCACAAGACAATGATCCATTTCCTCCTCCTGGTGTTTTGGCATATGAAATTTGTTGATAATATTTTTCCAAGATTTATATTAGATAACTGCAAAAAAAAAAAATTCAATTGTTCAGTCTTTCCCAATTAAATCTGCAGAACGTAGACCCTGTACTGATGCTTATGATCTACATACAAAGTTACAAAATACCAGGAGGAACTCAAAATGATCTCTAGGCTACTAGCTGTTGAATTTATTGTTGCAGTTGTCATTGTTATTGTGGTTGTGTTAATTTTGTTTTGTCTTTACTATTTTCATCAGTGATAATTGTGAGAGTGTCAAAATTATGTTATGAATAAGTTATGAATACGATATTTCAAAAGCAAAACAACTGCCTCGGGTTTTCACTCCATCTACTTTTAAGCTTTGGAATCTCTTGGCTTTGTCTTCTCCTTCGCTTCTGTATTTGACCCTTGGACATGAAGACAGAGCTCAATTACTCTGGTTGTCTCTCTAGTGTCCCCAGGGACATAATCTGCATTTTCCCAGCATTTCTGTCTACAGAAACATCAGCATCAGCTGCAGAGATCCCACTCCTACATTGGCAATTGTAGCCTGTAATTAACCCCGGGGGATGAGGAAGTAGGGGCCAGACCTCAGTGGGTGTTCTGAAGAACTTTTTATTTTCCTGTCACTTGAGTATGCTTTATTATTTTGTTTTTCCCATTAAGGGAGAAGACCACCCCTCATATTGACTTATGCCCAATTCTGCCTCCAAAGAAAGAAAAAGTAAAAACTAAAAGGCAGAAATGAAATCCACAAGCAGACAGCCTAGCGCCACACCCTGGGCTTGGTAGTTAAAGATTGACCCCTGACCTAATCGATTATTTATATAAGAAAAGCACTGTGAAGGTCCCTGTCCTGTTCTGTTCCATTCTAATTACTGGTGCATGCAGCCCCCAGTCACGTACTCCCTGCTTGCTCAATAAATTATGACCCTCTCATGTGGACCCCCTTAGAGTTGTGAGCCCTTAAAAGGGACAGGAATTCTCACTTGGGGATCTTCGTTGTTGGAGACGTGAGTCTTGCCAAAGCTCCTGGATGAATAAAGCCCTTCCTTCTTTAACTCAGTGTCTGAGGGGTTTTGTCTGCTGCTTGTCCTGCTACATTTCTTGGTTTCCTGACTGGGAAGTGAGGTGATTAACAGACAGTTGAGGCAGCTCCTTAGGCAACTTAGGCCTGCCCTGTAGAGCATCCCTGCGGGGGACTCTGGCCAGCTTGAGTGACGTCAATCTTGAGAGCACTCCCAGGTAGGCAATTGCCCTGGTGGGACTCCATGTCAGAGCAGTGCATGGAAGGCCCCTGTGGAGGATCAACACAATGGCTGAACACCAGGAAAGAACTGATTCTTGGAGTCCGGACATCTGAAACTTGGTAAGACTAGTCTTTGGAACTTGCCTATTCCATATGAGTGGAAGCGTGGCCTGATCATCCACAGCGTGCCTGTACCGGCACTTTGGTTTTTTGTTTTTCATTTGACTTGGATTGCTTGATACTTTGGTTTTGATTTTGACCTGGCTTGGATTTCTTGATACCTTTTGATTCTGACTCTGGTTTGATGTAAACTGAAAAACTGTGTGTGTGCCCTTTTACCTGTTCTTTGTTTTGTGGTGTGTATGTGGTGTAAGTGTGGTGTTTTGTCTCGAGGAAACATGAGTCAGGCACAAAGTAAGCCCATACCCCTGGAACTCTGTTGAAAAATTTCAAAAGGGGATTTAAAGGACACTATGGAGTTACTATGACACCAGGAAAATTTAGAACTTTGTGTGAGATAGATGGCCAGCATTAGAGGTGGGTGGCCATCAGAAGGAAGCCTGGACAGGTCCCTTGTCTCGAAGGTATGGCACAGGGTAACCTGTAAGCCAGGGCACCCAGATCAGTTCCTGTATATAGATTCTTGGTTACAGCTAGTTTTGGACCCCCTACAGTGGTTAAGAGGACAGGGAGCAGCAGTACTAGTAACCAAGGGAGAGTTAGTTAAGGAAGGTTCTCGCTCCACCCACTGAGGGAAGTCGGCACCAAAAGTCCTGTCCCACCCAACACGAAAAGAATTGTGGCAGCAATTGGTACCAGCAGTATCCCCTCCTTATCGAGAGGAAGGACTCCCCACTTCTGAGCCCACAGCACCTCCACCTCCACCAGATAGCCACACTCCTAGACCACCCAGAGTAGACAAAAGAGGAAGTGAAGCCACGGGAGAAACTCTTCCCTTGGCAGCTCACTTACTGCCCAAGACTGGAATCCAAATGCCCCTGTGAGAGCAGCAATATACTGGGGTAGATGAGGATGGACACATGGTGGAAAGGCGTGCCTTTGTATATCAACCTTTCACCTCTGTTGACCTCCTCAATTGGAAAAATAATACTCCATCTTACACTGAAAAGCCTCAAGCTTTAATTGACTTGCTCCAAACGATTTTACAGACTCATAATCCTCCTTGGGCTGATTGCCACCAGCTGCTCATGTACTTCTTTTATACAGAGAAAAGGCAAAGGGTGCTCCAGGAGGCAACTAAGTGGCTAGAGGAGCACATCCCAGCCAATTACCAAAACCCCCAAGAATATATAAGAATTCAGCTGACAGGAACAGACCCCCAATGGGACCTGAATGAGGGACCAGACATGGAGAGGCTAAGACGGTACTGTGAGGCATTAACAGAAGGTCTAAAGAAACGGGCTCAAGAGGCTACAAATGTAAATAAGGTCTCTGAGGTCATCCAAGGAAAAGAGGAGAGTCCAGCGCAATTCTATGAAAGACTGTGTGAGGCTTATCTTATGTACACTCCTTTTGATCCAGATACCCCTGAAAATCAGTGCATGATTAACATGACCTTTGTCAAAGTGTGGAAGATAACAGGAGAAAACTGCAGAAACAGGCTGGGGTTGTGGGTATGATTACCTCACAGTTACTGGAAATAGTCAATGAAGTGTTTGTGAATGGAGATGCAACAAGCCACAGAGAAAGCCGTAAGGAAGGCGAACGCCAGGCCATGTGAGACGCCGACTTACTGGCCACAGCCATTAGGGTAATTCCCCCGAAAGGAGAGGGAAAGGAGGGTTCTGGGAACAATACCCAGTCTAATCGCCCATGCTTGCAACGTAACCAATGTGCCTATTGTAAGGAAATAAGACGTTGGAAAGATAAGTGTCCCCAACTGAAGGAAAAGCAAGGTGATTTGGAACAAAAGACCTCAGATAAAGATGAGGGAGCTTTGTTCAATCTGGCTGAAGGGCTACTGGACTGAAGGGGACCAGACTCAAGCTCCCACAAGGAGCCCACGGTCAGGATTACAATTGGGGACAAGGACATTAAGTTTTTGGTCGATACTGGTGCTGAACATTCAGTAGTGACCACCCTGGTCGCCCCCTTATCCAAGAAAACCATTGATATAAATGGAGCAATAGGAGTTTCCACTAAGCAGACTTTCTGTCTACCATGGACCTGCTCGGTGGGGGGACACGAAATAGTTCACCAGTTCTTGTACATGCCTGACTGCCCCTTGCCCTTGCTGGGAAGAGACTTGCTTAGCAAGCTGAGAGCCACAAAACAGGGCTCTTTACAGCTAAAGTTACCAGGAACAGGAATTATCATGGCCCTTATGGTCCCCTGGGAAGAAGAATGGAGACTTTTTCTAACCAAGCCAGGCCAAGAGATAAAACTAGCTCTAGCTAAGCAATGGCCTCGAGTATGGGCAGAGGATAATCCTCCAGGACTGGCGGTCAACCAAGCCCGCGTACTCATAGAAGTTGAACCTGGGGCCCAACCAATTAGACAAAAGCAGTATCTGGTTCCCCAGGGAAGCTCTCAAAGGAATTCAGGTTCATCTCAGGCGCTTGAAAACCTATGAAATTATCGTTCCTTGCCAGTCTCCATGGAACACTCCCCTCCTGCCTGTCCCTAAGCCAGGGACCAAGGACTACTGGCCAGTATAGGACTTGAGCTTGGTCAACCAAGCTACGGTGACTCTGCACCCAACAGTTCCTAACCCTTGCACGTTGTTAGGGCTGCTGCCAGCTGAGGACAGCTGATTTACCTCTCTGGACTTAAAAGATGCCTTCTTTAGCATCAGAATAGATCCTGAGAGCCAGAAGCTGTTTGCCTTTCAGTGAGAAGATCCAAAATCTGGTGTCACTACTCAGTACACTTGGACCCGGCTTCCCCAAGGCTTCAAGAACTCCCCTACTATCTTTGGGGAGGACCTGGCTCGAGCCTTGCAAAAGCTTCCTGCTAAAGACATAGGCTACATCTTGCTCTTGTACATGGACGACCTTCTGCTGGGACACTCCATGGTAGTTGGCTGCGCAAAAGGGGTGGATGCCCTGCTTCAGCATCTGGAGGACTATGGGTATAAGGTGTCCAAGAAAAAGCTCAGATCTGCAGACAGCAGGTACGCTACCTGGGATTCCCTATTTGGAAAGGGGAGCGCAGCCTGGGGTCAGAAAGAAAGCAGGTCATCTGCAGCCTACCTGAACCTAAAACAAGAAGGCAAGTAAGGGAATTCCTAGGAGCTGTGGTGTTTTGCAGATTATGGATTCCAAACTTTGCAGTGCTCGCCAAACCTCTGCGCGGGGTTACAAAGTGGGACGACCGGGAGCCTTTTGAATGGGGCCTCTACAACAGCAAGTCTTTTGTAAGTTAAAGGAAAAACTTATGTCAGCCCCAGCCCTAAGACTACCAGATTTGACAAAGCCCTTTACACTCAATGTGTCAGAAAGAGAAAACATGGCGGTTGGAATTTTAACCCAGACTGCGGGGCCCTGGCCAAGGCCGGTGGCCTATCTCTCAAAAAAACTAGATGGGGTTTCCAAAGGCTAGCCACCATGTTTAAGGGCCCTGGCAGCAACAGCCCTGTTAGCACAAGAAGCAGATAAACGAACCCTTGGGAAAAACTTGAATACAAAGGTCTCCCATGCTGTGGTAACTTTGATGAATACCAAAGGACATCACTGGCTAACAAATGCTAGATTAACCAAGTACCAAAGTTTGCTTTGTGAAAATCCCCCCATAACCATTGAAGTCTATAACACCCTAAATCCCGCCACCCTGCTCCCAGTATCAGAGAGCCCAGTTGAGCATAACTGTGTAGAGGTGTTGGACTCAGTCTATTCTAGCAGACCTGACCTTCAGGACCAGCCATGGGCATCAGTAGACTGGGGGTTATATGTGGATGGGAGCAGCTTCATCAACCTACAAGGAGAAAGATATGCACGACACGCAGTGGTAACTTGGGATGCTATCATTGAAGCCAAACCGTTGCCACAGGGCACTTCAGCCCAGAAGGCTGATCTCATTGCTTTAACTCGGGCTCTAGAACTCAGTGAAGGTAAGACTGTAAACATCTACACTGACTCTCCATATGCCTTTCTAACCCTCCAAGTGCATAGAGCATTATATAAGGAAAAGGGCCTGTTAAACTCTGGGGGAAAGGACATAAAATATCAACAAGAATTCTACAATTACTAGAGGCAGTGTGGAAACCTCAGAAGGTGGCAGTCATGCACTGCAGGGGACACCAGCGAGCCTCTACCTCAGTGGTCTTAGGAACCCCTCCAGCTGATTCAGAAGCTCGAAAAGCAGCATCTATCCCTTACTGGGCATCAGTAGCAGCCCCCTTACTCCCTCAAACACCTGACCTGATATCTACCCATTCTAAGGAAGAAAAAGACTTCTTCCACTCAGAAGGGGGGACATGTAATTAAAGGACGATGGATCAGACTGCCAGATAGGAGAGTAGCTGTGCCACAGTTGCTGGGAGCCACAATTGTATTGGCCATGCACAAAACCACTCATCTAGGTCGAGAGTCACTTGAAAAATTGTTAAGCCGGTACTTCTACATCTCATACTTGCCAGCCCTTGTCAAAGCAGTAGAACAACGGTGTTTTACTTGCCAAAAGCATGACGCAAGGCAAGGCCCCACTATTCCACCTGGCATGCAAGCTTATGGAGCGGCTCCTTTTGAGGATCTTCAGGTGGATTTCACAGAAATGCTGAAATGTGGAGGTAACGTATTATTGGTATTTGCTGGTTCTTGTGTGTACTTACACTGGGTGGGTGGAGGCTTATCCAACATAAACTTAAAAAGCCTACGAGGTAACCCATGTGCTTCTCTGAGATCTTATTCCTAGGTTTGGGATTTATTATTCCTAGGTTTGCCCTTATGAATCAGTTCAGATAACGGGCTGGTGTTTGTGCTGACTTGGTACAGAAGACAGCAGAGGCATTAGGAATCACTCGGAAGCTACATGCCGTCTGCCAACCTCAGAGCTCCAGAAAGGTGGAGGGAATGAATCGACTCCTTCTAAGAAAACAGGATATTCCCCTTATGAAACACTATATCATCGGCCTCCTCCTATACTACGAGGGCTTCCAGCCACTCTCTGAGAGCTAGGTGAAATTGAATTACAGTGACAGCTACAGGCTTTAGGAAAAATTAGACAAAACAATCTCAACTAAATGAGAGGTGTCCCATCGGCTTATTCTCCCCAGTTGACTCTTTCTCTCCAGGTGATCACATGTGGATCAAGGACTGGAACGTAGGCCCTTTGTGGTCACGGTGGAAAGGACCTCAGACTGTCATCCTGACAACCCCCATGGCTGTAAAGGTAGAAGGAATCTTAGCCTGAATCCACCACAGCCGTGTGAAACCTGCAGTTGATGAAACCTGGGAAGCAAAACTGAGCCCAGACAACCCCTGCAAAGTGACTCTGAGGAGGACGGCAAGCCCTGCTCCAGTCACACCTGGAAGCTGACTGGTCTACACACGGCCAAAGCACGAGGAGAATCATCGTGGGACTCATTTTCCTTATAATTTGGACTTGTATAGTAAAAACTTCCACTAATTTTCCCCACATGGAGGCCTGCTCTCAGTGTATACATCAGGTTACCGAGATAGGGTAACAAGTTAAAACAATCTTTCTCTTTTATAGTTAATATTAATGCCTAGGAACTTTAAAAGAAACATGTTTATAAAAGGACACTCAGTACAAGGTATGTAGCCCAGGAAATGACCAGCCAGATGTGTGTTATGACCCCTCTGAGCCTCCATGTCCACGGTTTTTGAAATAAGATTGAGGACTGAAGACTGGTGGGGACTCGTAAATAATACAAGTAAAGTATTAGCCAGAACAGAAGAAAAAGGGGTGCCCAAACGCAAAATCTTGAAATTTGATGCCTGTGCTGTCATTAATAGCAATAAGTTAGGAAGGGGATGTGGCTCTTTTAGTTGGGAAAAAGCCTACATGACTGAAAATAAGTACATTTGTCATAAATTAGAACTGTGTGGAAATGAATGTGGATACTGGTCTTGTGTCATTTAGGCAACTTGGATAAAAAATGAAAAGGATCCAGTCCACCTTCAGAAAGGAAAAAATGGTCCTTCCTGTACTAAGGGACAATGTAACCCCTCGGAGCTAGTAATAACCAATCCCCTTGATCCTCGCTGGAAAAAAAGGGGAGCATGTGACCTTAGGAATCAATGGGGCTGGACAGGATCCTCAAGTAAATATCTTAGTTCAATAAGTTTACAAATGCTCTCCTGAGCGAGTGTTTCAAACTTTCTATAATGAACTAAATGTGCCAGTACCAGAAATTCCAGGAAAAACAAGAAATTTGTTTTTGCAATTAGCCAACCATGTAGCCCAGTCTCTCAATGTCACTTCATGTTATGTGTGTGGAGGAACTGTAATGGAAGATCGATGGTCATGGGAAGTCTGAGAATTAGTACCTACAGACCCAGTTCCTGATTAATTTCTGGCTCAAAAGAATCACTCTGATAATTTCTGGGTCCCAAAAGCCTCAATTATTAGACAATATTGCATAGCTAGAGAAGGAAAAGAATTCACTCATCCCATAGGATGACTTAGTTGTTGTAAAGGTAAACTGAGGCTGGAGCCAAACTGGGAACAAAGACACAAGGCAAATGGCAGTGAGAATAGCCTTTTATTAGGGCTTGCAGACGAGGTTCCTCAGTCCAAAGGCATGGGCCGAGGAAGTCACGCTGAGGGAGGAGGGTAGGGGCTTCTTATAGCCTGAGAGGTAAGGAAGCTGGTTGTGCAAACAGGGCCCGGGGGGGTCTTGAAACTACTAGGGCAGGAGTTGAGTAAGGGTCATGAGGAAGGGGTCTTTGGAAACTGTCAACCCAAACTGCTGTTTACGAACTTGTGGAATGCAGGTGAGCTGCAGGTCATGGGGGAGTGTGACTGCCTAGCTGAAACTCTGACGCGTGTAAGTCTGCGGGTGTGTACAAGGGTGAAGGGAGTCTTTAACAAAAGGCCTGCTACGCCGGATAACGCCGCCATGTTGGGTCTAGATTCCTGCCTAACAGTTGTCTGGGACAGAAACTGTATAATGGTATCACAAAAACAGTCACTTGGTGGAGTTCAAATCACACAGAGAAGAATCCATTTAGTAAATTCGCAAAGTTGCAAACCTTGTGGACCCACCCGGAGTCCCACCGGGACTGGACAGCCCCCACTGGATTATACTGGATATGTGGGCAAAGAGCTTACACCAAATTACCCAACCAGTGGGCAGGTAGTTGTGTTATTGGCACTATTAAACCATCTTTCTTCCTACTGCCCATAAAGACAGGCAAATTCCTGGGCTTCCCTGTCTATGTTTCATGCTAAAAGAGAAGCAGAGCTATAGGAAATTGGAAAGATGATGAATGGCCCCCTGAGAGAATCATACAATATTATGGGCCTGCTACTTGGGCACAGGACTGCTCATGGGGATACCGGATCCCCATTTACATGATCAACCGAATGACACGGTTACAAGCTGTCTTAGAAATAATCACTAATAAAACTGGCAGAGCCTTGACTATTCTGGCCCGGCAAGAAACTCAGATGAGAAATGCTATCTATCAAAATAGATTGCCTCTTGACTACTTGTTAGCAGCTGAAGGAGGGGTCTGTGGGAAATTTAACCTTACTAATTGCTGCCTACACATAGATGATCAAGGGAAACTAGTCGAAGACATAGTTAGAGATACGACAAAATTGGCACATGTGCCCGTGCAAGTGTGACATGGATTTGATCCTAGGGCCATGTTTGGAGAATGGTTCCCAGCACTAGGAGGATTTAAAACTCTTATAATAGGAGTTATAGTAGTAATAGGAGAATGCTTAATGCTCCCTTGTTTGCTACCTGTACTTCTTCAAATGATAAAAAGCTTCATCGCTACCTTAGTTCGCCAAAATGCCTCAGCACAAGTATACTATATGAATCACTATCAATCTGTCTTGCAAGAAGACGTGGGTAGTGAGAATGAAAGTGAGAACTCCCACTATTGAGTTTCTCAAAGCGGGGGATAAGGGAAGAGACCACCCCTTATACTGTCTTATGCCCAATTTCTGCCTCCAAAGAAAGAAGAAGTAAAAACTAAAAGGCAGAAATGAAATCCACAAGCAGACAGCCTGGCGCTACACCCTGGGCCTGGTAGTTAAAGATCGACCCCTGACCTATTCAGTTATTTGTATAAGAAAAGCACTGTGAAGATCCCTGTCCTGTTCTGTTTTGTTCTAATTACCGGTGCATGCAGCCCCCAGTCGCATACTACCCCTTGCTTTGCTTGCTCAACCAATCGCGACCCTCTCACGTGGACCCCCTTAGAGTTGTGAGCCCTTTAGGGACAGGAATTGCTCACTCAGGGAGCTCCGCTGTTGGAGACTTGAGTTTTGCTGAAGCTCCTGGCTGAATAAAACCCTGCCTTCTTTAACTCGGTGTCTGAGCGGGTTTGTCTGCAGCTTGTCCTGCTACACTATCACAAAACTGAACTGTTTTTCTGATGTATATATAATTTTGTTCATTTCAATTATGATAGCTCATTTAGAAAATGTGACTGTATTCTTAATAGCATCTTTTATAGACTTAAATAATTTAACTTTTAAGATTAAAAGTATCCCTAAAAGAATACTAAAATGAATCAAGCTCTTCACAATGATTTGAGAATAAATACAAATATGAGCAATAAAAATAGCATGCAGTGAAATGAACACCATCCTATAGATAGTGAAAGTTTTCATGTACTAGATTAGAATGGGGACTAGAACACTTGACTTTCAGTCCTCTGTAATCTAATTCTAGTCTTTCCTCTACTACTAAATAGCATGGAACA
>NW_012098810.1:283102-314328 GCF_000951045.1 Mandrillus leucophaeus
AATTTAACCTTACTAATTGCTGCCTACACATAGATGATCAAGGGAAACTAGTCGAAGACATAGTTAGAGATACGACAAAATTGGCACATGTGCCCGTGCAAGTGTGACATGGATTTGATCCTAGGGCCATGTTTGGAGAATGGTTCCCAGCACTAGGAGGATTTAAAACTCTTATAATAGGAGTTATAGTAGTAATAGGAGAATGCTTAATGCTCCCTTGTTTGCTACCTGTACTTCTTCAAATGATAAAAAGCTTCATCGCTACCTTAGTTCGCCAAAATGCCTCAGCACAAGTATACTATATGAATCACTATCAATCTGTCTTGCAAGAAGACGTGGGTAGTGAGAATGAAAGTGAGAACTCCCACTATTGAGTGAGTTTCTCAAAGCGGGGATAAGGGAAGAGACCACCCCTTATACTGTCTTATGCCCAATTTCTGCCTCCAAAGAAAGAAGAAGTAAAAACTAAAAGGCAGAAATGAAATCCACAAGCAGACAGCCTGGCGCTACACCCTGGGCCTGGTAGTTAAAGATCGACCCCTGACCTATTCAGTTATTTGTATAAGAAAAGCACTGTGAAGATCCCTGTCCTGTTCTGTTTTGTTCTAATTACCGGTGCATGCAGCCCCCAGTCGCATACTACCCCTTGCTTTGCTTGCTCAACCAATCGCGACCCTCTCACGTGGACCCCCTTAGAGTTGTGAGCCCTTTAGGGACAGGAATTGCTCACTCAGGGAGCTCCGCTGTTGGAGACTTGAGTTTTGCTGAAGCTCCTGGCTGAATAAAACCCTGCCTTCTTTAACTCGGTGTCTGAGCGGGTTTGTCTGCAGCTTGTCCTGCTACACTATCACAAAATTGAACTGTTTTTCTGATGTATATATAATTTTGTTCATTTCAATTATGATAGCTCATTTAGAAAATGTGACTGTATTCTTAATAGCATCTTTTATAGACTTAAATAATTTAACTTTTAAGATTAAAAGTATCCCTAAAAGAATACTAAAATGAATCAAGCTCTTCACAATGATTTGAGAATAAATACAAATATGAGCAATAAAAATAGCATGCAGTGAAATGAACACCATCCTGTAGATAGTGAAAGTTTTCATGTACTAGATTAGAATGGGGACTAGAACACTTGACTTTCAGTCCTCTGTAATCTAATTCTAGTCTTTCCTCTACTACTAAATAGCATGGAACACTGAGGTAATTATTTTAGCATCTCCAGGCTTTAATTTTTCCCAATTGTCATATGAGAAATTGAAGTAAATTATTTGTAAGTTTTTTTTTCTAGTTTTAACATTCTATAATTCCAAGATATATTGTCTCATAGTCATAAGTATGTATTAAGGTGGCTCTTATGATAATGGTAATCTAATTGCACTAGTTTCTAATATAGTAAGAAGCATTCACTGTTAACTAATTTTAGGTAAATGAGATTGGTTTCTAAAAATGCAAAAGAACAAATGTAGGAATCAAGCAATAAACATTCCTTGGTAAATTTATTGGTATATTAATATATTTACATACTAACACCAAAAAGTAATTATAGCCACAAGCTCAGGAAAAAAAAATGAATCTAGAGCATAATGAATCATAAAGACTGTAACATTAACTTTAGAGACCCTAGTCCAGTCTTGTTTTTTCTTCATTCTGTATCTCTTCCTTCCACGTCCCTGAGGCAACCAGGTCTCTGATACATTTAGTAATATTCACACAATGAAACCCTGACTCAGAAAAGACATGATGAAATCAGTTACAGTATTACTCAAACATTATATGCTATCTTAATGTACTTCTGCTTTAAGGGCTTTCTGAATTTTAAAGTTGTCAAATATATAGAGTAATTCTACTCTTAGTTACATACTCTGAAAAAATTCTTAAACATACGCATAGACATCATATATTAAAATTTTCAAGGAGCCATTGTAACAATCAACAATTGTAAGCAATATGTTTGTCAATAAACAGTAGAAAGGCTAAATTGCAACATAGTCATAAAATGGAACACCAAACAGGTGAATGAGAAAAAGCACATATATCAATATAGATGACTCACAAGTATAATACTGAGTAAAATAAAAAAGCAAGTTAAAATACTTTTATAGAACCATATACTATTAAGTAAGGTTTAAAAATATGTACAGTAATGTAATATGATAGAAACTACATATTTTATTATACACATAAATGCAGACTTTAATCCATAAAATGCATATGGGAATATAGCTATATAAATATCAAACATGGTCGAGCGCGGTGGCTCACACCTGTAATCCCAGAACTTTGGGAGGCTGAGGCGGGCAGATCAGGAGGTCAGGAGTTCGAGACCAGCCTGGCCAACATGGTGAAACCTCTCTACTAAAAATACAAAAGATCAGCTGGGTGTGGTGGTAGGTGCCCTTAATCCCAGCTACTTGGGAGGCTAAGGCAGGAGAATTGCTTGAACCTGGGAGGTAGAGGTTGCAGTGAGTCGAGACTGCACCACAGCACTCCAGCCTGGGTGACAGAGCAAGACTCTGTCTCAAAATAAATAAATAAATAAATAAAATAAATAAATAAATTTTAAACACATAAAAAAATTATACTGTGTATGGGAATACAGAGCAAGAGATATCTAAGTAGCTATACATATATTTATGTCTGTCTCTTAAAATTATATAATTTCAGTATGAATTGGGGTTATAGAATGTTAAGACATAGACTAAGATTTCCCATCCTAACAAGCTATAGATAGAAATAGATACGTAGATGACAGACAGATAGACAGATAGATAGATGATAGAAAGAAACATGTCAAACTATGATGAAATGTTTTAAAGTCTCATCTGGTGAAAGGGGAAGGGATAAGGAACCAACACAGTTCTGGTACATAGACATCTTCAAATTTTATTTTTAATGATACATTGCGGTTTACTATATTTTATATCTCTTAATATGCCTGAAATGTCCTCAATATTTATTAATTTTCAGGATCATGCAAAATATTTATATTTTAAGCACTTCCCCTAGAGAAGTCAAGGTGGGGTGGTGGTCCTAATTCATATGCAGTCTGATGAAAAGATTGCCATCTATGAAGACATGGCCAGCTCTGTTACTTGTGTTTTGTGTAATACTGAGTATATGGTGGGTGAAACGAACGTTTATAAATGAATAAAGAATATCATAAAAAACTGTTTTCTAGTTAGACTCTCACTTTAAGACTGATAGGCAAATATACAAACTGGTACTCCTCAAGATATGTTGACTAATATTTTTCTATGACACAATATTTTATATTTCCTATAAGACAGTTTTCCTATTTTTATAACAATAAAAATATATGTTACTTTTTTGGCCTGGCACAGTGGCTCACGCCTATAATCCCAGCACTTTGGTAGGCTGAGACAGGTGATCGCTTTAGCTCAGGAGTTCAAGACTAGCCTGGGCAACAGAGTGAGGTCCCCATCTCTACAAAAAATACAAAAAATTAACCAGGCATGGTGATACACATCTGTGGTCCCAGCTAATTGGGAGGCTGAGCTGGTAGGATGGCTTGAGACTGAAAGTGGGGGGTGGGTTGCAGTGAGCCAAGATCATGTCACTGCACTCCAGCCTTGGCAACAGGGTGAGACACTGGCTCAAAAAACAAAACAAAACAAAACAACAACAAACAAATGTACACACACACACACACACACACAATGTTTTGCTGCTTAGAAATTTCTTCCACCAGATATCCAAAATCTCAAGTTTAAAGTTCCACAGATCTCTAGAGCAGGGGAAAAATTCCACCAGTGTCTTTGATAAAGCATAGCAAGAATGACCTTTGTTCCAGTTTCCTGTAAGTTCCTCATCTCCATCTGATACCTCTTCAGCCTGGACTTCACTGTCCATATCACTATCAGCATTTTTGCTACAACCATTCAACTAGTTTCTAAATATCTTATGTAAAGAATTTATAAGTATTTAACATTACTAGTATACATACGTATTTTCAATCTTGATTTCTCTCAATTTTTTTCACATCACCAATTTCATAGAAAATAATACTTCTTTTGAATCCATCCAAAATGAAATAAATTATTATATCCTGAGTTTTATCTTTGTTATTAAGCTTTGGGATTATCTAGTTCTGAGCATTAGATTTAATATGTTATTATTTTTAACCAAAAGATTTCCATATCCATATCAGTGTATCCATGTAGTCTAAAGCATAAGTAGAACATGTAGCATGATTCTGCACAAATAATTTTTAAAACATAATCATGAATTGATTATGAATATGTGCTTTATACTCTCATCAAATAACATCTAATGCAATATAAATTATATAACATTCTTTAATATGTAATTTGTGTTAGGATGAAAGAGAACTGTAGTTTAAATAATAGATGTAACTGTCTTCACGTACCAGAAGGAGAAAGTTCTGCAGATTTTATAAAAGAGAAATGATACAAACTTTAAGTCATGAACAGCAGGAACTGGAGCAAGAATAAGTTAAGTTATTTCATTTTGTTGCATTGATAAAAAACAAATACCTTTGGAATGAAATACAAAGAAAGGCTTTTCTTGTTATCCACACCATTCTATTTTCCTTTCCCTTGTTTTCTAGGTATGATCACAAGAATCATAGTATGAATTTCAACAGATATAAAAACAAGGTTAGCTTGTCAAATAATGCTTGAAAGAAACTTGCTTTGGCAACAGATCTTATAAAAAAAGGTTTTGGAATTTTTAATTAACAAGACAAGTCTGAACAAATATGGCTTTTAAGAGGCTAGGGAAATCCTCAGCTGCAATAATGAAAATGGAGCTCTAGAGCATCCACATTAACTGAAATTTTTCTGTTCATTGCTCAGTGTGTCCACACACCCTGTGAGATCTGGCAGTTCCTGTCACTAGAGGCAGTGTATATTTGCCTCATTGATTTTGAGCTTGTTTGGCCAATGAGATTTGGGTGGACATGACAATCAGCTAGTTTAGAACTTAGGCCTGAAGTGGTGTGCTTCTGTTTGCTCCTCTTATTCTTCCACCATTGGTACATGAAGTTGCCACTGATGGAAGGAGAAGACAGCCTGGGGGATCCCACACCAAACCTAGAACTTGGAGCCAAATCTAATAACTCAGGTTAGTCTTCATGTTCATTGACACTAAGAGCTCTAAGATTCACTTTTGTCTTCAGTGATGCTTTTTTGGTCAACTCCAAATACACACTTTTACCTGGTCAATATAGTCCTGTTACACATACTAGCGAGTCTAATAGGTTATTTGTGTATTGTCACTTTAAGCAAAGGGCAATTGATTCAATAAAAATGCATCCTCGGCATGTTTATAACAAGGCATTTGACAAGACATATTCAAACCTCTTTCTTGACCCTCACTGTATCTTTGATTTGTTTTCCCAACTAAGTTATTGACCTTTATATTGTGTTTCCAGTGCCAATTATATTATTGTCAATTGACTAGTATCAAAAATTATTATAAACTAATATGAATTTAAATTTCAGATTAGATTGATGTAGATGATTAGATTCCAGACATTACTTATTTATGTTTATTATTATTCATATTGACAGACAGTACCTTGCCTAATTGCTATCAACCTGTACTAAATTTTAGGGCTGGCCATAGTGGCTCATGCTCATAATCACAGCACTTTGGGATGCCAGTGAGGGAGGAGCGTTTGAGCCCAGGAGTTTGAGACCAGCCTGGGTTACATAGTGAGACCCTGTCTCTACAAAAACAAATATTAATAATAATAAATAATACAGAGTTGAGTGTTGCAGATGAGGAAATCACTGTATCCCATTAGCAGAAGTTCTACTCTGCTATATAGAAATGCATTGTATCACATAACCAATTACAAATGGCTTGCATGCATTTAAGGTTCACAACAATATAACAGATACTATTTTCAACATTTTAGAGATGAAGAAGCTGAACCACTTGGGGTTAAAGGATTTGCATAAATTCACATAACTGGTAATAAAAGAACCAAAATTCAAATCCTTCCAGGCTGACACCAGAACCTTGCTCTTAACCAACAAACTCTACTGCTTTCATAATATGATATATGAGACCATATGCTCTTATTTTATTACAATCTCAAGACATCTGCTCTGCCAGCTAACTAGACTTAAATTGAAATTCAAAACTAGCTTTAAAGGATGGGATTGTCAATACTGGAGCAAAGCTCAGGGATGTACCACTTAAGCATAGGATGAATGTGCTACTGTACCCATTACTTATATTTTCAAAATGATAAATAATAAATCATATTTCAAAGGTCGTGAAATCAGTGATAATTTCAAAATATTTTCAGTAATTACAAACAATTAAAAAATGTATCCATTTTCAAGGTGTATTACAAACAAAAAATGTATCCATTTTCAAGATTTTTTTTCTGGCTGATAACGGGAATTAGTTTGTGTCTATGTAATATATTGAGTTTAATTATGTTATCCCTATGATATTAATTTCCATGAGCTAATGATGCACTGTCACTATGAATCATTTTTAATAAGATAAATACATCTTAATGATAATGATTTTGTTTTTAACGTAATCAATACAACTAAGTGTTTAAGATGCATTATGTTGTAAATTATGTTTTACCTTCATAAAAATCTTATGAGAAAAGCAATAGTATTAATCTGTATTATCATTAGGGGAGAGAAACTTAGAGAAGTTAGGTAACTTATCCAAGATTAAGAAAAAAAAGCATAATAAGGCAGTTAGTATTCTAAGCAAAGCTATCTTTCTATTCCCTTAACTAATGCTATACTATCTCTGCTCATAAAATAAATTCCCACAATTTAGAACATCACAGGGAAACAACATTTGTATGAGGTTCTATGGCAATGCCATCTACTCAAGTTGTGCCCAAGAGTGGCCTTCACATAGCACAAAATATGAATGATGCCTCCTCAACTTGTGTTATGTATCAAGGTAGAATAAACTTGGAATTCCCACCAGATATTCTTAATATTTAAAAGTGACATTCATTCAATTAATGCCTTTCTAATTCATTCATAAATAAAAATTAGAAATACAGCCTAATAAGCAAATCAAAAAAGTCTTATGGACACAATTTGTTCAGAATCTTTCACAGGTAATTGCAGCCTACTTATATGCCTGCAATTCTTTACCAGAATAAAAAAAAAAAAAGAGAGAGAGAGAGAGAGAAATAATCACAATAGAAAGGTGTAAACTTTTATTGGATTGTCCCCCTGGGGAGCTGATCTTAAGGCAGGGGCATATGTCAGCTTCACAAGTAGACAGTGCTCAGATCAACTCTGTGGGAGAGCTCCTAGAAAAGCAGGAGCCCAGGAGTAAGGCAATTTACTAATCCCTAAGCAGAAGGCACAGGGCTGCTTTTATGAAATTTTATAGAAGAAAGACAAGGCTCACCGCGTAAAATCCTGTGGTTTGATCACCAATACAGATATTACAGAATCTTTTTTTTTTTCTTTTCTCAAAAAAAGATTCCAGTGGGACTAGTCTACCTGGAAGCCAGGAGGCAGAGAAGCATATTTTCTGTTCTTCCTTTCTTATCTCCTCCACTCTGTAATCACTGTGTCTCACTAGGGACCTTCACGTTGCTGAGTAAGCAACAATTTTCCAGTCAATTCTCCTCCTTCCTACCTACCTGGAAATCTCCTCTTTGTCAGTTTTTTATCCTTTTTAATTCCTTGACGTTAATATAATATTGTTTAGTTTTCAATAGACGCTCACTTATGATGGAGGTGGGAATGGGGTATCATACCAAATCCTGAGTCAAACTTTAGGACAGTGCACATTTGATGTAACCCATTAAAAGTCAGAGTTGTATAGAAGCAGCCCAAAAATCACTGTGTGCTCAAGCTCATCAAACTTAATAGCAGTTTTCAAACCAATTGTTTAAGAATTTAATCTCTGAGTTATGTGAAAACCACCACCAGCTACTCCCACATGAAGAAACAATATAGTCCCTGACTTGAGGTTTGACTTAAAATTGTTTTGACTTTACAACTGTGTGAACATTATACAAATACAGTTGAAAGTGCACATCCAATTTTGAATTCTGATCTTTTCCTTGGCTTGCTGTATGTGGTACAATACTCCCACGAGGTGCTGGGCCGGGGCAGGGAATTGCAGCTCCCAGTCAGTCATGTCATCATGAAGGTAAACCCCTGATCCCCTACAGGGGATTGTGTTGTCAGGTGATTTTGCCCAGATATAGGCTAATGTAAGTGTTCTGAGCGTGTTTAAGTTAGGCTTAGCTAAGCTAAACTACAGTGTTTGGAAGGTTAGGTTTATCAACTGCCTCTTCCACGTACAATACTGTCAAGCTGAGGAGGATCTTGTAAAAGGATATCTGCTTCAGAAAACAAGTCAGCCTGGATGAACCTTATGTTTTATATCATCTATTTTTATTAAAACAGTTACAATTAAATACACTTAATGAGGAAAGTATATTCGCTTTTTGAAAAATTGCAAAACAAAATAAGTGCTTAAGAATGCTTCAAGAAATGTTTTATTTTGGCTTATTAAAACTTGATTTCTATTTACTAATCAGGTCATCATAATGTATGCAGTCACACAAGAAATATTCATGGAGGACATGGGTGTAACAGTCAGTCAAGCATGAATGACATGGCTGTGCATGCTGGTGACCTACAGAATATGACACCTTGACCTGAGATGCAAATTTAACGAGAAGAATGGAAGGTTGATACCCCAACATGTGAGTGATAATGAACAAAAAACCAATAACTTAATTAGAATAGGAAGAAGTAAATGAGCATGAAGGAATGAGGTCCCAAAAACATGAAGCCCTAGAAATCTTTGAAAATATGGCAAAGGCAGTAGTCAGTATGGATTCAGTAAGCTGGGTTCAATGTTTTGGAAGTAGGTTAAAGCAACTATGAATCCAGGCATGGTAGAAATGTCCAGTGCCCGTAAAGTCAACAGAAGTCAGGAACTAGAATGAATGCATGACAAAGTTGTGACCTATGATACTGAATAGGTGGTTAATGTTCCTCATATGTTGTTTGGAGGTCAATAACGTTGTCACAGGCAGGTAGATGTGTATCCCTGCCTGGGTTGATGATGACTTCTGGAAGTTTCTTATTTAAACATGACCTCAAAGGTATACCTCTTTCTGTCACACCTTATACCTTGAAGCTTTTTTACTCTCTCTGTTTTAACCAAAGTAAATATTACAGTGAAAGTCCACATGACCATTCCCAAACTGTAGGGAGAATGATACAGTCACACTCCTCTGCATTACTGTAGATTTGGTTCCAGACCACCGTGACAAAGTGAATATGGTAACAAAGCCAGTCGTACAAATTGTTTGCTTTCCCTGTGCATACAAATGTTAGGTTTACACTATACAGTAGTTTATTAAGTGTGCAACAGCATTAAATCTAAAAAAAAGAAAAAATCCCGAACCTTCAACAAGTGTGTAGTTCTTCAAACAATTACAACAGTAACTTCAAAGATCACTGATTACTGATCACCATAACAGACATACTAATAATTAAAAATTTGAGATATTGCAAAAATTACCAAAATATGACTCAGAGACAGGAACTGAACATATGTTGTTGGAAAAACGGTGCCAATAGACTTGCTTGATGCAGGGTTGACATAAGCCTTCAATTTGTAAAAGTCGCACTATCTCCAAAGAGCAATAAAGCAAAGCACAATAAAATGACATGTGCCTATACCTATTTCCCCCTCACAGTGTTTTCCAAGCTCTTATACGTTTTGAGGGGGCAGTTACAAAAAAAAGTACCACTATTTATTTATGGCATTTTGCTATAAGATGTTAAACATTCTGCCATTGTTTTCCACGTTCTCCTTTATTATCTCAGCCCCCCAGTTTGTTCCGGGTCTTCTCCACCTAAACTTAAGTTAACTGGAATAGTAATAAAGTACATGTTTTATTTTTTATTTTAGTGTTTCCTCTACAAGTCTATTGCCTGCATTCATGGTGGCTTTAAAGGCAAATATCTGGACCAGCTGGACAGATGCCCTCTCCATATCTAGCAATTTGTACTTCAAGGGAAGCATTTCAACGGAGCACAGAATCATTTAGGAATGATTACCTATCATCCACTTTTGCCCAAAATGAAGAAAACCAAACTTGAACATCACACTTATAAGATGTACTCATGCAAACATCATATCCTGTAAAAAATACCTAACTGGATATATGCATGAAACAGGCACTTAAAAACATGCAGGTCAAACACAGTATGGTAGAAACCTGTTTTGAATCCCTACTCAGTTCTCAGAAGTTAATCTTCGTGTCGCCCCCAGGTGCTGACTCACATAGTCCTGACCACAACCACTACCTAAAATGAAGGTGGATTAAATGCAAAAGAAAGCACACAGAGCAAGAGACACACACACATACACACACACTCCTACCTTTCTCTAAAAGAGGCGTTCAGCAAAATCTTATTTTCTGGTGCATTCCCCCGAGATTTTCCTGAGAACATTTTAGAACATATTCTGCAGACTTACTAATGATCTGCTAATGAACTGACACAGACTGTACTTATGTAAATTATGAAGTTGCTGAACCTGGAGTTAAAGGTTGGTACATTTCAAGGATACGAAATCAATCTCCCTGATATTAATAACTGTCACCTATATGCCCTTCACATCTGTGTTATTTCATGTCCCTCCACCTGATGAGTGTCATAGGTGACTTTGAAAGCCTGGACATTTATAGACATAACTACCTGATTTTCTCTATGTCCTGGTTTCTTAGTTCAGTTTTCTTTACGGCAGTTATTTGTAGTTAAAAATGTCCAAATGTGCAGATCGTTGTAGTCATGAAGACTGAGATTAGAAGCAGAGAGAAAAAGGAGCTGCTCCCTAATAGGATGCGCTATATAGCCTCTGAAAATGAGGAAGGTAAGTGCTGCCTGCCAGAGGGAAGGCACATGATAAATAATTTAAAGGGTAGAATTGTAAAGAGGGCCTCAAGTTTCAGACATCTTCTCCAACTAGTCAACCTATCAACAAGTATTTCTTGAGAACCCCTAGTTGATGGACTTGAGGCTCGGGGCAAATTGTATGGCTCATCTTTACTCTCTTGGGTAAACATTAGCTTTTCATGAAGTGTCCTTTTGGAAAATTAAAGCTAGTGTTAACATTCATGTGACACGCCAAATCAATAAATATTTTTATACTCTACGAATATAATATTATATGAATTGTTATATTTTACATACCCTTGTAATTGTAAGAAAAAAAAGACTAGAAATGACATAAAACAACATTTCTACCATAAAAGATACAAAAATTAATCAGGCTATTTAAGGGAAAAGTGTTCATATGGTGACATATTTATTTTCCTCAAGGCATGTCTAGAAATGATTCACCAGGGAGCCTCAATTCACTGGAATATACCCCAGATTGAGGTTCTATAACAGTTTGCATTTTTCAATTAGACTGATCCATCCTTCCTTCACCATACAGTCAACAGCCTATAAAGTCAGTCGGAGACATTCCAGACCTTGTGAAAATCCTACTTAGCTGTCTTAACCTTTCGGTTCTTTGCAGATTCTAACTTTTGCTTTTCTCTCTCCCTCTTTCTCTGTCTCTCTCCCATTTCTCTCTTCCTGCCCTTTCAAAATCGTATTTAAGCACCACTTTTAATTCATTTTTTGACTGAGCAGTGGAGGAAGGGCTGATAATTAGAGATCAGGAGAAAAAGTGAGACAGTGAAACCTATAAAGAAATACTAAAAATAATACCTTTTAAGTTTTCTATTTTCTTACCAATTACCAGTGCAGTCACCTTCTTCATGTCCTTCATGTCCAACCCACCTCCACCCTTCCCTCTACTCATTCCCCATGTCTAAGGACAAGGCTTCACCATTGCTCCTAGAGTTCATATTCACCAGCTGTCTCTACATATTCTTTCATTCTCTTCATAATGCCTTGACTAGGGAGCCCACTTAGGAACTCCATATGGTACATAGTAAACTGAGAGCAGCCCAACTGCCTATGAAAGTAAAGTAAGGTGCTGGTACACAGAGGGCCCAGCTTCCATCACAGGATGCTGTCATGAGAAAGGTAGCATGCTACATGTTCCATATGCATCAAAGCCAGCAAAAGGTCCACAGCTACAGATTTCCAGGCCTTGCTACTCTGATTCTTTCCTGGCACACAAGCACATTTAAAAATCAGAAGTGGAAAGTAAAAAGGGAAGGTAATGTTTTTATGTGAAAGATGATAGTCAACCTAAGAACCAGTAAGTTGACAGGGTGCTGAGGAAAGCACAAGAAGGCAATATTGCTGCATTCTTAAAGTGCTTATTCTTGCACAATAACACTGTGTTGAGTCCTTGTTCTATTGTTTACCAGCTGTGTAACTTTGGGCAAGTCACTTCATAACTATATACCTCAGTTTCCTAATATGTGAAATAGGACTAACAGTGTCAATTTTATCACTTTTTAATGAAGATTAAACTGTATAAAGTGCTTAGAATTTGGCATAAACTTAGGTCTGCATCAATGCTGTCTATTATTTTACCATATGAGGCTATTAAACATGAAACTTATTCAAGGTTCTGAGCATGTCATTTTATTTCAGCTCAGTAAAACACTTTATGCTCATAATAAAGATTTGAATATCAAGAGCGTACTGAAGGAGGCATAGTAATACTTTGTTTATCATAGTAAGACAGATTTAATTATTTTAGAAACTACTTTAGAAGTAGTTTTTCAAAAGAGAAGCATAAACAAAGAATGCTTTGTTCACTCGTAAGATAGATTGAATTCCTTTGGGGAAAAAATAACATATAGAATAGCTCGCTTCCTGATTTTTCTAGCAAAGCAGTGCTACATATGAAGATATAAATGAGAGAGAGGTGAAAATATCCTAACTGCCAAAAGGAACATTCACTGAGAAAGTGCCCATATATTTTGACAGAATATATTTCAATAGCTACACAGAATAATGATGCTCCATAGAGATGAGAGTATATTGTGAAATCTCAATTTTTAGGTCTTCAAGAACTTACTTGCAAACCATTAAATACTTATTTGGCACCAACTATGAACTAGATTCTGTGAGGAGTACTAGGGTTACAATGATACACGACACATATATTTTATATTTAACGAACTATCAATCGGGTAGAAGGGAAAGACATTAAAAAAAATAGCTGGGAGTGGTGGCAGGCACCTGTAATTTCAGCTATTTGGGAGGCTGAAGTAGGAAAATCATTTGAACCTGGGAGGCAGAGGCTGCAGCGAACCAAGACTATGCCATTGCACTCCAGCCTAGGCAATAAGAGCGAAACTCCATTAAAAAAAATAATTAAAAAAAAATAAACCTATGATGCAGTATAATTTTTGCAAACAGATGGATATAGTAAACCATGCTGGGAGACAAAGGACAGAGTAAGAAATTTTTTCATGGTAGCAGGCAAACTTTGACAGGAACATGTACTGTGACTTTATGTGAAAATAGGTTATCTGCAGGTGTAATTAAGATGTAAATTATGATAAGGTCATACTGGATTAGAGTAGGCCATAAATTCAATCACTGGTGTCATTATAAGAATAAATGTTGAGACACAGAGGCACAGATATACAGAGAAAAGAATATGTGAAGATGTGGCTGAGACTGGAGCTATGCTGCTGCAAGCCAGGGAACTCAGGAAGCCACGAGAAACTGTGAGAAACAGAAAAGGATTCTCTGCTAGAGGCTCTGGAGGGAGTGTAGCCCTGCAAACACCTTGATTTTAGACCTCTGCCTACTTAAATTTCTTTTGTATTAAGTCACCTAGTTTGTCATAATTTATTACAGCATCCACAGAAAACTAATACTTGACAATGCTGAAGGGACTTGAACTGCATTTTGAGGATTTTACATAGAATCTTACCATATGGATGAGGAGAGAAAGGTCATTGCAGGAACAGAAATAGGATGTACAAAACGTGGACGTGAATGTAAAGTGGTCTGGTTTAAGGAACAGCAGTGGCTAGGCAAGGGTCAAAACCAAAGACCCTAGATGTGGAGTAGCAGAGATATTTGCTTCACACGGCTCTTTACAAGGATCTAGTCTGCAGTGAGATTTACTTCCAGGTGCAGAGAAAAGATCGATAGAGGGAAAGGGTTATCTCCTGTGTCCTTTAATTGTCCAGACAACTTTCTATTTGCCCATGCTAACCATACTGATGCACTAACACGTTTATTTGCTCAACCTCCCCTCCCTCACTCCAGCCACTTCAATAGTTTTGTATCCTAACTCAAGCCTTGAATAACTTTATGTTCCCTTTTCAAGAGATCCTTCTCCAGTTTTTTACCTTCCCCACTAGGCTCAGCTAGTACACATGTATCCATGCCTGTACTTAAGAGATTTCTGGCTGGGCATGGTGGCTCACGCCTGTAATCCCAGCACTTTGGGAGGCCGAGGTGGGCAGATCACTTGAGGTCAGGAGTTCAAGACCAGCCTAACCAACATGGTGAAACCCCATCTCTACAAAAATACAAAAATGTACCAGGCATGATGGTGGGCACCAGCTACTCAGGAGGTTGAGGCAGGAGAATTGCTTGAACCAGAGAGGCAGAGGTTGCAATGAGCCGAGATCACACCACTGCACTCCAGCCTGGGTGACAGAGTGAAACTCCACTTAAAAAAAAAAAAAAAAAAAAGAGAGAGAGATTTTTATGTCCCATAAATCATGCCAGCTAAGTAAAGTTCAGCCTGGAAGGGTATTCGGCAAGTGGGAAAAAAAAGAGTTGTACCTCACATTCCAAGAGGTCCACAGACAAACATTTTCATCCAGGAAATGGTTTAAACCAATCTAAATGACATATTACATTCTGTAATCTGGCAAGTCACCCTTCAGAAGAACAGGATTCCTCTAGGGGCCGAAACAACAGAAGTAGTGAAGGACAGTTCCGTCTTCCCGTCTTCAGTTTCCATTCATGTCCTCGTTCCCTTCTTAAATAAGATTTGATAAAAAAAAAAATAAGCCTTGAGGAATCTTAGAAGTATAAAAAATAAATAATGGTAAGGATTGAGCATTTGGATTTGGTAATTCATAGAGACATCTTCTCTGTCTATGGTATGGGAAGATGTGGAGGCTCTACAGTTTGTAGCATATAATAGGACTCCATCCAAGGGAGGTTTATACCTCCATGGGGCCAGAGTCTGAGCTTTCCTTACAGAGAGGTCATCCAAAATGTGCTTCCGGCATAGGAGTTTTTATGTAAGTCACAATAAGGTGAGTTCAGGTGAGCCTATTATCTACTGCGTCATTTTAAAGTTCTATATTCAGAAAAACTTGCCCAAAAAAAATTTAGGAGAGGAAAAATAAATACCCGTCGACACAAGGCTTCAAAGTCTGCTGTATATATTCTCCTCAAAGACCCACCTGGCATTATTCTGACTTCTTTGAAAGCTTGATAGGGTTTGGCAAGCTTATACCCTCTTCAGGTGCATATATATATATATATATATATATATATAGAGAGAGAGAGAGAGAGAGAGAGAGAAAGTGTGTCTTTGGAAGCAAAGGAAACAACAGAATTATTTTTGTGCTCTAAACAAAGTAGAGTAGTTTCTATTGAGATTGAAACTACAGGTGACTGGGAATTATTCTATCATTTGTAAGCTCCAGTGGATACTTAGCCTGTTGCCATTTTAAAAATAAAACAAACCATATCAGTGTATGCCTTGTCAAAAAGTTCCACAGATTTATTTTTTTGTTGTTGTTTTGTTTTACCACTATTGACATACTTGTCAGCAATACATGTTCTCTGTTCTACCCCTGGAGGAATGGCATTTAAGAAACGGATTATAAAAGAAACTTTATTTGAAGGAATATTGCATCTTGCTTTTTAATCATTTAGACTATTTATACCAATTTTAAGAAAAAGTAAGCTTCAACTTTTGCTTATATTAATTAATTTGCTACCATTACAGGTAAGTGGGACACAAGTTTGTTCATTTCCAAAAGAAATATTCTTAGTATCTGGGTGTGTGCTTTGTAGAGGCCAAAGGAAAGGTTCCCCTTCACCCTCTAAGGTTTCTTGAAAATGAACTGACAATAGACATCAAGACAAGACGTACAGATCTACTGAATATGCATAGCATGGGGGAATCGCATGGAAATGATTAACCAATAACCCAGTGAGTTCCAGATTATTACAGATTATTTTGCATTAGGGAAGAGGAGATAGGAAGAAACTTGATAACTTTGTGGGAAGCAAATGATTTTAGAAAGAATGAGTGAGTTCAGTGCTCAGACAATGGTTAATAAGTGATACTTTTTGGGAATCGAGTGGGTCTGCAATGGTTCCTGACAAAATCTGTCCAAATGTTACGTTCCTCAGTCAGTAGGTAAGAAGACTTCAGGAAGGAATTGGAAGGCACAAGTGTTGTCTTTGGAAGGTCCAGTCTTTATGAAGTTACAGGAAAAGGATTTTCCAGTATCTGCTGACTTTCGAGCGTTTTTAATTTAAAATAATTGACTGGACACAGTAGCTGACGCCCATAATCCCAGCACTTTGGAAGGCCGACATGGGCAGATCACCTGAGGTCAGGAGTTTGAGACCAGCCTGGCCAACGTGGCAAAATACCATCCCAACCAAAAAATACAAAAGTTAGCCAGATGTGGTGGTAGGCACTTGTAATCCCAGCTACTCGGGAGGCTGAGACAGCAGAATAGCTTGAACCCAGGAGGAGCTGGTTGCAGTGAGCCAGGATCATGCCACTGTACTCCAGCCTGGGTGACAGAGCAAGACTTCATCACAAAACACAAAAAAAAAAAAAAAAAAAAAATCAGCACGGCAGAGTGTCACATTATTGGTTGAAAGTCCTGGGACTCCTTCAGCTTTACTCTTCCTCATCTATTTGGAAATAAAATGTTAGGTGGTAGTGAAGGGTTGAATCAGGATAAAAGGCTAGAGGAGCCATGCCAAATAATTCAAATTAAACCAGTCAAAGAAAATCTAATTTCAAATAGTCCGCTCTTTCTTTATAGTGCTGAGGACAGAGGACCAAGAAGACAGATCTTTATAATTTAACTTGCTCAGACAGTGTTGTACTCTCCCTGCGTTTTCTCCAAGCCTTCATTGAAATAGCCGTGTGCCACAGAGCTTTGCCAGCAGTACACTGGACAATGCTAAAGGGTTGGAGATCGTACATGGGAGAATTTGGACAGAAAAAAAAAAAAATTAACTAACTACTGCAGGAAAGAAGGAAGTATATGAGAACACAGTGGAAGGAGGACCACAGATGGACAGTGGGCAAAGCACATATAGAAATTTATAGACACCTTAAGAAGGCCACCAGATTGAAAGTAGGATGGGAAATGTGAGTGTTTTTCATTAAAAATGAAAGTTTTAGGTGATCCCAAAAATATAGAGAACTCATAG
This sequence comes from Mandrillus leucophaeus, assembly GCF_000951045.1. Lineage (NCBI taxonomy): Eukaryota > Metazoa > Chordata > Mammalia > Primates > Cercopithecidae > Mandrillus > Mandrillus leucophaeus. Next base: position 300,481 of record NW_012098810.1, read on the forward strand.
ACATTGAAGTTACATATGGATAATTTAAAAATACAGATGTATACAGGAAAAAAGTATTAAAAATTTATAAAATTACTGTCTCTGTAAGGAAACACATTTCATTTTTCTTTTAATTTTTTATATTTTTCAAAATTTTATGCCATAAGCAGAAATTAATGTACAATAAACAAATATAAAAGAATTCAGTTACATCTTTCATATTGCCTTTACACTGTAATGTGATATTATTACAGTATAATTACCTTTACGCTTTGCAACACAATAAACAAAATACTTTCATTTATATAAATCCACAAATGACTAAAAAAGAAATAGTGCCTGTAAGTCTTACCATCTAAGTGATCACCACACCAAGTCTTTCTCACTTTAGCAGGCCAACCTGAAAAGCTCCATAGTTCCTACACTCTCAAAGTATCTGTTTCCCAGCAGAAAGAACCGGATGTGAGTGAGGAAAGTCCTGTGAGCATCTCTCTCCTGGCCAACTCCTTGGAGGAAACGAACTAATAATATCTAAGCTAAGCATTCTGTCTGTCTGTTGTTTCTCAGGCATTTTGACTTGAAATATCTAAATGCCTGTGTGATACTGAGACCATCTGAAAATCGGAAGGACACGAGAATGAATGAAGGACAACTATAAAGACACAAACTAAAACCCACAAAATCAGTGGAATACAAATGATAAGTGAAGGTGTAGGGGAGTGGAAAATGGCTCTCCTCCACCCTTTTAGGTGCTTTGGGTGGGCTAGGAATTAAATTGACATAGACACTAAAAGAGGAAAAAACATATTTAATTACATACGTACACGTGAGAGTCTCGCAAAGTGTGAGACTAGAGGAAGGGTCAGATGATTGAAGATTCTATAACGTCCTGAGCTACAGATAGAAATAGGGGCTTGGAGTTTCTAGTGGAAGGTGGCAACACAAGTTATAGTAGGGTGAGGGGAGGAAATATATTATTGTATTAGGCCTCTCTTGCACTGCTATAAAGAGATACCTGAGACTCGATACTTTATACAGAAAAGAGGCTTGATTGGCTCACAGTTCTGCAGGCTGTACAAGCATGGTGCCGGCATCTCCCGGCTCCTGGGGAGGCCTCAGGAAGCTTTTACTCAGGGCGGAAGGCAAAGTGGAAGCTTGGGCATCAGATGGTCAAAGTAGGAAAGAGAGAGAGGGAGGAAGAGGAGGGAGACATTGCACACTGTTAAATAACCAGATCTCACAAGAACTCAGTGCAGGAAGTAACTTGTCATCCAGTGGATAGTCCAAGCCATTTATAAGGGATCCAGCTCCATGATCTAAATACCTCCCACCAGGCCCTATCTCCAACAGTTGGGATTACAATTCAACATATGATTTTGGCAGGACATCCAAACCATATCAATGGTGAACAAAGGGTGTCTTATTATGCAGATAAAAAGTCTCTCAGGTAATAAAAGTTGTCTGGGAACAGTCATCTTCCTGGTAAAGATACTTTTACTAAAATAGGTTTCCTTTCTATATGTAAATTTATTTAACAAAAGCATAGCTTTTCAGAACTACTCCTATGTCTGCAGTTTCTCAGAATAACCCAGCTCAAAATACGCCAAAGAAGTATGTTTTAGGGTGGCACACTCTGGTCTCCTACAGGCACATTTTGGGGTGGTGTGTCCGGAGCCCCAAGGCATGTGAGAAATCTATTAATGAACTAAACACATTTTTAAAAAACTTAATAAGGGAGTGGAAATAAATGTGATTTCAGGGTGTGTTGCTGTATCCTTTTTGTGGAATGAACTCTAATTTTAAAACCCAAACTTGTTCTTATTTTTTCAGAACCTGCAAAGAGGCCTACCCGCCTCTAACTTTCACAGAAGTAAGTTGAGACACCAGGTGTTGCCTCTCTATTCAGCTACAGAAATAATCCCGAGCACTTTTGTAGTCATCACTGCAGGACACCCAGTAGCACTTCCAGATTCTTAGCTCTGCACAGGAATCAAAGTGCATCCTCAGTATTCCCTGCACACAAATGCTGCTTTACTCATTCTTAAAATTCCTGAAACTGGGCCGGGCGCGGTGGCTCACGCCTGTAATCCCAGCACTTTGGGAGGCCAAGGCCGGCGGATCACAAGGTCAGGAGATCGAGACCACTGTGAAATCCCGTCTCTACTAAAAATACAAAAAAAAAAAATTAGCCAGGCGCGCTGGCAGGTGCCTGTAGTCCCAGCTACTCAGGAGATTGAGGCAGGAGAATGGCGTGAACCCGAGAGGCGGAGCTTTCAGTGAGCCAAGACTGTGCCACTGCACTCCAGCCTGGGGCACAGAGCCAGACTCCCTCTCAAAAAAAAAAAAAAATTCCTGAAACTGCCTTCCCAGGCTTTAGAACTTGCCTGACTCTTTCTAAGGCGTTTTTCCATTCCTAAACTTATTGCTGCTGGGGTCTTGTACACAACATTCCATCCAGACTTGTTTGGATACCGGAATTCTGCTTTAAGCTACATTTCCAAGTCCATTGCTGCCCTGCTGCTGAATACGCCTGAGTAAGTCCTAAAGGCAGAAGCCCTAAAGGAAGGAACAGACACTTGCATTCCTTTGGAAAATTGGTGGAAGAGGGACCAAAGTAGCGTAAAACAAGGCAAAAATAAAAGAAAATAAATCAAGTATTCAAAAAACAAGTATGTTTTGGAAGGAAGAACTCTGGCTGGTTTCTTCTTTTTTTCATTAAAAAAATAAATTCTAAGGCAGTTTCTTTTTTAAAGTATTATATTCTTAAATCTAAAACGTAATCCAATTCGATAAGCCTTCTGTGTCCTAAAATTTTACAAAAAGATTTCAAGAAACAAATGCACCTTAATGCTAAATTAGAGGCAGATTTATTCATTCAGATTTATTTGGTTTAGGGGTGATTATATGATTCTAAATTTAACAGGGAAAAAACTCAAATATCCAGAATTTTGTCCACGTTATGATGAAAGCAATTTAACTACTTATGTTAAGTAAAAATGTTAAAATCTATTAATAAACAAGAACTCTAAAATTGAGGCTGTCATGGTAAGAACTATCCACGCTTTATAAAGGATTTAAATTCCTCATTTTTAAGAAATTTCATATTTCTCCATTAGTGAAATTCACAAAATACAAAGGGCCTGCTTGCATGTTTTTTGGAAACAGCAGCAAAAGGGTCATGGGGCAGGAATGGGAGGTGAGGTGAATAGGGAGTGTGATTTTATATCATCCAGCAGTTTTCTTGGTTTAGCGGAAACCTCAAATGTTAACATAGGTGTTGGGAAGCTGACAGCCAATGACCAAAGATAGAGTCGCTATCCTCATTGTAGGAAAGACAGAGGACTGCAAAAGTAATTTAGGTCCAGAATATCCCTGGTTGTAATACAATGCTAGAAAAGATGGAAGACCCTCAGTGCATACTCTATGAAATAATCCTTATTAGTCACTTTGGACAATATTTCCCCAGACCCTTAAGGAATATTTTAGAGTTAAGGAAGATAATCAAAGCTAAATGCTTTTTGATATTGTTCTCCTTACCTTTATCTCTCTTTCACAAGAGTTGCCTCTCCATCTTTCCCTCTAGCTTAATTCTATCGACCTTAACTTCATGAGACAGAAGAGTAAATTGAATTTTTTAGATTTTCATATCAGTCTCATTTTCTTTATTTCACAAGTGACTTGTATGTGTGTGTGTGCAGACATAATCACTGTGCCATTCATTGAGGAATTGATTGGCACTAAGAATTGGCATTTAATTTATATTTTGCCATTTAAAAAATACTGTGGAAAAAAGAAATGAAGTATCTTTTAAAATGTATTTCTCCTACCAAACAATCCAACTCTTTACTTTTACTGTTCCGTTATTGCCACATAGCTATCATTTTTTCAACCTTTTTTTAAATGGATGTGTGATCTACAAATAATACAAACTGTCTGAAGTTTAAAAATCACATTATTCTGAACACTGTAGAATGATTGCTAGCAAATATTTTTCAGTATGTTGTCACTGAAATATCACATACAAGTTAGATGTTGTGTAATGCATATGCTGGGATAGAACCTTATGTTCACAGGTTTTGAAAATATAATTTCTAACTTCAACAAAATAGAAATGAGATATCTATTTTCAGAGCATAAATTTATTCTGAAGCACTGACAGAATGACAGGTATTAAAATGAGTCCTGTATTCCAAACTGACAGCCTAGGCTAACATGAAACTTTTAAAATCAGGACAAATCACTTGAAGATACTGCCAAGATATCTCATCTTTTCCTTTCAATGTGTTTTGCATGAAATTACTTTTCTGCACTTTTGACATGTTCTACACCAAAAGTATAATAAAAATATGCTTCAATTTGTAATTATCATTTTAGAAAAAATATCTATTTTTCTTTCTGTTTTCAAGGAAACAGGTTGTTACAAAGTATTGGTGACATTTATGGCTAGCAACTACTGAGCATTTCTTTCAGTGGTTCTACCACAATGGCATGCATTTTTTCCGGTCTCACAAAATCAATGAAGTAGGCTCTGATTCCACATTTCACAAAGAAGAAGACTGTATTCACAGGCATTATGTGATCTTGGCCATGACCACACAGCTGGAAAATGATGCCAGGAAATGTTCCATCCGAAACTGATACCAAACTACATTTTTCTGCTTCTATTTTCATTGCTGATCTTATCAAATATAAGAACTCAACAATTCATATGCATGTATAAGAATTTTTTAAGCCCTAAATAATACAAACAAATTAGAAAACTGTGCCATTAAACAGTGAAAAGCAGCTCTCTTCTATTTAGTATATTCATTGTATGTTTTAAAATTTTTTAATTTGTTTATTTGAAAATTTCCAAATATTAATTGCCTTTATTTGCCATTATTCTACAACTAGTAACCCACATTTTATCCTACTATTGAAATTAACTTGGATCCTATCAATTCAACACATTTTGAATTTGCATGACCTTTTTTAACATTAGAAATATATGAAGACTCACATTATAAATGAACAAAATTTCTCATTTATTTAGCCTATATAACCAAAAATTATTCAGAGTTGCGGTTTTTTTTGTTTGTTTGTTTGTTTGTTTGTTTTCCACCAGGATATTTCTAGGCAAATGTCTTCATCACCTTGCTCAGGGCTGTGCTGATAATTACTATGATCTCTCTGTAATAACCTAATATCTTTAATTAAAATTTTTAAAAACATGATTTCCAGGCAAGATGAGCACATATTTATAGACATTTGGATGCTGCTTTTCATTTCCTCCAGCACTTTTACTAAAATAACCACCATACATCTTTTTGTGAAAATATATATGGAAATATATATACATTTAAAAGTATACTAAAAAGCTTTTGTACAGCAAAAGAAATAATCAGCAGAGTAAAGAGAGAGCCTACGAAATGGGAGAAAATCTTTGTAAACAATGCATCCAACAAAAAATTAATATGGCAAATCTAGAAACATCAAACAACTTCCATTAAAAAGTGGGAAAGGGCACAAGCAGAAATTTTCAAAAGACGGCATTTAAGTGTCTGACAAACATGAAAACATGCTCAAATTCACTAATTATGAGAGAAATGCAAATTGAAAGCACAATTCAAGACCATCTTATACCAGTAAACAACAGATGTTGGTTAAGATGCAGAGTAAAGGGAATGCTTATACACTGTTGGAAATGTAAATTAGTAGCACCTCTATGGAAAATAGTATAGAGATTTGTCAATGTACTAAAAATGGAACTATCATTTGATCCAGCAATCCTACTACTGTGTATCTACTCAAAGGAAAATAAGTCATTTTTATCAAAAAGACACCTGCACTGGTTTCTTTACTGCAACACCATTCACAATAGCGGAGATATGGAATCAACCAAAATGTCTACCAATGGATAATTAAATTTAAAAAGTCGTACACACAACACACACACACACACACACACACACACACAAACACAATGGAATACTACTCATACAAAATAATAAAATAACAGTTTCTGCCTGAAGAGAAATGGAATTAGAGGTCATAATCTTTACTGAAATGACTCAGAAACAAAGTCAAAAACTGCTCCCATGTTTTCACTTGTAAGTGAGAGTTAAACAATGGGTACACATGGACATAAGGAATGGAATAACAGACACTGGCGATTCCAAAAGGATGGAGGGTGGGAAGGGAATGAGGGATGAAATACTATATGCTGTGTACAATGTATGCTATCTTGGTGATGGGTGCAATAAAGCTCAGACTTCAGCAGTATGCAGTATATCCATGTAACACAATGGCATTGTACCCCTAAATCTATAAATGTAAAAAATTAAATTTAAAATTTAATACATATTTTTAAACTTGGAGTTGGTAACAAAATCTTCATATAGAAAACACCCGAATAGCAAACCTGGAAGCACTTCTGCTAATGGCATAACATTAGCATCAGATTGATAGAAAAACACTCACAGCATAAACTCTATTCTTGGGCACTTTCTAATATTTCTTTTTTTTTGAGATGGAGTCTCGCTCCGTCGCCCAGGCTGGAGAGCAGTGGCCGGATCTCAGCTCACTGCAAGCTCCGCCTCCCGGGTTTGCGCCATTCTCCTGCCTCAGCCTCCCGAGTAGCTGGGACTACAGTTGCCTGCCACCACGCCCGGCTGATTTTTTGCACTTTTTTAGTAGAGATGGGGTTTCATCGTGTTAGCCAGGATGGGCTTGATCCCCTGACCTCGTGATCCGCCCGTCTCAGCCTCCCAAAGTACTTTCTAATATTTCTAATCCCTCTCTAGCACAAAAACAACAGATACTCAGAACCTAAATCTATGACCTCCTGTGAAATTCTTTGGAAAAGATCCAGTGGTCTTTTACAATACCCATGTCCATTGCTAAAGCTTTGTAAATCAGTTCTAAACAAACATATCTCCACAGTGAGTATAAATAAACGAGGGAAAATTTCTCAACACAGGGAGAGAACACCTAATCTATGAAGACTCCGAATAATTTCCTCTTTAAAAGTATATGTGCATGAAAATTTGAAGAAAACTTTAGAAAATATCTGATTTGTACTCTCAAGGAAAATCACGAGGCTATAGCCTTCGTGAAATTAATTTGAATCAACATGAGAAAAGGAGAATCATAGAAAAGTAAAAAATTTACATACAGAAAAGGCACAAAGCTGATTTTTTTTAAGAGGCATGAGAAAGCTCACTGGGTCTTAGACTAAACTAATGGAAAGGATGTTCATCTAGCTATATTAAGGTGGAAATGTAAGATGCTTGGAATGATGATAAATAATGACTCACTAACCTGCAGAAGAAGAAATACGGCACTGGTGTTAACTTTGTCCAATGTAGATTATGAAGGAATATTAACTGTAGAGATCTGAAGGGGAAAAAAACATAATACATCCTCAGAGTTAAGCACCAAGCAAACTTTAGTTATTAGAGAAAAGTAAACAAAAAATTGTTAAATGCAAGTGCTCAAAAATAAATCAATTAAGTACAATCCTTGAATGTTACTCCCGTGTTAAATAAGAGACTAGCAATCAAAAGAGCACTTATTTAAGAGATAATTGGAAAATTTAAAAATAGCTCAAAAACAATGAAATACAAAAGTACTTTTAAAGTTATAGTCTAAATTGTATTTGATTTAGGTCTTCAAATTTCTTTACTATTCAGTAAGACTAAGTTTTTAAAAAAACAGGGAGAGAAAAAAGAAAAGGTCAATGGAATCTGCTTCTAAAAACCATTTAAATTCTTCTGTTGGTGTGGAGGAAATATAATATTAAATTTGAACTCAGTTGAACATGGACACAAATAATGGTCACCAAAGCCTGGGACAGGTTGTATGAGCCCCTTGAGGCTTTCATCCAGCACTGTTTTGGAGAAATTTCTATTTCAATCTATTCCTATATGTTAGTTATTAAAAAACAATAGACAATCGCAAAAACAAGTTGACCTTTTTGTGTTCCCTGATCCCAGTCATGAAGGGACCTCGTGAGTGGACCTCATGCCAAACAACTGTTTACAAAAAAGAACCAGGGTCCCAGACTGCACCGAAGCCTCATGGGACCTGTCCTCCTCTGTGCATGGATGAGTGGCCGACTCTGGAGGCCAGGCCGTTGGTTCCTGGTCTGGTGGTGAATCCTCCATAGTCTGGTGAGTGTAAATATCTTTTCCCTTCTCCCCTTCCCATTGCAATTTGCTTATTATATCAATCTGCTAATATCATTTGCTTATTATCATATCATTTGCGTATTATATCTGCATTGCCATTTACATGGGATAAAGGTTGTTTACCCTTAAAAGTATTGCATGTGTGTCTTTTCTTCTCCCCTCATGCGTTTCCTGCACAGAACATTTTTGGAGTCACAAACAGGATTCGGAAAGGCAAGTATGCCGTTTTTCGGACACAAGGACAGGGCCGGACATCGCATGTCCCGGGATGGGAACTCCCCCAGTTCTCCCCCTTGGCGATTGAATGGTCCAGGGTAACTGGCCTTTGTGAAAATTGGGAATCTAAATTAGTGCATTTTGAACCGTTGGCTGTGCATAAGGTGCTACAGGGGACCCCAGATGTAAAGGGGATGCTGAGGGAATTTCCCAGCATGGATGGTGCTTGCTTACATTTATAAGTTAATGTGTCAAGCTAGGGACTGGTTGCTTACAGAAGAAATGTAAGTTGGAAAAGAAAAATGCTAATCTGACTTCCATACTGGCCCTGGCCCAATGCCAGGCCTATGTCTTGACTAATCAGGCTCAAAGCTATCAGCCTGCTGCTGAAAAAAGCAGCTGCCCGAGTGGCCTTGGTCAGGATAAAACTGAAGAACTAGTCAGACGGGGTTTGGAGCAGGTAAAAACCCAGCTCCTATCTCAAGAATGGGAAATTAACCCTAGTAAAATTCAAGGACCTGCGCAAACTGTAAAATTCCTTGGCATCCTATGGAAGAAGTGAAATAGTCCATTTTACCAAAGGCTAAAGCTAAAATACTGGAATTTGCAACCCCTACCACTAAGAAGGAGGCTCAGAAATATATTGGCTTGTTTGGATTATGGAGGCATCATATTCCTCACATGGGTAACATTTTACAATGTCTGCATGAAGTCCCTAGAAAACGCTATGACTTTCACTAGGGAGAGAAAGAGAGCATGGCTTTTGAACAAGCTAAACAGCTAGCCCTAAATCTATGACTCATATGGGATGGGTGAGTAAAACTGCAAGTAACTGTCTGAGATCAACATGCTAATTGGAGCCTTTGGCAAAAACAAGATGGGAAGAGGGTATCTTTGTGGCTTTGCACCCAGAAGCTGCCAGAGGCCAGCAAAGCTTATATCCCTTTTGAAAAGCAACTGTCAGCTTGCTGTTGGGCTTTGCTGGAAACAGAGTACCTCTGCCTCAACCATGACATCTGTATGAGGCCTAAAATTCCTATTATGATTTGGTTCATGAGTTCCCTCAAAACTCACTGGATAGGGCAGACCCAAGAAAGTAGCATCATAAAATGGAAATGGTACATACGAGACCAGGCTAAGCCAAAACCAAAGAGGGTATCACTTTTACATGAGGATGTACAAAACTTGCCAGTCCTGCAGATAGGGAAGGAAGCCTCCCCTGCCCAATGGGGCAAATCCTTTACAAGAACTAAGCCCAGAGGATCAGAACATGCTTGGTTTACTGATGGATCTGCCGGATATATTGGTGGGACCCGATGCTAGAAGTCTGTGGCTTGTAATCCCATTAAAAACATAAGCATTTCTGATGAAGGAATGAAGGAAGGGGTGGGAGCAGCCAGCTAGCTGAACTAGTAGCCACCCTCCAAGCTATTCAGGAGGAGGTCAGAGGGATTTGTCACTTGAATACCAACTCTTGGTCAGTAGCAAATGGTCTTACTACCTGGTTGCCCCATTGGCTACAAAACAAATGGCTAATTGGGAATAAGGAGGTTTGGGGAAAACAATACTGGGAAGATATCTTAATCCTAGTGCACACTACTATCATCACTGTTTTCTGTGTTGATGCTCAGGCATCTCTGCTTTCCGTTAACAGACTATTTAATCAGCAGGCAGATCAACAGGGCAACATTTCCACCATAACTGCAAATTTAAATGCGGATGAATTGATTACAACATGTTCAAGCCTTGCAATGACAGGCATTATAATGTACGGTGGAATAATTGATAGTAATTACTGGGGAGAGTTAAAAATCATTTTATACAATACCGCTCCAGATTCTTTTGCTATAACACCACAGATGCAGGTTGCTTGATTGTTAGTGGTACCTTGTCAACAATTAACCCCCAAAGAAACTTCTGCCCCAATAGAAACAACATATAGAACTGGAGAATTCAGGTCCACCAGAGTGGGCAACTTAAATTCTGGTGCCAAAATATGGGTACACTGTCCATCAGATCCCACCCCTAGGGCTGGTGACCTTGTAGCTATGGGAGCAGAAAATGAAGGCACAATACAATTTCCTAAAAATGAAAAACAATATCGTGTTCCCCTCCATTTTTGTTATTACAGAGAATAACCTATCTGCTAGTAATCAGTACTTGGGTCATCATATCTGAGACTGGGAATGAGTTCATCCACTGGGTAGCCACCACTGCAACACAAGCCAACCGCAGTCAGTGCTGGCTACGCATTGAGTTGCCAGTTGCAGGGAAGGAATTACCTTGGAAAATCAGCTCTGGCAACATTTCCGAGTGGCTATGTCACTACCAATGGGGTCAGGAGGATAGCCCTGTAGTACAACCTGGACTTCTTTTAACCAAACCAAACAGTCTATTTTTGCCCTAGCCCAATGAAACACATCTTTGTTACTTAAATAACACATTGCAATGATGCAATTATAGTCAAACCATTGCTGTCCCCTGGGGGCCCTTTGGGTATGTGGGTCCTCTGGATAGCGATACCTACCCCACATTGGACGGGGAGATGCACTTGAGGGTGGCCATTAATTCTATTCATCATCTGGGATGATATTCCCCTCCCCAGTAATCTAAATGCTTACCTATATCACTGGTTATACATGTGCCGGACTCCCTGGTGGTGGTACTCTATCACAGTATTCACCCCTGCCACCGGTATAATCCTGCTTCAGCAGCAAGTTAAAATATTAAGCTTACATGTAGAAAAAACTCTTAATGATAGCAGCACTGGACTTACGTTGTTATCAGATGAATTTGCTCAGCTGTATACTGTTGTGTTGGAAAATTGAATGACATTAGATATGCTTACCGCAGTCCAAGGAGGGGTCTGTACCTTACTGCAAACTGAATGTTATGTGTACATCCCTGACAATTCTCACAATATTACTCTCCTTGCAAAGCCATGGTGTGTGGTTTTTATTAATTGTGCTTTTAATTCTCCGGTGCTTACCCTGTATCTGTAGTCTATAGCAACTATGCTATCCCTGTGTATCTCTATTTTCCTACAATTGAGTACCAAATTGAGGCCAAGTGCGGAGGAAAAGTTAAAAATTAAATTTGAAGTCAATTGAACATGGACACAAACAATGGTCACCAAGTCCTGGAACAGGTTGTATGAGCCCCTTAAGGCTTTCATCCAGCACTGTTTTGCAGAAATCTCTATTTCAATCTATTTCTATAGGGTAGTTATTAAAAAACAACAGACAATCACAAAAACAAGTTAACCTTTTTGTGTTCCTTGAGCCCAGTCATGAAAGGCCCTTGTGACTGGACCTCCGGCCAAACAACTTGTTACAAAAAGAGCTAGTTTCCCAGACTGTGCTGAAGCTTCCTGAGACCTCTCCTTATATGTGCATGGATAAGTGGCCGAGTCTGGAGCCCAGGCAGTGGTTTCCGGCTCTAATGGTGAATCCTCCATAGCCTGGTGAGTGTAGTGCCCAACTCTAGAGCCCAGGCTGTTGCTTCTCACTCTGGTAGTGAATCCATCATAGTCTGGTGAGTGTAAATATCTTTTCCCTTCTTCGATTCCCATTGAAATTTACTTATTATATTCAATCTGCTTATTATATCAATTTGCTTATTATATCATTTGCTTATTATTATATCATTTGCTTATATTATACTGCATTTCCATTTACATGGGATAAAGGTTGTTTTCCCCTTAAAGATACTGTGTGTGTGTGTGTGTCTTTACTTCTCCTCTCATGCGTTTCCCACACAGAACAGTTGGTAGTAGGGATGTGGCAAAAAAAGTTAATTAGCTTGATAGTGATAATCATTTCACAATATACAGGTATATCAAAACATCATGTTGTTTGTAAATTCTACTACAATAAATCTTTAAATTTTGTAAAAATATATTAACTAGGAAGCAAATAAGAGAAGTAAAATAAAATCAAATAAATAAGTAATTAAATAAGCTAGGTGCAGTGGCTCATGCCTTTAATCCTAGTAATTTGAGAGGCTGAGGCAGGAGTACAACTTCAGCCCAGGAGTTTGAGACCAATATGGGTAACTCAGTGAGACCCTGTGTATTAGTCCATTCTCATACTTCTATAAAGAACTACCTGAGACTGGGCAATTTATGAATAAAAGAGGTTAAACTGATTCACAATTCTGTAGGCTTAACAGGAAGCATGACTGGGAAGCCTCAGGAAGCTTACAATCATGGTGGACAGTGAAGGGGAAGCAAGTATGTCTTACCATGGCAGACAGAGAGAGACAGAGAGTGAAGAGGAATGTGTTCCATACTTTAAAACCATCATATCTCATGAAAACTCAAGTCACTATCACAAGAACAGCAAGGGGGAAATCTGCCGTCATAATCCAATCACCTCCCACAAGGGTACTCCTCTTATTTGACATGAGATTTGGGCAGGGACACAAATCCAAATCATATCATTCTTCCCCTGGTCCCTCCCAAATCTCCTGTCCTTCTCAAACTGCAAAATACAATTATCTCTTCTCAATAATCCCCCAGTCTTAATGCATTTCAGCCTTAACTGAAAAGTCCACAGTCCAAAGTCTCATCTGAGACAAGGTAAGTCCCTTCTACATATGAAGTTGTAACACAACAAAAAAGTTAGGTATTTCCAAAATACAATGGGGTTATAGGCATTGGGTAAATGTTCCCATTCCAAATGAGAGAAACAAAGGGGCTAGAGTCTCCACACAATTCCAAAACCAAGCAGGGCAGTCATTTAATCTTAAAGCTCCAAAATAATCACCTTTGACTCAACCTGTCATATCCAGGGCACACTAATGCTAGGGGTGGGTTCCAAAGGCCTTGGGCAGCTCTGCCCCTGTGACTTTGCAGGGTTCAGCCCCTGTGCTGCTCTCTTGGGATGGCATCAAGTGCCTATGGCTCTTCCAGGAACATGGTGCAAGCTGTCTGTGGATCTACCATTTTGAGATCTGAAAGAGGGAGGCCCCCTTTTCACAGCTTCATGAGGCAGTACCCCAATGAAGACTCAGTGTGTGGGCTCCCAGCCCACATTTCCCCTTGCACTGACCTGGTAGAGGTTCTCCATGAGGGCTCTGCCCCTGCAGCAGTTTTCTGCCTGGATATCCAGGAAATTTCATATATCCTCTGAAATCTAAGCACAGTTTCCTAAACTTCAACTCTTGCCTTCTGTGCACTTGCAAGCCAAACACTTTGTGGAAGTCACCAAGGTTTGGGGTTTGCACCCTCTGAAGCAATGGCCCAAGTTGTACCTTGCCCTCTTTTAGCCATGGCTGGAACTGGAGCCACTGGGACACAGGGCACCATGTCCCAAGGTTGCACAGAGCAGCAGTGCCCTAGACCTATCCCAAGAAATCATTTTTCCTTCCTAAGCCTCTGGGTCTGTGATGAGAGGGGCTGATGCAAAGGTCTCTGAAATGTGCTGGAGGCATTTTCCCCATTGTCTTGGGTATTAACATTCAGCTCCTCTTTACTTACACAAAT
>NW_012098810.1:314378-364930 GCF_000951045.1 Mandrillus leucophaeus
GATGTGGCAAAAAAAGTTAATTAGCTTGATAGTGATAATCATTTCACAATATACAGGTATATCAAAACATCATGTTGTTTGTAAATTCTACTACAATAAATCTTTAAATTTTGTAAAAATATATTAACTAGGAAGCAAATAAGAGAAGTAAAATAAAATCAAATAAATAAGTAATTAAATAAGCTAGGTGCAGTGGCTCATGCCTTTAATCCTAGTAATTTGAGAGGCTGAGGCAGGAGTACAACTTCAGCCCAGGAGTTTGAGACCAATATGGGTAACTCAGTGAGACCCTGTGTATTAGTCCATTCTCATACTTCTATAAAGAACTACCTGAGACTGGGCAATTTATGAATAAAAGAGGTTAAACTGATTCACAATTCTGTAGGCTTAACAGGAAGCATGACTGGGAAGCCTCAGGAAGCTTACAATCATGGTGGACAGTGAAGGGGAAGCAAGTATGTCTTACCATGGCAGACAGAGAGAGACAGAGAGTGAAGAGGAATGTGTTCCATACTTTAAAACCATCATATCTCATGAAAACTCAAGTCACTATCACAAGAACAGCAAGGGGGAAATCTGCCGTCATAATCCAATCACCTCCCACAAGGGTACTCCTCTTATTTGACATGAGATTTGGGCAGGGACACAAATCCAAATCATATCATTCTTCCCCTGGTCCCTCCCAAATCTCCTGTCCTTCTCAAACTGCAAAATACAATTATCTCTTCTCAATAATCCCCCAGTCTTAATGCATTTCAGCCTTAACTGAAAAGTCCACAGTCCAAAGTCTCATCTGAGACAAGGTAAGTCCCTTCTACATATGAAGTTGTAACACAACAAAAAAGTTAGGTATTTCCAAAATACAATGGGGTTATAGGCATTGGGTAAATGTTCCCATTCCAAATGAGAGAAACAAAGGGGCTAGAGTCTCCACACAATTCCAAAACCAAGCAGGGCAGTCATTTAATCTTAAAGCTCCAAAATAATCACCTTTGACTCAACCTGTCATATCCAGGGCACACTAATGCTAGGGGTGGGTTCCAAAGGCCTTGGGCAGCTCTGCCCCTGTGACTTTGCAGGGTTCAGCCCCTGTGCTGCTCTCTTGGGATGGCATCAAGTGCCTATGGCTCTTCCAGGAACATGGTGCAAGCTGTCTGTGGATCTACCATTTTGAGATCTGAAAGAGGGAGGCCCCCTTTTCACAGCTTCATGAGGCAGTACCCCAATGAAGACTCAGTGTGTGGGCTCCCAGCCCACATTTCCCCTTGCACTGACCTGGTAGAGGTTCTCCATGAGGGCTCTGCCCCTGCAGCAGTTTTCTGCCTGGATATCCAGGAAATTTCATATATCCTCTGAAATCTAAGCACAGTTTCCTAAACTTCAACTCTTGCCTTCTGTGCACTTGCAAGCCAAACACTTTGTGGAAGTCACCAAGGTTTGGGGTTTGCACCCTCTGAAGCAATGGCCCAAGTTGTACCTTGCCCTCTTTTAGCCATGGCTGGAACTGGAGCCACTGGGACACAGGGCACCATGTCCCAAGGTTGCACAGAGCAGCAGTGCCCTAGACCTATCCCAAGAAATCATTTTTCCTTCCTAAGCCTCTGGGTCTGTGATGAGAGGGGCTGATGCAAAGGTCTCTGAAATGTGCTGGAGGCATTTTCCCCATTGTCTTGGGTATTAACATTCAGCTCCTCTTTACTTACACAAATTTCTGCAGCCAGCTTGAATTTCTCCCCAGAAAATGGGGTTTTATTTACTACCATGTAGCTGGGTTGTACATTTTACAAACTTTTATGTTCTACTTCCTTTTTAAATATAAGTTCTCTTCATTTATGCAAATGAGAATAGACTTTTAGGAGAAGCTAAACCACCTCTCCAATGTTTTGCTGCTTAGAAATTTCTTCCACCAGATACCTGAAATCTCAAGTTCAAAGTTCCACAGATCTCTAGAGCAGGGGCAAAATGCCACTAGTGTCTTTGCTATAGTAAGAGTGACCTTTGTTCCAATTCCCAGTAAGTTCCTCATCTCCCTCTGATACCTCTTCAGCCTGGACTTCACTGTCCATATCACTATCAGCATTTTTGTCACAACCATTTAACAAGTTTCCATGAAGTTCCAAACTTTTCCACATCTTCCTGTCTTCTTCTGAGCCCTCCAAACTGTTCCAACCTTTGCCTATTGCCCAGTTCCAAAGTTGCTTCCACATTTTCAGGTATCTTTATAGCAGTGCCCCACTCTTCTGGTACCAATTTTCTGTATTAGTCCATTTTCACACCACTATAAAAAAACTACCTGAGACTGTGCAATTTATTAAAGGAAGAGATTTAATTGACTCACAGTTCCTCAGGTATAACAGGAAGCATGTTTGGGAGATCTCAGGAAACTTAGATCGTGGTGGATGGTGACGGGCAAGCTAACACATCTTACCATGGTAGAGCAGGAAAAAGAGAGAATGAAGAAGTAAGTGCCACACACTTTTAAATCATCGTATATCATGAGAACTCACTCACTATCATGAGAACAGCAAGGGGGAAATCTGTCCCCATGATCCAATTACCTCCCACAAGCCCCTCCTCCAATTTGACATGACATGTGGGTGGGGACACAAATCCAAACCATATCACCCTGTCTGTACAAAAAAAAAAAATTTTTAATTAGCTGGGTGTGGTGACATGTGCCTATAGTGTCTGGCTACTTGGGAGGCTGAGGTGGTAGGATTGCCTGAGCCTGGGAGGTTGAGGCTGCAGTGAGCCATGATTGCCCCACTGCAATCCAGCCTGGGTGGCTGAGCAAGATACTGTCTCTAAATTAATTGATTAATTAATTAAAACTACTTACACAGGCTAAGAATAGCATGAAGGCTTCCAGTTCAAGAAAATGCAAGTACTTTTCCCTTCTTCTTTGTAACATTGCAATAAAATAAAATTAAATGACTACATTTACTTTTCAATAAAAAGATCTGAAGGTTATAGACCACATGAGTATACAAGACATTTCAATAAACTTGTAGCAAAACAAGATTGTAGAAGCCCTGTGAAACACCACAGAAATGTAGCAGTGGTGTGATGGGAATCAGTATTTTCTCCAGAATCCTCAAGGTTTGGGTAGGCCTAGTCAGGAATGGAGTGATACAACAGGGTGGAAGTTCATTCATGGCTGGGCTGTTTCATCACTGTGCTAGTTGTCTCCCCACTCTAAAAACTTCTCTCCTGACTGCTTCCTGGATTCCTAGGTGCATTTTATCTTGGTAAAACCCAGAGGATTCTTTTCCAAAAGAGCAGAAGCACTTACACTGAAGAAAATTTGATAGTTTATATGTATAAAAATTATCACCAACAGATAAATATAACCAAATTACACGTAGGTATAAACATATTTTAAGGTTTTCAAAAGAGTTAAATTTATAGCTCAATTATAAATAATCATAAATACTGTTCAAAAAAGGTTCCAACTTAACATAAAATTAAAGCATAATTTAAAATTTCAAATCAAAGTGACCATGGTTTAAGAAGATGGTTGATAAGCATTGAAACCTTTGAGAGATGTACTTCATTTTAAGTAATTGTTGCCATAAGGTTATTGAATTAGAGTAGGCTACCTATGTGATCAGGGTGGGGACCCAAATCTTAGTGGCATAATACAAGTTTGCTTCCAGCTCACAAACAAGGCAAGGTCAGTGATCTGTGAGCAACATTCTATCTTGTGACTTCTTCATCTCTTAGAGCCTTGAAATCTTCTGTAAGGCCATTTGTGTCCTGCTAGACCATGCAAGAAAGACTAAGGTTGACAAAGCATTTATTGGTTATGCTTGAAATGCATTTATCATATGGACCTGCACTCTATTAGCAATAACTCACACTATTCCACCTCTACTGAAAAATGAAACCTACCTCTATGCATATTAGATAAGAGAAAAAGTTATGTAAAAAATAACCCAGTTTCTGCCAAAATTACAGAAAATTTAAAAAGATTATAAATGTCATCAGTAACTATTTATTTTTTAAATTAATAATAATTTGAAGTAAAAAGCTGGGCATAACACTGCAGTATAAGCCAGCACATGTTACTAATAGAAATTAGTAAATTATTATCATTTCTCACATTCTTTACAGGGAGGTTTTAAAATTAGTATCTCCTGTTTTCAACATTGATAATTAGAAGAAATAGACTTAGATAAGGAATCACAAAACTATAAAATTGTAAAACTATGCATACTTTCCAAGACACTACAGGAAAAAACATGTAAAATAGTACAAATTAGACAATAAAATACAAACAAACATGCAAAAAAACCCCACAGTATACTGAAACCTAAAATGCATAAATCATGAAGTTCAACAAAACAAATAGAAAATTAAAATTTTATCTTTAAAATTTAAAAAAAAAAAAAACCCTGAAACTATGATGGTTGACTATCAAATATAACACACAAAAAAGCTGGAAAACAAAAACATATCTATTGTCTGCTTCCATTGACATAAAATTCAAAAACAAGCAAAAGATTGTATTAAAAATCGGGATAGTGTTAACATATTTGAAGGCAGTCATTGGAGGAGCCACAGGAGTAGATGCTTCTGTTTTCCTGTGAGTATTCTATTTCTTTGGCTATTTGTTTGCACAGTTAGGTATATTTTATTAATATTCATTGATTCTTATGATTCTTATATTTCTTATAATGACAAATCAGTTTTATCTATGAAATATTTCAATAAAATATTTTTAAAGCAAACATATTTGTTATAGGAACAAAAGATTAAAGTATCCATGAATTACCATAAACATCACCAGAATCACTTTGCTCTTTTTAATGCTAGGACCTTCCATGTATAGAGTAAGAATCTACATCTTCCTACACTTGTGAAGACTGATACTGGAGCTGTCTCCAGCTCCAGTCACTGGTGAGTATACATGGCCTGGTGGAGGGGGCATCATGGTTGGGACAGGAATGAAACCACACAGAAAAAAATGTGGAGAAAGGTGGATGACTATGTGACCACCAGGGTGAAACTCTGGGGCCTGAGGAACCACAATCACTCTTCAGACACCATTGTCTACAATAACCTGTGGGAAGTATCCGGGAGGCACACAGATAGGAGGCACATAACTATTTAGGGACATCATTGGAACTTGATCAGGTCTTCAGAAAACAAGAATAAAGAGTGTGGAGGGCCCAGCAAATTCAGATTACAGTCATTCTGCCTTTCTAGGGAAGGTGAGGGGTAAGGACAGAACCACACAGTGGTTCATGCAGGGAGGGCCAGGGAGATGAGAGAGCTAGGGAAGGAAAGAGGAAAGGGAATGTTAGAAAAGGGTGGTGCAAGAGGGGGAATAATAAACACTGGTAAGAAATGTGGGGCGAGAGGAGAGAAAAATGGAGGAAGGGAGGAAATGGGAAAGGCAAGAGGAGAGAAAGGAAGGGGGAAAGAGGAGATGGGTAAGGGAAGAAAAGGAAAGGATAAAAAAGGAAATAGGAGATAGTGTAGAAGAGGAGAGTAAAGAGGAAGCCCCAAACTTTTGAGCCTAGGAATAAAACTGCACAGCTTTCCTAAAAGATATATGAGGACTTGCACAATTGGGAAGCCGGGTATTACCTGGTCATGGTGTTTGGATCTGGTTCATCAAATCAGAATGAACGAGTGCTTCCCTTCAACTGTTGTAGGGAGGAGAGCTAATCCTTTCCAGGTGGTATGTGAACAGATGTAAAGGCCTTTTGCCAGCATTAGTGGAAAAGAAACGTGGTCATAATGAAGACAATGGCCAAGAAACAGGTAAGAGCCGAGATCAAATTATGCCAGGCTACCTTTCCTTTGTATTATTTGTGCCATATCAATTAATAATCATCCTTACGAAACACTTCTTTTTTTTTTTCGAGATGGAGTTTCATTCTTGTTGCCAAGGCTGGAGTGCAATGGCGTGATCTTGGCTTATTGCAACCTCCACTCCCAGGTTCGAGTGATTCTCCTACCTCAGCCTCTGGAGTAGCTGGCATTACAGCACCCACCACAATGCCCAGATAATAATAATAATTATTATTATTATTGTATTTTTAGTAGAGTTGAGAATTCACCATGTTGGCCAGCCTGGTCTTGAACTCCTGATCTCAGGTGATCCACCCGCCTCAGCCTCCCAAAGTGTTGGGATTACAGGTGTGAGCCATTGCGCCCGGCCGTGAAACACATCTAATCTCAGTCTAATAGCTATGGGATACCAATAATTACTGGTATAGTAGATTTATTTCCTTATCCACGATGCCCTCAGGCATTGATATCTTACTGTTACAGTAGCTAGTCAGACAGACATGAGCAGGGCCAGAGACGTCCCCCTACCACCACCAGGAATGTCAGGTGACCATTAGGTGATGGGCAGGTAGTTGTTGAGTGTCTTTCTAAAACAATTGGTTGCAGCTGACACCAGGGAAGGCAGTCTCCCAGTACATAGAAACGTCTGAAACTGGTGATTAGCAGCTTCCCAATAAAATCTCAGGAGTTTGGTGAGTGGGCTCAATCATGCACACTAAGAGGCAAAAATGGCTGAGTTTAACTAGTGTATGCCCTTACAGGAACACTTGACTGGTAAGGGAAGAATGCCTCAAGAAAGCATGCATACAACTTCAGTAAACACAATGCACACGTGGCCCCTCCCAGGTGCTGGCAGGTCACTGTGCATATGGACAGCCCACCCCAAGGGAAGATTCAGGGGAGAAGGGATGTAATAACCCAGAAGCCTGCCAACATATAAAACCTCAAGTCAGAGGTCAAACCGTACCCTCAACTCTCTCAAGTCGCCAGCTTGGCCCTCATCCTAGTGTGTTTCTTCCTTTCATTTTTGCCCTAAAACTTTTTAATAAACGTTCACTCTTGCTCTAAAACGTGCCTCAGTCTTTCACTCTGCCTAATGCCCCTCAGTCAAATACTTTCTTCTGAGGAGGCAAGAATTGAAGTTGTTGCAGACCAATACGAATTTGCTGCCACTAACATTACCATCCCAGGAGGCCATTTAAACAATATTTTAACCAATAACTGTCTACTCTCATATCTCACTTCTGTGTAATATCCAGGTTTGAAATTTCTAATAACAAGAGTTCTAGAACTATCCAAAATCTTGAGTTTGCATAATGACAGGGGCTTTCCAGGCGAGGAGCTTCTCAAGCACCAGACCTAGCACAAGTTTTCAAAAATGTTCAGTAATAAGTACAGTAGTTCTCTCTTATTTGAGGAAGATATGTCCTAAGACCCCCAGAGAATGCTTGAAATTGAAGGTAGTACAGAACCCTATACACGCTATGATTTTCCTATACATACATACACCTATGAGAAAACTTAACTTATAAATTAGGCATAGTAAGAGATTAACAATAACTAATAATCAAATAGCACAATTTTAACAATATGCCAGCATCACTACTTTTGTACTTTGGAACCCTTATAAAGGAAAAAAAAGTTACCTGAACACAAATACTGTGATATCATCATAGCCGACCTGAAAACCTAGAAAGCCACTAAGTAGCAGGGAGCATATACAAAATATATATGTTGGACAAAGGGATAATTCAAGCCCCAGAAAGCGAGACAGCACAAGATTTCATTATACTACTCAAAATGGTGTGTAATTTAAAACTTATGAATTGTTTGTTTCTGGAATTTTCCATTCAATATTTTTGGACAGCAGTTGACTATGGATAACAGAAACTTCACAGAAAGAAACCACAGGTAAGGGGAGACTACTACAATGGATAATAGCACTTAAGATGATGATGCTTACTTTGAAACATACTCTTCTTGGGCTCCATAATTCTTGGCATCAATTCAAACTACAAAGACAGGCTCAATAGTTTAAGCCAGTTTCTTTGTTTCACATCCTAATAGCTTGGTGTAAGATTCTCTTCTCAGAAAAAAGACTCTCCCTCTGGGCAGCTAAGAAACAATACTTGAAGAATCATGTTTGATCATGAAACAATAGCGTTAAGGTTAAAGCCAGTAATTCCCTGACACCAATATTGAAATGTAGACTGTAAATTGTAGACTACTTTCTTTTTATATGTTTCAATAGAAGTCAGCTTGCAGAATGTTAGAGTATTGAAGTAAAGCTGCAGGGTTTAAAAGGGCACTATATAATCAGTTAAAATAGCAAAAGAAAGTCAATCAACTGGGCGCTGTGACTATAAAAAAAATGGTGGGAATCATTTTTGCTTAATGAATTTAATTCACTGGGTTACAAAAATGTAGCATCTCAGAAGTAGCCCTAGGCTAACTTTTGTAGCTGACAGCCAAAGCTCTTTCATAAGTGGTCAACTAGATTATGTTCAAACACTGAGAAAACATTATCTCTTGAGACCTAGCATTCTGGTTTTGGGCAGATCCAATTATAAGAAAATTACTTGAAATTTATAACAAATGTTTTAAATCCTGGAAGAGTCAAATATTCATCTATTTGAATAACAAAAAAGTAATGTTAATCATGTCTCTGTATGATAGCTTTCTAAAGATAATCTGCAAAACAATCCTATAAGAAAAGTGTTATACTTATTTCATATTTAAGTATACTAAGCCTTATAAAATTTAAGAAGTTCATACATCCAGGACGTGTCATGCAAATGCTAGGTCCCAGAACTATCAGAATTGTTAGTTTAGTGTGTTCTAACTCTGCTCCCAAAAGTAATAAGCTTAAACAGCTTTGCTTTCTCTTTGTGACTTTTATCTTGCTTATATTAGGAACATGTATTATTTGCCAGGCATATTTGCAGGAGCAGGAATCCCATGGAGACTATGATCTGGAGGTAGAGAAGGATATAAAAACAATGGTATCTTTAAATATACAAAGTATTGTGAGAGACATTAAAAAAAAAATAAGGAGTTCTGAAGGACATGTAATGGTGACATGACCAATCTAAAGAGCTTGAGCCATGATGAGTGATGTAAAATTTGTTCAAGGGAAGTTTCTAGTGCTTGGAAATGAGAATTGAAGGCAAAGGGGGATTCAAACTGGGTGGAAACACTAGGATCTCACAGTGTTGTTAAAGACACCGGTCTTTAGAACAGCAGGAAACCACCAACTTATTTGAATGGGCTAAGTGACATGATCAAATTTACATATCAAATGATCACCATTTTTGCAGACAATTTCAATATTTTGGTTGTTTTGTTTCATTTTGTTTGGCTTGCAGGTGATTAGGAAACAAAGACAGATTCATAGCTTCTTAAACAAATGAGTAGCACTGCCCTAACTCTAGGCCCCCATTTCCCTTTAGCCCCAGTTAGTGGACACTGTGTGTCCTCTTCCAGACTGGACATGTGCTTGTCATTGGCCTTGGTACTTAGGCGGTCAGTTTTAATCTTCTTCTTTAGCTGTGTGGAACTTGAAGAATTTGAGTTTCTGATCCCACAATGGAGTATAGTAAAATGAATATTTGGACCAGATGCAAGACATTAGATGTGTCATTTGTCATCTCTAGAATTTAGTATATTAAACTGGAATCTGGTACCTTTATCTGCAAAATTATTTGGTTAAAATTCATGATCTCCAAAGACCCTGATGGCTCTAAAAATTGAACGGGTATTTTATTTTTAACAGTCTATTTTAGAATTTTCTACTTTGACCTGATAACTTTTAAAAATTTATTATTTTCTGCTCTAGGCACATTAAGCAAAGAATGAGAGGTACTTTCCTATCTACTACATTTTGGAAATATAGTTAAGAATTTGGAATATAAGATATAAATGAAGGGTCTCAAACTCAAATGCCTACAGAAGTCAGGTGAAGGGCACAGAAAAGTGAAGCATGACAGTAGAGACACTTTCAAGTTGAGTGACTGCATGCCTGGGGTGAATGGGCATTTGCTGCTTAGCTTCAGCTCACAGCTCTTCTATAGGAATACATGCCCAAAGTTGTGAAATCTGATTTTTAAAAAGAAGTCAATAATCATGATATGGCCATAAAATCTCCTTATTTTTTAAGTGTTGGCAATGGATTTGTTTTGTTCAAAAATGCCATGTGAGCTAAAAGCCAAACAAATCTGCAGGATGGTCATGAACCATGGGTCTTCAGAATGTGACTTTTTACCTAAGTTCTTCCCATCCTCTCTTGTCTACTGTTTCTCTCTCTCTCTGGCCTCAACTTTAGCTTTTGTTAACAGCTCTCCCATGTTTCAGAGCCTTTACTGAAGAAAACCTAACTCAGGGCCCGTCCCAACACCAGTAGCATCAGTATCACCTGAGAATTTGTTGGAAACACACATTCTCAAGCCCACCTTGGTCCAACTTAATGAGAAACTCTGAGGGTAAGGCTTAATAATCTATGTATTATTGAGCCCTACAGGTGTTTCTGACACCTGCTAACATTTGAGAACTGATGAATGAAGCTTTGATTTAGAAAATGTGGTTATCAATCCTGGCTGCACATTCGAGTCACATAGGAGCTTGCTAAGTTTGCTTTAAAATAAATTAAACTCATTTAATTGGTCTTGTGTGGTATCTGGGCATCGGTAAATTGTAAAACTGATTCTAAAGTGACGATAAGTTTGGAACCCACTGGAATTTCCCATCAAGGAATTTAACTCTAGTTAACTCTGAGAGAGAATGATTTCCTAAACCTTAGAAGACTAAGAAGTGATAGATTATGCTTCTCTTTTCCACTTAAATTCCTGGGATGTGGCAGGACTTCAGAGAAGAATGTTGATGCCTGCAGATCCATTATATGAGTACTGCAGCCTTTACAGTAGCATAGCAAAAAAAAATTCCTAATAACCAATGCGGTAAGGGAAGTAGTATTCTTGAGGTTTTATGAAGTGGCATGCTGGGTTCTGAGTAGGGTGTGAGGATTAGGGAGGGGCAATATCCAACAGCTATCAGTAGTAAAAATCAGTCTAGCCGTAAGATGTACCAGAGATAGGTCCTTTCCCTGTTCTTACACCATACTCCAAGGGAAGCCCCAATTACACAGCCCCAAAACCAAAAGTCTAGTTCTCTAGTTTCTCAACTCAGGGTCCAGAAAATCAGTCTAATACAGTCTGCAGTGTATTAGACTCTGTTAGCAAACTCATAGAGAATGAGAACAAGTCCAAAGTGTTGATTAAGAAGTTGTTTTGAATATAGTGTAACAGGATTAAAATATAAATAATTGCTTAATTTTAATATTTTAAAGTTAATACTTAAAGATTATTGGTTTGTTTATGCAAATAATGCAAAAATTAATTTTAAAAACAAAACTATCAAAACTATTTTTAGCATCGTAGAAAAAATAACAATAGTATTTTACATTTTAACAAAACAATAATAGTATTTACATTTTATTTAAGGCCTATTTTCCTTCCGGGAATGTTCCAAATACTTTAAAGGTATTATCTCTCATAGCCATTGTACTATTATGATTCTTATTTAAGAAATTAAGATTCCCAAAGAAAAGAGAAGATAAATAACTTGCATAAGATCCATGGCTCAATCCAACAGTTTGATCACCAATTTATCACTATTGAGTCATAACATGCTCTTTCAATAGATGATGGATGGATGGATAGATAGATAGAAAGGTAGGTGGGTAGATAGATAGATAGATGGAGATAGAAATTATAGGAAATGCATATTAATTCCAACATCAATTAAGGAAGAAATATAAAGTCATGATTCAAAATGTAATATTATTATGAAAATAATCCTCACTTCAATTTTAGTAGAAGAATTGTAACAGCTAATTCAAAAGTCTATTTTAATAAATAAATAATACATTTCAAAGGAGAGTATGTGTACAGGCTTTAGCACTGGCAAAGGAATCTAATCCAGTTAAAAATGTAGATCTAAACATTGAAAAAATGTTGTTAGATTTTTAAAAGTAATATAAATGATGATTTAGTTGAATTATTTAATATTTTAACATTCAATTATGATATAGTAGCTCGGGTGAGCATGACACCTATAAACTCCACTTTGGAAGACTGCAATGAAACATAACATATGAGAAAGAAACCTAAAATCACTTAGCCAAGCTCAACTATAGAATCCATATTTCTCCAGTCAAGAAGTAAAACATAAGTGTAAAATGGTGGGGAGAGACTGAAACTGAGATGTCTAGGTCCAGAAGCAGATGACTGATACCAAGACTCTGGCTCCTGCATGGTAATAAGTAGAACATGTTCATTCCCCTAGAACTTGGTCTAGAGGCAAATTTACTGTTTATAGGGCTGAGTGAGTGTCAGCCACTCATGAAAGGGGAAAAATCAAACAAAGAAACATGAATACAAAAATCCTCACTAATAAGCTGCTGCTGCTTGGAGTATAATTTTATAGAAAACTATGGGGCTATGTAGTCTGGGGATAAACACAGAGTAACACTACCAGATTCTAAGCCAAGCTGCCAATTACTTTCGGTCAGGGTTTGCTCAAGCCCCATATCCTTACATGGCAATAACTGGAATACTTTTACAGAACTATGTTTTAGATAATTGTAATAGACTTGGATAGAAGAAACAGAAAAATTAAAAATGGAGAAGGGAAGGAGAAAAAGGGGGAGAGAGAGAGAAAGAAAGAGCCATTGAAAGAAAACCTGCAAATCAAAGTGAACAACTGGGCAAGAAACCTACAGCACATGAAATTAAATACTAGAAGAGCTGATACTATTGAAAATAAATATGTTGAGGATGTTCAAACAGTTAAATGAAGGTGTCCATTAAAAACAATATAAAAATAATGTAAAACAATAAATTATTTTTTAAATACAGAAATAAGACAAGAACAGGTGATTATAAAATAAATTAGAAATTAAAATGTAAAAGAAGATATAATCTCTAATATATACAACAAAAACTATTGTGCAAATATGATACAATGTGAACATTTGCAGGATTTTGAAAAGAAGAAGATAGGAGAAATGGAGGAGGAAAAAATATATCTGAACCAGTGATTGTTAATGCATTTCCAGAAAATCAACAAAGAAACACTGAACTTCAACTGGGCTTTTGACCAAACGGACGCAACAGACATTTACAGAACATTCACCCAGCAGCTGCAGAATATGCATTCTTCTCATGAGCGCATGGAGCATTCTTCAAAACAAATGTTAGGCCACAAATAAAGCCTCAATACATTTTAAAAAATCAAAATTGTATTACGTATCTTCTCATACCACCCTGGAATAAAACTAGAAATCTATATTGAGAAATGTTGGAAATTAGACTAATACATGGAAATTAAATAACATGCTCCTGAGCAATCGGCCAATGAAGACATTAATCAAAATTAGAAAAATCTTTTGAAACAAATGAAAATGAAAACACAACTTACCAAAACTTGTGGGATACATAAAAAGCAGTGCTAAGATAACTGTTTACAGCATTAAAAGCACACATGAAAAACGTGAAAAAGATCTCAAATTAACAGCTTAATGTCACACCTTAACAAACTAGACAAAGAACAAACAAAACCCATGTTAGAAGAAAAAAGAAATCATAAAGATCAGAGCAGAACTAAATGAAACCGACACAAAAAATACAATCAATGAAATGAAAAGTTGTTTTTTTTTAAAAGATTAACAAAATTTTTAAACTGCTAGCTTGACTAACCAAAAAAACAAAACAAGATTTAAGTAAACAAAATCAGACATGAAATAGGAAACATTACAACTGATATCACAGAAATACAAAAAATAATCAGAGAGTACTAATAACACCTCTGTGCAAAAAAAACTAGAAAACCTAGTGGAAATGGATTTTCCGTTTCCATGTGCTTTGTCCTCAAAAC
Organism: Mandrillus leucophaeus; assembly: GCF_000951045.1. Lineage (NCBI taxonomy): Eukaryota > Metazoa > Chordata > Mammalia > Primates > Cercopithecidae > Mandrillus > Mandrillus leucophaeus. Next base: position 328,107 of record NW_012098810.1, read on the forward strand.
ACACAACACCCTAAGATTGAGCCATAAAAAAATGGAAATCCTAACAGACCAACAATGAGTAGTGAGATTGAATCAGTAGTGAAATTATCTGTCAACAACAACAGAAAGCCCAGAAGCAATTGAATTTATGTCAGAATTCTATCAAACACATAAAGAGTGAATACCAATACTCCTAAAACTTTTCCAAAAAATTAGGAGGAAGGAGCCCACTCTAACTTATTCTATGAAGCCAGTATCACCCTGACACTAAAATCAGACAAAAAGAAAACTACAGACCACATCCTTGATGAACATAGACGCACAAATCCTTAACAAAATTGTAGCAAACTGAATACTACAGCACATTGAAAAGATAACATACCATGAAAAAGTGGATTTTATATCACAAATGCAAAGATAGTTCAACTTTATAAACACATCACATAAACAGAATTAAGAACAAAAGGCACGTAATCATCCCTATAGATGTGTAAAAACATTTGATAACATTTAGCATCCCATCATGATAAAAATCCTCAACAAACTAGGCATAGATGGAACATATCTCAAGATAATAAAAACCATATATGATAAACCTGCAGCCAGCATCACACTGAATGAGGAAACATTCAAAGCATCCGCTCTAGGAAATGGAAAAAGACAAGGATGCCCACTTTCACCACTTCTATTCAACATAATAACTGGAAGTCCTAGCCAGAGCAATCAGGCAAGAGAAATAAATAAAAGATATCCATATTAGGTAAGATGAAGTCAAATTATTCCTGTTTATTGATGAAACGGCTTTATTAAAAAAAAAAAAAGATTTCACCCAAATCTCTTAGATTCAATAAAAGAATTCAGTAAAATTTTAGGATCAAAAATTAACATATAAAAGTCAGTCATGTTTCTATACGCCAACATCGATCAAGCTGAGAACCAAATCAAGAAGGCAATTGCATTTATAAGAATTACAAAAAATATGCTTATGAATATATTTAACCAAAGAGGTACACAATCTCTACAAGGAAAACTACAAAACCCTGATTTTTCCTAGAATTTTTTCCTGCACAAGCAAATGGAAAAATATCCCATGCTCCTGGATGAGAATAATTAATAACATTTAAATGACCATACTGCTCCAAGCAATCTATAGAGTCAATGCAATCCTTATCAAAATACCAATGTCATTTTTCACAGAATCAGGAAAAACAATTCTAAAATTCATGGAACCAAAATAAACCCTGAGTAGACAAATCAGTCCTAAGCAAAAATTTGTAAACTGGAGTCATCACGTCACCTGACTTCAAATTATACTACAAAGTTATATAAACCCAAACAATATTGGGTTACTACTACTGCTTTTACTGGTATAAAAGCAGATATATAAATTAACGGAATGAAATAGAGAACCCAGAAATAAAGTCACGTATCTACAGCCAACTAATCTTTAACAAAGTTAACAAAAACATACAGTGGGGAAGGTACACCCTATTCAATAAATGATTCCAGGAAAATTGGATTCCCATATGCAAAAGAATGAAACTGGACCACTATATCATCATATACAAAAATCAACTGAAGATGGATTAAAAACTTAAATTTAAGACCTGAAACAATAAAATTACCAGAAGTAATCTCAGGGAAAACTCTTCTGGACATTGGTCTAGGCAAGAAATTCATGACTAAGACCTCAGAAGCACAGGCAACATAAACAAAAAATAAACAAATGCAACTTAATTAAACTAAAAAGCTCTGAACCAAAAAACAAATAATCAAGAGAGTGAAAACAGGCAACCTACAGAGTGAAAGAAAATATTTGCAAACTATTCATTCCACAGAGATTTTCATATTATTAGTCTATTTTTCACCAATAACACGCTATCTTGATTACTGTAGTTTTAAAGTAAGTCTTGAAGTAGAGTCAGTTCTCCAATTTTATCTTCTCCTTTAATGTTGTGTTAGCTGTTCTGAGTCTCTTGCCTCTCCCTATACATTTTAGAATCAGTTTGTTAATATTCACAAAATATCTTGCTTGGGTTTCTATTGAGATTGCATTGACTCTATATAACAATTTTGGAAGAACTGACATCTTGAAAACATTAATCCATATTCTATATGAACATGAAGCATTTCTACATTTATTCAGTTTTTCTTTGGTTTCTTTCATCAGATTTTGTAGTGTTTTAAAAAAATAAATTCTGTACATATTTTGTTTAAGTTAAGCTAAGAATTTCATTTTGAGGTCAGCATGAAGCAGCTTATCAACTTCGTATTATACTGTACAAATTACAAAATTTCAAGAATAAAAATATGAGTCAATTAAAAAATCAACCAATGAAAATCCATGAGTGCAAAATTTAGAGAGAGAAATAAATAAATGAAAATCTCACACTGATATGATCTACATAATCCTAAACTACATAACATAACAGTATTTCAAGGCATAATTAAAAATCCCACAAGTATAGTAGGAGATTTTAATATATGTTTACCATACTTATAGATCAAACAATAACATTTAAAACAAAAATGTGTTGAAAAATGAACAAATATGATCTAAAAGATTAAGTCTACATATAAAAATAGCTTAAGCATTATCTTGCTACATGTTTTGTACAAGATTTCACTAAGAAAAGCATTTGCTAAATGTAAAGGAATTTACTTAAACATAAGGAAATTTCTTGTTTTGTACCATGTTTCCTGTTTTGACTGCATTACACTGTATGAATTAATGCAACTTTATTTTATAATTTGATTTAATATTTAGCTACTAATATGCACTGAAATACAACACAGGCATTTCCTACCTAATATGGGTAATCCGCTCTGTATGAAAATGTGAACCAAGAGCCTATTTGCCATTATTTCAAATGGAGAAACACATAATGCATTAGAATTTAACCCTGTAAACTCTCAACAATTTCTAAAATAACAGTTAAACACACAAAACATACTTGTGTATGTGTGTATAGTTTTTTTTAAAAGCTTGCTTTGCTCTGTCTTATAATTTTAACACATTAGTGAGATTAATTTTAATATGGGAGACAGCAAAGTCTAAATTTGAAAAGGCACCATGGAAAGGAGATCAGGACAAAGAAAATGACAGAGTATCTAGCACAAAAAAAATGATGCTGTGATACGTCCTTTAGTACCATTAACATTCAATTCAAAAACCCATAGATTGGTTCTGATGTTCTTTTTACTTATTTTATTTGGATTATTACTCAAATCTGTATAAGCTCTGTATTCTCTTAAAAATGTTATATTAATAATATGGAACATAAATATACTTTTTTCCTGTATAAAGTGTGTAAGCTCTATAAAATTTGGATATTAAAAGTCAGAAGGTGTTTTATACACTAACATTAAACAGAGAGATATTTTATGTGATATGCATCTAATGGCATTTACGAATACACTACTGTTTGCATCACATGGTATATAATTTACACAATAATATATATTTCAGTATTAACTGCTGCTACTAATTTGTTTCAGTTTGTGATTGCCTACTTTATTAAGGATTCGGAAGACCATTGTAGCATATCCATATTTTCCACATCTAATGCACATGCAGAATTTATTTCCTATGTGATTCTAACTAGAGAATTGGTTTTCATATCAAGCAAATATCTCTTCCCATAAAACCACTTTCAAATCACGTTTTAGTGGCTGGTGAAAACAATATACCTTTTTTTCAAAAAATTTTGTCTAAAATTAATTTACACACCTGAAAAACATTATTTCTTTCAGTCTTTTCTTCTATGATTTAAAACATGTATGTATTCAAAGCATTCTTGTAGCATTTATATATTTACATATTACAGATTAAATATGCATATGTTTCTTCTCTGCATCCTCTCTTATACCAAAAAAAAAAAAAAAAAAAAAAAAAAAAAAAAAAAAAAAAGGCTGGCAGAGGAATCAAATCAACAAGGACAGATAATTGGGGAGAGGAAAGATGGCAGATGAAAAATGTCAAAAAAGATTTGGAAGATGCAAATTGGATGCATAAGTGACAGTGAACTTACATTCCACTTTTCCACTTAGTTAAGCACCTATGGCAGCATTAACAGCTAATCTGTTGTCTTTCCTCCAGCCCTAAGGATGCCTGAGAATTTCACCCTCGAATAAATCCTCCTTGAAAGGCCAGTGTAAGGAAAGCCTTGTATTCTTTCTCCAAGATAAATGAAGGTCCTGCAGAAGTTAGTTTGTACCAAATCAAACTTCCTTGCCTGGTTGTAGGGATTATTTATTAAGTAACCTATTATTGATGAATAACATGAAATTGATAAATAAGTTGTAATTGAAGAGTAACGGCCAATTGATGAGATGCAGTTTCACCAGGGAATGAGAATTAGTCAAATACCCCTGGGACTGCTGCACACAATTGAGGTATTACGAAGAATACCAGTTTATGGCTTTCCTCAGCCTCATCTCACATGATGACTTAGATCCAATCGGAAATGACTGGTACATTTGGAGTCTGCCTCTGGGAATCCCAAGGCATCTGCTAGCTGCTTGCTGCTAGGTTTGGGGTCTTCTGCCTATCCTATACTCTTTTTTAAAAACTAAGTAAACTTGGTACTAGGTGAACTGCATTTGTGTTTTATGATTTTAATTGTTAATTTAAACCTAAAACCACCCTGGCTTGTCCAGCAGAGTTAATTACTATCAAAGGCAGAAAGAAGGAAGAGGGAGCAAAGAGGCAAAATTGTGTCACAGACCATCAGAAAATCTCAGGAACTGAAAACACTGTTTGAAGGCAGAGATCTAGGAAATGATTTTAAAATGTACAAGATTTTAGCCTTTCCTTAAAAAACGTTGAGGAACACATACATGCCCACACTTAATGACCACCTCCCTCTATGTCAGGCAACTATTCTTTTCTTACTGCCAGAAAAGGCTAGAAGTTTACTATCTGGACAAGGTATTTTGTTTATATAAAAAGAATCTCCCTTCCTGGGAGCCAAAAAGCAAGCTGAGGCAGAAAGGCTCAAGAGACCTGGACTCTGGGACACCAGGAAGAACTGAGGGGGATGAATGAGGTGCGATATTGAAGACAAGGAGATTGTGTACAAACCTACACCCAACTAACTGCTTACTCTAATTTCCTCCCTCAGCTTCTGGAAAAGAAGTTGCAAAATTATGCTGGAGGTGGAAGGACAGATAACACATTTGCATTCCTTGTTATTTGGAGTTTCCCCAATTAAACCACCATATCTCACTAGTTCATGTCACTCTGTGGCCCAGTATGATGAGCCCTGCCCATTCTTAGAGTTTGAAATCACTCTAATATTAAAACTGATAACGTTTGTCAGATAGGTGAAGAATGCTTTAATAAGGACAAGGACCAAAACAAACAAACAGGAAGATGCTGTTCAGTGGAATGAAGGAGTAAATTGAAGAAGAGGAAGCCATGGCTGTCAAGGGGGTGCGTGCTGGCAAAGGAGATAACGGGAAGGCACTCAGGGAACAACGGGGAGGGCATCCTGGAATAAATGGTCTGCATATGACACAGAACATTCAGTTCCCATTAGAAGAGGAGGAAAAAGACACCTAGGAGGGGAGATTTCATATTTAAAAATGACAGAGGTAATGTACCTGATGTGCTTAGTGCTGTTCAGAGGACTATTTCACTTGAGAGTTTGGGGATAAATTAGTGACAGTTAAAATTAAAATTTTAAAAATGAAATTATGTAATTACTATTTTTATTATTATTATTGAGATGGAGTCTCCCTCTATGGCCCAGGTTGGAGTGCAGTGGCGCGATCTTGGCTTATTGCAAGCTCTGCCTCCTGGGTTCACCGCATTCTTCTGCCTCAGCCTCCCAAGTAGCTGGGACTAGTGGCACCCGCCACCACGCCCAGCTATTTTTTTTTGTATTTTCAGTAGAGACGGGGTTTCACCGTTTTCGCCAGGATGGTCTGGATCTCCTGACCTCGTGATCCGCCCTCCTTGGCCTCCGAAAGTGCTGGGATTACAGGCGTGAGCCACCACGTCCAGCCAAGATTATAAATTATGTAATTATTAACTAGTGAAAAACCATACAGTTAATCAAAGTGCATTTCACCTGTAACGTCAATTAATATAGTTATGTGTCCGGAAGCCCCGGACCCTCGCGGTGAGTGTTAGGGTTCTTAAAAATAGTGTGTCCCTAGTTTGTTCCTTCTTTCCAGTGGGTTCCTGGTCTCACTGACTTCAGGAGTGAAGCTGCCGACCTTCCAGGTGAGTGTTACATGTCATAAAGCCAGCGTGGACCCAAAAAGTAAGCAGCAGCAAGATTTATCGCAAAGAGCAAAAGAACAAAGCTTCCCCACTGCGGAAGGGGACCACAGCAAGTTGCCACTGCTGGCTCCTGCAACCTGCCTTTACTCCCCTATCTGACCCCCCCACATCCTGCTGATTGGTCCATTTTACAGAGAGCTGATTGGTCTATTTTACAGAGAACTGATTGGTCCATTTTGACAGCGTGCTGATTGGTGCATTTACAATCCTTGAGCTAGACGCAGAGTTAGCTAGATACACAGTACCAGCTGGTGTATTTACAAACCTTGAGCTAGACACAGAGTACTGATTGGTGTATTTACAAACACTGAACTAGACACAGAGTGCTGATTGGTGCATTTACAATCCTTGAGCTAGACACAGAGGGCTAGACAGAAAAGTTCTCCAAGTCCCCGCTAGGTAAGCTAGATACAGAGTACCAACTGGTGTATTTACAAACTCTGAGATAGACACAGAGTGCTGATTGGTGCGTTTACCATCCCTTAGCTAGACATAAAAGTTCCCCAAGTCCCCACCAGACTCAGGAGCCCAGCTGGCCTCACCCAATGGATCTCACGTGGGGCCTGCAGGCAGAGTTGCCTGCCAGTACTGCGCCCTGCAGCTGTACTCCTCAGCCCTTGGGTGGTTGATAGGACCAGGCATCCCGGAGCAAGGGATGGCATCCGTCTGGGAGCCCATGGCGGAGGGGGTCGCTTGGGCACAGCAGGCTGCAGGTCCTGAGCCCTGTCCCGCCTGGAGGCAGCTGAGGCCTGGGGAGAATTTGAGTGCAGGGCTGGTAGTCCTGGGGGACAGGGTGCAACCTCCGCAGCTGCTGGCCCGGGTGCTAAGCCCCTCACTGCCCTGAGCCAGCAGCACCGGCTGGCCGCTCCAAGTGTGGGGGCCCTCCAAACCCACGCCCGCCGGAACTCAAGCTGGCTTGCGAGTGCTGCCGGCAGCCCCAGTTTCCCACCATGCCTCTCCCTCCACACCTCTCAGCAAGCGGAGGGAGCCGGCTCAGGCCTCTGCCAGCCCGGAGAGAGGCTCCCACAGTGCAATGGCAGGCTGAAGGGCTCCTCAAGTGCCACCGGAGTGGATACCGAGGCTGAGGAGGCACCAAGAGTGAGGGCTGCTAGTACATTGTCATCTCTCAGTTATATGGTGAAGGCAATAATATTAGTTTGCTGAAAGTTATCATGTAGCTTGAGTGGAAAAATAAGGGATGAGTATTTAAGATTTGAGGAAGAGTACATGGGGCTCCACTATTTGGGAAAATGGAAATAAATTTTTTTTTTAAAAAAAGAGCTAAATCAGTCAAAAATTGTTGCTTCTAGGGAGTGGGGCATAGAGACAGGACCTAGTGAAAAAACAGGTTGTCTTTTTTCATTAGATGCTATATATTTTTTAAAACGTGTATATATGATACAGTAATAATAAAATACAAATGTATAAGAAGTGAATTCTTCCTCTAATCTTTCCTTCAAAGATAGCACCTTTTACCATTTGGTGTAAATTCCTCACCCTGACTAGAGCTAAGTCCAGGCTATCGCTTAGTGTCCTTGGGCCAGTTTTTGTTTGTGTGTTTTGATTTTGTTTTTGTTTTTGTTTGAGATGGAGTTTCTGTCTTGTGGCCGAGGCTGGAGTGCAGTGGTGCAATGTCAGCTTACTGCAACCTCTGAATCCCAAGTTTAAGCGATGCTCCTGCCTCAGCCTCCCAAGTAGCTGGGATTACAGGCACACACCACCACACCTGGCTAATTTTTGTATTTTTAAGAGAGACAGGGCTTCACCCTGTTGGCCAGGCTGGTCTTGAACTCCTGACTTCAGGTTATCTGCCAGCCTCGGCCTCCTAGAGTGCTGGGATTACAGGCATGAGCCACCACGGCTAGCCTGGCCAGTTTTTACACTTGCTGTCTTGGCTTCCTTTTGCGAAGTTAATTGCTAAACCTACTTCATAGGGTTGTTATGAAGATCTAATAAAATCATTCATGTAAAATAGCAGAGTGTCTAGAATGTCTTGATTTATCATTACAAAAATTAGAGGTTTTCAGTGGTTACATAATTTCTAATATGTATTGTTTTGTTTTTATTTTTATTTAAATATATAGGTGCATATTTTCTCTGTCTATATATATATATATAGACCATGTTTATTCAGCCTTGGCACTCCAGGCACTTTACCTAGGATGGCTCTTTGCTGCTAGGAGCTGTCCTGTGCATTATAGGATGTATAGCAGCCTCCCTGAGCTCTGCACACTAGACAGTGGTACTAGGACCTCCATTCTCCCAGCTATGGCAACAGTAATGAGTCTAGACATCACCAAGGCCCTCTGTGGGGGCAAAAATCACTACATCTTATTGAGAAACACGGCTGTATATCAATGTATTTTCCCTAGTGATTACATTTCAAGCTCTCAACATGTATTTAACTACTCCCTAATCAGGGGATACTTGATTAACTTATGACTTTTAATATTATAAGGATGCTGAATGAAGTGCCTGGCTTAAATTTATAATCAAAACTCCATGATGAACATTATACATTAATATTTGTCTGTCTTTCAAAATATCCTAGAAATATAAAAGGCTGTACCTAATGAAAACTTTAAAAAATGTAAGATTAAAATTGAAACTCATAGTGACTTTTAAAATAATGTATAAATGTATGTGAGTATGTGATAATAGATTATATGTAGATATTTATAATTTTCTCATCCTTAAAATAATGACGATTCTTTGTTGTCAAATCTTTTCCAAATAAAAATAAAACCCTTTGCCATTATTGCAGATGTCTCATAAACTTGGGAGCAAGCCCTTTATTTGGGAAGACATTGCAGTTTTCAGGTATCATAACTGAATCATGAAAATGTTCTTGAGAGCATTTTCTTCAAAAGAAAACTTTAGCATATACAAAGAGTAAAAAACTGGAATGCTGGCTAAATGTTTCCCTTTTTAAAGCTAGAACTCTAAGGTACCAATGAAGATATGTTTATTATTTATGAGAGGTTCATATATCAGTTTTGAAAAGATTGGCATCAGTATTGACATATACTTTCCATAGGCAAATGGTTGTGCTGACTGACTTCACACAGTTAAGTTTTTGAAAGTTCAGATGTTTCCTTCCCATTAACAGAAAGCTGTCCAGATGCAGAAAGTCATAAAAACCAACATAAAGTGTTAATGAGATTGAGGGGGATAGCGAGATGTCTCTATGCTGAATATTTCATGATCTGTCACCATTAAAAGGGTGTCAGGATTTACTTGCGTTGTAGCTCAACCTTAAAATTCATGATAAAAGTGCACAGACAAACCTCCAGCACTTGATGGCGTCCTCAGCAAAATTGTTCCAAGAACCCTCTCTGCTTTAGGGATTCATCAAGAAAACTACTGTTGGTGTCAGCCATAGTTATATTGAGCTGTTTTTGTTGTATTGCCTTGTTTTGCTGTGAATTGATTTTATACGTGCACAAATGGCCCCCTTTCTATTCCCTCAAAATAATCATCATCCAGCTTGCCACAATATCTGCTTAGCCTGACATTCGTCACCACTTTAGATCATAGAAATGGTTTACTTAATAGGCTAATGTAGCATATAGGGGTGATAATATTTTTATTTTTAATAAATAATATCACTTTACAGGAGCAATTTCTGTTTTGCAGAAATTTTGAGACCACAGATCACAAAAATTAAATTAAATTTAAAAACATGTCCAATCTGAGAGAGGATTGCTTGTCTTATCTTTTGATACATCCTCGCAGACATTTGTTCTACTTATATATGAATGTCCATTTATTTTACCAAAATGAAATTATACAGTTTCATAAAATGCTTTCTTCAGTTAATAATCTCCATCTTCCAAAAGAATACATTTTTATCTTATATTACAGTAAGTTGTATGAGCAAATTTCCTCAAATGTCTCCAATATGTCTTTGCAACCAGTTTGGTCTTAAGAGAATCCATTCAAGAGGCACATATTTCATTTGATTTTTACTTTTCCTCAGCTGCTTTTCCTTAGCAAACCACTTTTAATGACTCTTGTTTTTTGAGAAGACCTGGGTTGAGGTCCTAATAAAAGCCAACTTTTCTACATTTGTGGGGTTCCTTTCTTATGGTGTCATTTAAGTTGTTTGTCATTTGTGGATCCTGTAATATGAAAATTAGATGTACTGGCTAAAATGTTTAAGTTAAGCAAGTTTGGTAAAACACATCCTAAGTGGTAATGTACACTTTATATTCTATTTTGTCAGACAACACTTACCATCTGGTTTGTGTTGTCATTAATATTGATGACTCATTGCTTGATTAGGATCATGATAGTCTGACCCCTCAACTGCATATTCACATTTCCCTCGTTGCAACTAGAAGCTAAAATGTGACATAACTTTGATATCACCATACAATTTCCTGTTTGCTCATCAACTATATGACTAATAGTTTTGACATAAATTTATAATCCTTGTCCGAGTTAATATTTTCATTAGAGGGGATTGTGGAATGGTGATTTATTTGTTCTATCATTTATTAGCTGTTATTCTTATCTAAAATAGAACTTTTCATCATCAGCAGGACTTAGTTGGTTATGCAAATTGCAATTTCTAATTTAAAATTAGAATGTATGCTTTATCTTTTCCTGTTCGTTACCAATTTTCAAAAGAGTAGGTTGGTTTCATTGCTGCTTCAAATGATAATGTTTTCCTTCCTTCCTTCCTTCCTTCCCTCCTTCCTTCCTTCCTTCCTTCCTTCCTTCCTTCTTTGCTTCCTTCCTCTCTCTCTCTCTCTCTCTCTCTGTCTAAATTTTGGACTCATGGATTTTCATTGGTTGATTTTTCAATTGACTAATTTTTTATTCTTGAAATTTTGCAATTTATGCAGTGTAATACCAAGTTGATAAGCTGCTTCATGCTGACCTCAAAATGAAATTCTTAGCTTAACTCAAACAACATATGTACAGGATTAGTTTTTTAACCCACTACAAAATCTGATGAAAGAAACCAAAGAAAAGCTGAATAAATGTAGAGATACTTCATGTTCATGCAGAATATGGATTAATGTTTTCAAGATGTCAGTTCTTCCAAAATTGTTATATAGAGTCAATACAATCTCAATAGAAATCCAAGCAAGATATTTTGTGGATATTAACAAACTGATTCTAAAATATATAGAGAGAGACAAGAGACTCATAACAGCTAACACAACATTGAAGGAGTAGATAAAGTCAGAGAACTGATTCTACTCTACTTCAAGACTTACTATAAAAACTACAGTAATCAAGACAGTGTCTCGTTAAAAAAATAATAGACTAATGAATCAGTGTAACAGAATAGAGAGCAGAAATAAATCCGCGTACGTATAGTGAACTTATCTTTGACAAAGGAGCAAAAGCAAAATACCAAGGAGTCAAATAGACTTTTCAACAAATGGGACTAAAATCACTAGACATCCACATGTTTAAAAAAAAAAAAAAAAACAGAAAGAAAGAAAAAAAAAATGAATTTAGACACAAACTTTACACTCTTCAAAAATATTAACTTAAAATGGGTCACACACCTAAATGTAAAATGTAAAACTATAAAACTCCTAGGGGATAACATGAAAAAAAATCGAGATTCTTAATCACCAATTCATAATAATAAAATTCAATTTTAACATTGCAATGATTTCACTTATTTTTTAATTTATTTTCCATTACATTAAAAAGTATTGAATCTTAACACAATTAACATAATTACTTCTTTGACTTATAAGATAACATAAAAATAGTTTTCATATAATATCAATATTACTGGAAAAACTTAATGAAAGTTTAAAATATCTTATTTCTTTTTATTCTTAGAACACTTTTACTAAGGAAATGAGTCAAACTTCTTTGTTAAAAAGCCACTGAGAGCAATTCTTCTGTGTGTAGTGATGTTTGCAGTTTGGAGAAGCTGTTACTAGGAGAATGCTGTGGAGTGAGAGGATGGGTTGAGACAGCTTGCTCAGTCTCTAATCATGTTCACCTAGAATTCACAAGCTTCAGGTTGCTGCTTCTATTAAGAGGTGAACTCAAATCTATTTGATAGATTACTAAATTTGTGGAATTACAGAAGGCCCTGAGTTTACTGTACCTAAGGGTGATATCAGAATGCATGAAAAGAGGGAGGACAGGCTGACACATGGTTTGCAACTGCACTACAGATCCCTGGGCACCTGCGCTGTTAGTAAGAGGAGTCAGAATCTTCACAAGCCTATGAAGCATTGTCTCTGGGGTGAATAATTAACATGCATCAGTATATTTATGGAGTATTGACTCTTAAACCCTCTTATTGTAAAATTAAGATTTACAATAGGTAGGATATGAAATATGGGAAGCAATTAGTATTAACAGCGAACATTTGATTCGGGCTGAGTTTCTCCCAAGTGAGAGAAAAGACTGGCAGGCAATGTGCCCATGACTCTTTTAAGCAAACAGGCTTTATCCATTTTCTTTTATCCTCAGCTTATTTTTTTTTCTATATAATATCAATAATTGTCGTTTGAATAAATTTCTCTCAGAAACAACTTGAGCAAGTTTAAAACCATGTACTATCCTTGTTAATATCACTACTGAGTCTCATATTTTCTTACAGACCAAGACATACTCTTCTTGCTGAACAAGACACGCTCTCTAAATCCTAATGTTTTTATATTTATATATTTGCAAAAAGACCCAATAAAATATTTCTATAATTTATAAAAGTTTTAGAAAGTGTACTCCATACATATATTATTTTGATGATCATTTCCCAGTATTTAAATAACATGAAAATTTATCCTAATCGTTACTCCCTTTCAACTATTATTCTTTTAAAGTTCAATTGTGCATTTCAATATGATTTCCCTCGTAACTACTTTGCCACGTATTTTATCATTTTAAAATATATTTTAATTTTTCAAGCGATAAAGTACAATTTGAGTTTAAAAATTTTTAATTCATGGATTTTTCAAAAAATTGTATTTCCTCTATCACAAATTATTCAAGTACAACTACATCATACAGTTTTAAATATAATTATTCGCAATGGAAAAACAAATCACATATAAAATGTTTGATGTTAGAAAATTATTGGGCCATTTGTCTGAGAGGGCAGAACTGATCCTGTCACTAGAGGATGCTGTGTAACTAAGGAATAGAATATTAACAGTTTGTTACTAAGGTAAATGAGATGAAACAAAGGTATAGATAAATGTTCTCAAATATACCTTCACAAAAAATGGCCAACTTATATTCTCACCAATGTTGGATAATTCCCATTTAACAGTAACTGCTATAAATATTGACTATGTTTTATTAGAAATATATTATTAATTTTTTTGATGTTAAAAACATGCAATTTTTTAACATTTGGAAAATATAACTAAGCAAAAGTAAATAAAAATGGCTACAATCTCACAAATCAGTCATAAGCACTAACATTTTTTGAGTTAGTGTATGAATGTATAAAATTCTAAAGATAGAGATTTAAGTGTTTTATTTCACAACAATATTATATATAGTTTACCTGTTAGGTTTATTTTCTAAAGTATTTGTAAACCTTATTTTAGTATATTAATAATGTGAGCATAACTTGATTAAATTAACAGTTCCTCTGTTATTGAATAGTTACTTTTTTTTTTTACTATCATAAGTACTGTTTTGATAAGTATATTTGTAAAATAATTTTTTTACATATGTCTAGTGGCTAAGATTGATTCTTACAAGTGATATTGAGATATTGATGGGTTGGGTATGAACTTTTGAGTCTGTGTCAGAGCCTGCTGATTGTCTACCCAAATTGATTCTCTCTTATAAAAGATTTGTGGCCATTCACATGCCCTTGCCTGCAGAATGTTACGTGACAGAGTTCCATCCAGTGAGATCTCATTCAAGATGGACTTCAGGGAAAGTTCGTTAATGAAAGTCTGACTTTGTTGACATCTTTCTATTGTACCTGTAGCACTGGAATGTGGAGACAGAAATGTCATCACAGAACTGGAGTTCTAGCAACTGCATCGGGAAAATGAACAGCAATCTAGCAATGGCTGGATGTGCATGCACGTGGAGGGGGTGCATGTAGGAGAGAGAGAAGAGAGAGGATGAGTCTGATGATTTTATGGAGATGGGTACTATCCCTGGACTTTCCATCTCCAGTTTTCCTATTATGTGAGAGCATGAAATCCCAGAATAGTTTATGTTAAGACTCCTTCATCTTCTGCCATAGACAATTTAATTTCTAATTGATGTAATAGAGCAATGCCTTCCCAAAAGGTGCATTTTAACCAGTGGCAGATTAGAGAACCTATGTCATAATGCCCTACTGGATATCTGGTATTTCATCTATCTTTTCCTCTAATTTAATAGGCTACAATATTTTTATTTAAATTGGATTTACTTGATTACTACAGTGGTTAAACTTTTTTTTACATAGGTATTTACCATTTGTATTTCTTCTTCCTTTGAAAATGATGCATTTTACCCATTTTTCTATTAGGATATTTTCTTTACTTATTAACTTACAAAGGTTATTTCTAAATTGAGGCTACTAATCTTTGATCATGGAGGCTATTAATCTTTGATCTTCCCTATATACTGATCTTCCCTATATAATGATTTTCTACTTTATTATTTATTACTTATGGATTATGAGAATTTCAAAAATATTTACATTTTTATTTATATGCAAATGTATTTTTTTTTTCAGTTAGGTTTCTATCAGTGTTCTGAAGCACAGGAAATCCTTGAAGTCTTTCTGAATTGCAAAATCAAATTGGACCTTTTTTGATTACATTATAATACTATGATGTTTTATTTAAATCTTTAATTTAGCTAAAATCTGTTTTCATATAAGGAAAATATCCTACTCAAGTTTTTTATAGTGAACTATCTCCATATCATTTATCAAATAATAATTTATTTTCTCATTTATCTTTAAATATTTCATATGCTATATTGTTTCTTAAGCAGTGAACTAACAGTATTGTGGTTGCCTACTGTATGCCAGAGTTATTATCCAGAGAGTGATGAAACAAATTTCCTATTTAAATGAAATTAGCATTTGATTTTGGAAATAGACACATAGTTTATTTCAGTAATATGTGCTCAGGACTGACACTAGGGATCATCTCCAGGAATTCTGTCTCTTTTTCTTTTTATTTCTATATGGGGACACATTTTAAAATAATCTTTCACATACCTCATTGTGTATATTATTCTAGAAAATGTGTACATATCAGCCTAATAGTCACTGGGGCAGGCTATGCTTGGTATGTATGACATTGCTGGTTGAATCAGGATGACAATGCCTTCTACTATGGTCTGCCTGCATGAAGACTTACTCCTCTTTTTTTTTAGTGTCACCAGGTCTGCTCATAGTTCCAGAATGTGAGGGTCCTACTGCCTTCTAGATCCCTCAGTAGAATTCATCTATGTCCCACTGGTTTATCTCAGTCACCCTACAGAATCATATACAACGCAGAAACACCGATGGTAGGTCACCAGCAGGAACTGCCTTGAAAGGAATGATGTTCCCCAGAGGAAGGGTGTATCTATGCTATAAAAAGGCTCTACAGGCTCAGATTTTCAAGCAAGATACAGAATCTGTCAAACTGTCAGAAACCCAGCATGAAATGAGTGTGTATGAAACCAAATCACAGTGCCACTGTCATAAGGAAACACTACTGCCCTTATTATTTTACTTGAAAATAAACAAAAATAAAAGTTTTTCATTCTATAGCTTTATTTCCTGATTCCAATAGATAGTTTCCCTCTTATAATCAAATGAAGTTAAAATGATATTCTAAATGTAATTTCAGTGTTGAATCTTATCTGACCTCTGGAACCAAGTGGGCAATCACTTTGTGAGCTAAAACTTGAAGATAGTGTAATATCACCGTAGTTACTTTCCATAAAAAGTAGCCTCAAGCAATAATTGTAGGATCAGGTTAAGTTGGAAAAGATTTGCATGTTGAGTCTCAGCAATAAAATCAGAACTAGAGTACACAGTAGTGACAGTAAGTTGTGCATCCAAGGATCTCATGTCTCTGATGAAAAGAGTAACTTCAATAGACTCCTGATCCTCAAATTATCTGCCGAAGGTTTCAGAGGAATCCACAGTCCTCACAGTATACTTCAGTGAAGTTTATCTGGTGTTTGGCCTCAAACTCCTAGAACTTTGCTATTCTGACATACCATGTTGAACCACACATAGGCTCAGAGTATTTTCTTCTACCTTTCAACATTCGAGGCCAACTTCATGATATGCCTGGCTGTGCTTCCCTGGCCTAAGCCATGCCCTGATATTGGCCCTCAGAACTTCAATCTGCTCAAAGCTATAGAGAAAACAAATTTAAAAAAAAAAAAAGGCAGTGGGAGAATTTGTCAATGATTTTGATCCCTTAACATTCCTGTCACTAAAATGGAAGCTTGGAGTATTTACTAGATGTATCACTTAACAGCTGCAGCAAAGATACACACAGACTTAGATTATGAGAGGCAATCATGGGAGATGTCTCAGGCACCACACCAAGCTAGTGGGCTTCAGACTGACCAGAAAATTAAAAACAGAATCCAGATATTCTGGGTTTAATTTTTCTCCTCCTCTTCTAATAACTCTAGAACTATTTTCGCCTGACCTCCTGAGGGATCCAGATAATGACACTTTAGCCAACTCCCTCAACACCCCACCCCACATTAAGCCAAAGTGATACTTTTTGTTGCATACGCAATCTTACAATCCAGCCCTAACAAACTAACAGGCGTACTGGCCCTTGTATTCTCCATTCTCATTCTAGCAGTTATTCCCGTACTTCACACGTCTAAACAACAAAGCATAATATTCCGGCCGTTAATTCAATGCCTATACTGAACCTTAGTGGCTGACCTGCTTACATTCACATGAATCGGAGGACAGTCAGTTGAATACCCTCTTATTGCCATTGGACAGACAGCATCTATTAGGTACTTCTCTATCATCCTCACTATTATACCACTCACTCCCCTAACTGAAAATAAACTACTTAAGTGAAAATGCCCTTGTATTATAATTCAATACCGTGGTCTTGTAAACCAGAAATGGAGAATCCCCTTCCCAGGACAACTAGGGGAAAAGCATTCCCGCTTCACCATCAATACCCAAGGCTGAAATTCTAATTAAACTACTCCCTGATTTTTTTCTCAGCACACACTTTGACTATCTTGTCAGTACTAATCAAGTAGCACTACTGCATTAGTGCTCTTATGTACTTTGTGCATTACTGCTAGTCTCCATGAATAATACTCCATGAATAATTGCTTACTCGTACATAGTATATTCATATACAAGAATATACTGCAAATCCAGTCCACATGCATATAAGCAAATATTAACAACTCCTTAACTATCGCACATCTATTATCAAGTGTACAACAAAACCTAATCCACACGAATATTGACCCGTATCAGGAATGCTTAATATTACATAGTGTATACATTCTTTCATCCAACATAGCACATTTCAGTCAAGAAATCCCTCGCAAAACATGGATATCTCCTACTAAATTTTGGTCTCTTAATCTACCAACCTCTGAGAAATCATCATCTCGTTTGGAAGTACTACCTTCCTTGCTCCAGGTCCATAACACTCGGGGGTGACTATTCTAAAACTATACCTGGCATCTGGTTCTTACTTCAGGGTTATAAAGCTAAGATTCCCCACACATTCCACTCAAATAAGACATCTCGATGGACTAATGACTACCACCCTATTAACTAATCACGGGAGCTGTAATCCCAGCACTTTGGGAGGCCGAGACGGGCGGATCACGAGGTCAGGAGTTCGAGACCATCCTGGCTAACACGGTGAAACCCCGTCTCTACTAAAAAATACAAAAAACTTGCCGGGCGAGGTGGTGGGCGCCTGTAGTCCCAGCTACTCGGGAGGCTGAGGCAGGAGAATGGCGTAAAAACCCAGGAGGTGGAGCTTGCGATGAGCTGAGATCCGGCCACTGCACTCCGGCCTGGGCCACACAGCGAGACTCCGTTCTCAATTGCAAAAAAAAAATAGTTCCCAAGAATTTAAAAAAAAAAAAAAAAAACTAATCACGGGAGCACTGTCATGGATTTGTTATTTTTACTTTGGGGGATGCTATCACTCACCATTGTGGAAGCCATAGTCCCCTCCTAATCCGCTGTAGACAAACTTGGATTTGATTCCTGCTGAATGAATTTAGAAGCAGAACTTATATTGAAAATTCCAGGCTGGCATAATAACTGTAAGGTGTTAATTAATTCATGCTTGAAAGACATAATCAATAAAGAATGCTCACTTACGCACATACGTTCACTCAAGTACGCTCAATTTCATGAACTATTTCCGATTAAATCCACACACTCCCTTTCCCCCACCTCTGATTTTATCATCAACCTAGGTAAGTGTACCCTTGCCAAACCCCAAAAACAAGAGACTTAGAACCCAGAAAATTAAAAAGACAGAAATTATCCTAGGATTTGAGACCTCATTGAACTGGTTTGAGGGACTTTGAACTCCAAATCTGTATTAAAGTTTTACTTTTTATACAACAGAATTTGAATGAGAAAAGAAATTAAAGTTTTTTTTGTGATTGTCAACTTTCTTTGAATAAATTTGGAAAATGACTAATATTTTTATGTAATAATAGACACTTTTATAAAAGTTTATCCTTTAACTTTTTGGGGGTATATTTTGCCTTTTTATCCTAATGACTAGACCACCAGGGACCAAAAGGTTTCTGAGGCAGACAGAATTTGACATTTTCTAAGTGTGTCTGTGACTATCTACTACCACCTTTGGAAGCTAATAAATATTGCATGATTAATCTAAATTAAAGATGTTACATCTGTCCCTTTATGTCGGCATTATAAAGAGATTTTACTGGTGCTCCTGTGATGAGAAAGTTATTTGTGTTCTGTCTTTGCTTTTATTTTCTTAATTTAATAATTAAAGTCATCCAAATTATTAGCTATTAAGGGACTCTTTTTATGGATGAGAGGTTTTAGGACTTCCTATTTATATGACATCATGTGTTTATCCGGTAATTAAGCACCGAATCAATATATCTTTTAATGAGAAACAGAAGTTTAAATACTTCTACCAGAATGAGATCAATACTCACTGTTTCCCAGTCTTGGGATATTGCCATTAGCTAGGGCGGTCTCTCTAAGAGTGCTTTCCCATATCCTATAGTTGTGTCATTAATTTGTTCAATAAATTTACAGAAGACTAGAAAGAACTTCCCTCCCAACCTTCCTTCCTCCTGCCATATGCATGCATCTCTTTCTCTATTGTCTAAATATGCCCTGTCTTAAACACTATGGAGGAGACAGGTACCTTAACCTGAGTTCCAGGGTTTATGAGGACAGTGACTGTGCCAAGAGAAGACACCAGGATGAGGTAGCAGCTGGAATAAGACCTGAGTGTCTCACTAGTAGAGATGAATAGACATTTCCATTCTCTAGCCTCACCTGAAACTGGCTCTGCTCTTTGACACTGAATTGGTTTCAGTAATTCCTTCCCCTGTATTTTCCTAACACTGGAAGGTACCACGATGACCTCAATAGCAGGCTTAAGATCCTGTCTCTGACCTTAGTCACGAAGGATATGAAAACTCAGTCATCCAAAGCATTCTGTCTCTGCCACTTGCAAAGCTTCCTGTTACTTGTGTCATTTGGTGTCTGCTTTTGTACCTGGTGTGTCCAAGAGAGATACTGAGACAGCCAAGTGGGAGGGGGTAGCTGGAGAAACTCCAACCAGCCTGCCCACTGGGGTGGAGCCTGGAGAAATTCAGGACCTTTGCAGGAGGGAGGAGCCCGGTCCCTCCTCTTCCAGGGTGGAACCTGGGATTGGAACAGTGGGCGGGAAGCACGCCAGCAGTGGACACTGGCCCTGTTTCCCCCCTTTTTTTCCCTTTTCACCCAATAAAATCCTGCTTTACTCACCCTTTAAACCATCTGCGAGCCTGAATTTTTGTGGCTATAGGACAGACAAGAACCTTGTCTTTAGCTGAACTAAGGAAAGTCCTGCAACATTTTTGGTGTGCAACCGTGGGGACTCAAGAAGTGGTGAGTGAAATGGGGACTCAAAATCTCTTTCTTTTGCTCCTAAGCCTTTTCATCCTCGGACATCTGAGGGTGGGGGAAACCATGTTCCCAAACTTGTCATTCCGGGGCCTATTCATGGCCTTTTCCTTTCTTTTTCAGGACTGACTGGAGACCAGCAGCTCCCCACCGGTCTCCCCTCCCTGCCAGAGCTGGGACCCTTGGCCTAAGGTGTGGCAGGCAGCTGGCCAGTGCTGTTCTCCCAGGCGCCCATACAGTCTCCTCCTCCCCGGGACAGGGAGGCCAACTGTGACCCACAGCAATTAAATTTGTCTCCCTGGTGGAGGAACTACTTGCATAAGAACAAGAGGTTCTTCCCCAGGCATTTTTAAACCTTTTTTCTTCCCCTTCTCTACCCGTCAGCATTTAACCTGTCATTGTTTTTTTGCCTTTTAGAAGATATTTTACTAGACCAGGCCCCCACGGCTATCACTGTTTTTCTCTGCAAATTTTGGTTGTGAAATCAAGCCTCCATCTTGTTTTACATCCTGAGGGCATCTTTGTTTAGCAATCCTGCCTGATGGGATGAGCCCTCTCAGGTCCTATATCTGCACGTTTTCCTAGCCCTGTCTTTTAAAAGGCCCCACGCAGCGACTGGGTTCTCTTCTGCCTCTCTGTGTGTATACTGTGTGTGACGTCTGTAAAAAGAGCTCTAATTAATTTGGCCTAAAGAAAGACAAGCCCTTGGATGTAATATTTTTTTAAAAGGAAGTTAAAAGCTATGGAACCTTTTGGTTCACATAACGTTAATTTTTGAGAAATGAAAATAGCCCTAAAGACTATCAGGAAAATGCAGGTATAATTAAAATATAAATAGGTGAACTAAACTATGCAGGTCAGATGCAAGGTTTGCTAAGTGTTTTGAGGTTACAAACTGCTTTTTGGGTTTTGAGACCTATTTGACTTGGCAGCTTCACAGTTTGTAGGGCCTGGGGACATATGGAACTAACCATGCCCTCAACTAAGAAGGTAAACCTTGGCTGCAGTTAGCACACAATTAAAGCAACTTAACTAAGTTTTCAAGTCAAAAATTGCTAAGAGTTCATTGAAACTATTAGAAATAGATTTACACGCAAAGTGTGTAAGAATAGTAAAATGTATTTTTTAGTAAAAGGTTATAAGAAGGCATGGAAACGTAAACTTCTGCCTAGGGTTAAAGGATTGTTTTGAGTTAAATTAGGAAAAAGCTGAAGGTTCAAAGAAGTGGTGGAAATTAATCTTGCAGAAGAGGTTCTCTGTGTGAACATATTGACTAAATTCAAAAAATGATATCATGTGGCTTTTCTGTAAATTGAGCACTGAAATAAAAGCATAACAAAGTTTTCCTAAGGTGCTAAACTGTCCTTTGCACGATTTGTAAAGGGATATAAAAGGTTCTTGCTTCTTTAAAATTTCTGAGTCATTATTTAGGCAAAGTAAATAACTTATGGTAATCTGGAATTCTATTTAATAATATCAAGTGTTCTAAACTTCAGACATTTAACAGCCTTCTCAAAATCAAACTTCAGTTTCAAAATTGTCTTCCCTGGCACCTGGCTTTTCAAATACATCACAGGGCCCATGAGGTGTCCAGAAAAGAGAGGCAAACAGGATTATTTGACATGTTTAGGTACATAGGATAGCCGAAATGATGTTCAATCTTCTTTAGGTCATATTTTTGGTAAATAATGCTAATATATGTTCCAAAATTGTATGGGATTTCTAAAATTCTAATGTCTGAGTATATGCTATCAATCATAATTAAGGTTTTCATGTTAAGTTATTGTAAACCATGGAAATGCCCAAACTTCTTTGCCAATCATATTTCTAACTGTAACTACCCTGGACATTTTGCCATTCACAGACAATTGTTATCTTGTTTTAATCCTGTTCAAAGACAGTTTATAATGAGCTATAGAACTTTTAACAGGTGCTCTCAAATATAGGCCTCTGATAACTTTAGAGATTGTAGCATTGGAATAAAGGAAAATGTATAGGACTGATAAAGAACTAAAATGTTCATGAATATCAAACAAAACAAGATTTAACTAAATGGACTGAACTCCAGAAACTGAAACAAATCTGTTTAACCTTTGCTTGGAATATTGCTTATCCATGTTTTGTTTTTCAGAATCCAGGACACTTTGAACTATATACAGTCTTTAATAATTAAGTAAGGTATACTCCTGGGATCAAGATTTGGAGCATGTTTGTTTCACTCTGCCTGGTTCCTCTAAAATTTGGATATTATCTCTGAGTATTCTTACGGCAATATAATTGTTTGCATCAGTGCAACAAGAATCCAGTTTTCTTTTGCAACAGGACACAACTGGAGAAACTGGTAATTTTACCAAGGCTTTGACTGGAAGGGTATGCTTCCCTTTAAAGAGTCAGTCTCGACTTGAAGAGCCAATAAAAGTCCCATGGGAGACTGGCCTCCTACCCTCATCTACGCAGTCCCTATTGTGAATAAAGAATGCCAATTTCTAACAGGTCTAGGAGCTCTAAGTTTATCTTAGGACCTTAAGAGGAGAGGATCACCCAACTCTCAGGTATTTGAGGATGCAAACCCATGGATGAGCTCGGCTTTAAAATGTCTTATCTGAGATTCCATGGTGAACAAACTTCCATCAAAGTCAATCCAAAAGGCCTTTGTAGAAATAATTATTCATGCTGTACTTTATGCAAATAATCCGGGAAGGTATAAAACTAAAGTCTATTTGCAAATAACACAGTCCTGTGAGGATTTTTTTAAATAAAAATGAGGACTAGAGAGAGAGAAGTTATGCTTCAAAAGTCATCATATATTTGTCATTAAATTCTAAACTCACTAGTTGTTTTTAAGTTTTTGCCTACATTTTAGACTAACCTTGCTTGTTCCTGTGAACCTACCAGCAATCACCAGTTGCAATTGAGAAAGAACAAGAGGGATGGGTAATGTAAAACTCTGGATCAATATTCTAGTTCTGAGCAATTATCCTGCAAATCCTGCCAGGTGATGGGAATAAATAGGATGCCCATCACTAGGAGGTTTCCTTTCTGGGAAAGTAAGACCATGGGAGCTAACCAAAGCCAAGCACCATACACCCAAATCCTAGCAAGCATAACTATAGCTACCAGTTATCTGGATGTGTTACAAGACATCCTTTTTTCTCCCTTGCTGGAGGAGGACTCAGTTTCACAGTTCCACCTTAGCTTTCGGCTTTATAAAAAGGAGTTCATGCAAACCCCCGAGACATATTTTTTTCCCAAACTCAATTCCAAGCATTGGGTGAAAGCCCTAGGAAAGAAAAGTTAATCTGAGGGATCCGTAGGCAAATGACAATAGAGGTTAAAAGGCACAGCACAGGTGGGTGTAGTTGATTCCTGCCAATTAAGCCAACCCCAAGCTTCCTGTTACATGGATAAAGGTCACATTAATATCCATGGGATAAATGAGGTCTAGGGTAATACAAAGCTACTGACAGTAGTGGGGATAGAGGTAGAGCAGATAATTCCTATTCTCTAGGCCCTCCCTGCTTCATGGGTGCAGGTTGCTTTGGTATTCATGGTGGGACCTGCCACGGTCCCGGGACTCAGGGAGGCAAGGATGAAGAAGGAAAGAGGACACTCTTCTCTCTCTCCCTCACATACCCCAGGTATCTGCTAGGAAGAGAAGGGAATCAGAGATGCCTGCCCCCTCTTTCTAGATGGGTAACCATTCATCTTCAGTTTGTACCCCTTTAGAATTCCCCCTAAACCCCTGGGACACCTTTGAAAAAAATCCCTTTTTT
This sequence comes from Mandrillus leucophaeus, assembly GCF_000951045.1. Taxonomy (NCBI): domain Eukaryota; kingdom Metazoa; phylum Chordata; class Mammalia; order Primates; family Cercopithecidae; genus Mandrillus; species Mandrillus leucophaeus. The sequence continues at coordinate 352,213 of NW_012098810.1, forward strand.
TTCCTTTATTCTCCTCTCCTCTCTTCTCTGATAGGTAATTGTGTCTCTTTACTACAAGGAACTCCCCTTGCATGTATCCTCCGAATAAGAACTAGTTAATTTCCGAAACCTTAAACTGGCAGGTTTAGGATTAGGCTCAGGGGAAGGGAACCCAGAAGCCTGACATGCCAGCAAAAGGGTAAAGTTTTTTAACCAGTTGGACTTTTGGTCTCCCTCTCCCTGTGCCAATTGGTAAAGGGCCTTGGAATTTTGAGCTCTCCTTACCCCTCCCCTTGTTTCATTTTGATACATGTTTTCTAATAACCCCATTTGTCTGTTCTTTCCTTCAGGCCATCAGACTCCAAACAGTCATGCAACTGTAGCCTCTGATAATGGCCCCTTCTGCTGGAAACCCTTCAATAGGCCTCTGATGCAGCTCTGACTGCCATTTATCCAAAACGGTGCCCCTGTCAGCAGGAAGTAGTTAAGATTGGTCTTTGTCCTTATTCTTAATCTAACTGCAGTTAGATGTACTTCTTTAGAGACGGGAATGAGACAGCCAGGTGGGTGGGAATCCCTGGAGAAACTCCAACCAGCCTACCCACTGGGATGGAGCCTCCAGAAGTTCACACTATTTGCAGCAGGGAAGAGTCTGGCCCCTCCTCTTCCTGTGTGGAACCTGGGATTCCAACGGAGGGCAGGAAGCATTCTACCAGGGGACTCTGGCGTTGTTGGGGATCCCTGTTTCCCTATTTTTCCCTTTTTACCCTATAAAACCTGTTTGGGTGAGGGAGAAAGGACAAGATGGAGGAAGGTGAACAAGAAGGCACAATCCATGTTGCTTCCGGGTTCTTCCTCACCAACTTTCCCGTGCATGGGGAAAATGCAGCCTTCCCCCCAGGAAAATGCAGATCAACCGAGCATGTGCCAGGTGACTTCAATCCAAAGAGATCGAAACTTACCCAGCCACGCCTACGGAGACGCCCCTATCACGCCCTTATCCCGCCCACTGCCCTCCCTGCTCCAGTACCAATGCATAAAAGTCCCCTGCCGGCAGGAGCTGGCGTGACTTCTTCGGCCCCTCCTACTTGTGGACCGGAGAACCTCACCCGAGAGCGCAGGGGCGACTTCCCTGGCCCCATACCTGAGGACCGCAGAACCTCGCCTGAGAGTGTGTGCATATTTGCAATAAAAGACTGCCGCTTTCTTATATACTTTGGCCTCGTTTAATTATTTAGCTCTCCTAAATTAAGTATTAAATTAAGTATGAAATTAAGACAATTATTAAATTAAATTAAGACAAAACCCTGCTTTACTCACCCCTTAAACCGTCTGAGTCTAAATTTTTGTGGCCATGGTACGGACAGGAACCCCATCTTTAGCTGAACTAAGGAAAGTCCTGCAATAATATGACCTCACTCTTGTTCCTCAATCCCATGGGTCCTGACTCTCTGGCAGTCTCTATTTGGAATTTTGCATCATCTCTTTCCTGTCTTGAATGTCAGAAACTTAATCCCCACTGCCACTCACATCATTTGGATTAGATTTTTCAAGTTATTGAATTTTTTTTTTTTTGCTTGTATAGTTTGATGTTTTTAACTACATTGTCACCAATGATGCTCTTACTCCTTAGGAATCTTTAGTTTCTGTCCCTCCAGTTCCCTCTTGATTCTATTCTGGATTTCAGTCCCAAATTGCTACACAAAACTGGAGAGTTAGGATAAAATATTTTATTCTCCACCTGGGACTAAGTCACTTGCTGCATGTTCTTCTGCAGCTCCACATTGGTCCTCTGTTTTTTCTTGGATTTATTGCCTGGATCTGTTTGAGTTTGGTTTTTGGTAGTTCATTTTTTAAATTTATATCCCAATAATCATCTACTTTTTCCATAAACATCACTATGACTCCCAGTCACCAACTAATAGTTATTTGGTGCTTAGAAACCAGGAGGCTTTATGTTGAGCACCTAATATTCATTACCTCACTTAGCCCTTCTAAAATCAATACAAAATAGCTGTCAGTTGCTAATACATAGTAGACTCCTAAATGTTTCTAGAATGAATAATTGAATGGATCTTTATTTTATCATGGAAGAATCTAGGGCTTAGGAAAACTTTGTCCTTTGAACAAGATCTGGAAGCTAATAATAATAACTTCACCTTTATTAGGTGTTTCCTAAGTGGCAAGTGCTATTCTAAGTGCTTTTATGGGCATTAGTTGTTGGGTGTGTCTGTGTGTGTGTGTTTCTTTTCTCATCATCCAATAGAAGGGAAAACAAAATGCTTCTGTCTTCCTAGAAGAATAAAACAGAAACAAATGGCGGAAATTTCAGAGAGGCTGAATATTCAGTGAAAGCAAAACTCAATATGAACCACTTCTTATCTAATGATATTCTCCATGAGGAATAGTCAAGCAAAGACTCTGCGGTCATGCCCAAAGTGTGCTATGGGGTGAATTCCAGCATATGAGGAGTTGAAAGAATGGCAAATGTGTTAGCTTTAGTTGTGAAGTGTCTATGACAAGATGCCTTCGGTAAGATAAACCTAAACAAAAAGAGAGAGGTGATTGTGCATTTGGCTCTTCCTTGTTAGTTAAGAAGGGATGGAACAGAAAACATTGAAGGGAGAAATTTTGAATGAGTAGAAATTCAAGAACAAGGTAAAGCCTCAATTATTATTTTCATAACTTACTTTTCACTGCTGCCAAATATCTCCCCATCCTAATTGCAGATATGTTCACAGAAAGTATTTTTTTCCAATCAATTTCCTCAAGCATCTTGCATTAGTATAAGCAGAGACCCTGCTTTACTATGTCGATAATTTCCTTAAGCCACACAATTTAATTACTTTAGTGACATACTCATCTTTGAACAGATATCTTGTATTTATTACAACTTGCTGTATGTTTTCATACCTTATAATAATTTCCTGAATCAGAAAATATGATTTTTATAGAGTGAATTAGCTGCACCTGGATTGTAATGGGAAGACAAACTAATATCATTTTAAATATTTTTGCATGAATTCCTTAAAATGTACCAATTTTCACATTTTATTTTGTTTGAGAAACACAAAAGATGATTACATGTAAATACTTCACTATGTCCCCCAAGTGAGTTTCTAGAGATAAGTCTTCCCGTCCAGGCCATAATCGCAAAAGGTATTTTATCCTGTCTTCAGCATGCCTGTTCTCTTTTGTCCTTAAGGCTTTGTTGGAAAACCAATAGGAAAAATAAAGTCAAAGGACTAAAATCATATTAAGTATCATTAATAGTATGAAGCAAGATAATTAAAGGCACCTGGAAATTGTATTATGCACTGCAATTCCAAAATGTAAAAGTAAGGCCGATTTCATATGGATTTGGGTTATGCATTCTAATATGTTACAGGTCAGGTCATAGTCTCTCCAGAGAGATGCTATAATGTAATGTAATGTGTAATTGAAAGAATAGGGCTGTTGAAGTTGGAGAACATACTGTGTTCCAGTTCTTGCCTGCCACTTTCTACCTGAATGACCTTGAGCAACTCAGACTACTTCACTCATCTGCAAAATGAGAAAAATTGTAATAATAACTACTTCACAGGGTTATAATATAAATAAATATAATATTTGAAAAGTGCCTTATATTTATTCAAGAAGCATGTACTGAAAATGTATTATGCACCAGTTACAAAAAAAAATGCATATAAATAGAGCAGTGGTTTGTAAAATTTAAAACAATATACTCATTATGTAGTTTTATTCAATGAAAGTTTTAATTAATACCTCAGTGACTAATATATAGTTTACTCTCAGTAATTGACTCTAGAGTTTCAAATTAGTCTTAAAACATAGTATACTGAGATCACATTTGCCCAGATTTGAAAGGAAAATCAGGCATATAATTTCTGTCCCCACTACTCACTTTCACATTCCTCACCTACTTTTGATATGCAAAGTTCCTTCTTGGTCTTGCTATCCTTATGCTAAAACGCAACTGTTTTGCTTCCCCAAATTATAGGGAGTTGGGATGATGCTGCATTGTTTGCTTAATCTGGAATCAAATTGCACAATGACAAAAAAAGAAACTATCATTGTTTTGAATGTTAGAGAACAATTAGATGCTTGCATATCAACAGAGGAAACATCTCCAATGCTTATGACAAATGTGTAAATCCAGCAATTTAGGAGTCTCCTCTAACAAAACCATCAGGATACATTTGTTGTGAAATTGATTGTCCCTGTGTTTCTAGCTAATGTTGTTCTATGGGTATTCCGAAATGGCTAAGAAATGTCGTCTCAGAATGTTTGCTGTAATAAGCCCAAGGTGTGAATTATTAGGCATCTTTCTTAGCTAATCATTTTCATATGGCAATTAGAGATGTCAAACTCACACTGTGTTTCTTTTTTCAAATTTAGGGAGCTCTGTATGCTGCATCTCTAGCCATTGTATTACCTAGCCATGACCTTAAAGCGAACTACTATGCAGAGAATATGGCCTTAAGGTGCCCTAAGGGTCTCTGAGCAGGTTACAGAATTTGATGAGATACGAGGATTGTAATCATCTTATTTGTGGTGGCAGTGATTTAGCCTGATAGCTTAAAAGCACAGATTTTTATTTCAGAAATATTAGTTTCCACCCAGACTCTGCCACTGGTTTACTATGTGAACTTTACCAGCTTGTTTAACTTTCTAAGCCTTAGTTTTCTCAATTATTATAATAAAATAATGCTAGTACATATCTTAAGTGGTTGTAATGAATATTCAAAACCTAAAACATTTAATGAAATTATTACCGTCTGTAATACTATATATTTCATAATCCCCAAATTAATGTAAACCATTTTTCTTTATAACAGTCAGTATTAGAAGTATCCTACAGGCTTTGTGACATAAGAACAGCACAGTTATCAGATTTAGGAACACACAGCAGTGTGCAGAAAACCAGAAAAGCAAACAAAAAACAAACCCAGTGATCGAAAGGAGGAGAAAAGGGAAGCAAAGCATTTTTAAAGTGCCCAATACTGAGCAGAAGCTTGGTGGACAACATCCCATTGAATTGAATTAAAATATATTTTTAAAAGAGTCATTATTACATAATTTACAGTAACAGTCAAGAATCTGAGAAACAAATAAAATGCCCAAGATTACAGAGCTATTAAGTGGTAGTGCCAGAATTTAACCCTGTGTCTGACCTCACATCTTCTTCTTTTTTTTTTTTTTCCTCACAAGCTAACATTAAATATCAGGCACATTTAGATTAGCAGTTCTGCAGATAATAAATATCCAAGGCAAATAGCAAAGCATATTGGATCATGGAAGTGACCTGATTGGATGTGAGCCCAGTGATAAGTCTCTGTTACTCCAATACAAACAATTTTTCACAGGAGACCCTTGGGAACCTCCTACCAGGGCAAGAATTAATTTTACAACATGATTGTCTGGGTCTCAGTTTACCAATAGGTGTGTACAAATGACCACGGACATCCAGGTCAGGAATCAGGAGTGGTGATGGCAGAACACAGGAAGTGAATTATCAGTGACATTTGGACTGTCTCAACATCCATGAAAGTGATGAAAAAATAGGCACTACAGGAGTTAATTTTATGTGTCAACTTATCTAGACTAAGGAATTGTCCAGGTTGTTGGTAAAACAGTACTCTGAGGTGTGTCTGGAAGGGGATTTCTGGAAGAGATCAGCATTTGAATCTTTAGATTGAGTAGAGATGATCCATCCTCACATCAAAGTGGGCAGCATAATCCAATTTGTCGAAAACCCAGAAAGAAGGAACAGACAGACGAAAGGCAAATTCTCTTTCTCTCTTTTTGAGCTGGAACAACCATCTTCTCTGACTCTGAACCCTCACAACTTCAGGTTCCCAGGCCTTCAGCCTCAGACTGAATTAAACAGCAGAATTTCCTGTTTCACCAGCTTGGAAAGGCAGATTATGGGAGGGCCTTCCTGGCTTTCATAATCATATGAGCCAATTCCCATAATTAATCTTTTCTTATCTATCTATCTATAGCCTGTATTTCCTAGTATAGTAGATGTCTTCCTCAAACTAATGCTAATTTTTATAGAACTCTAAGAGACTGATATTAGTGTTTCCATTTTATAGCACTAAAACATAAGGGTATAAAGGATACTATAATTTCCCCAAGGTCATACATTAAATAATGGTAGGGAAATAATTTTATATTAACAATTAAAAAGGGTATTTGGCTATGAGGCAGGCTCATGAATCCTGTTTGTGACTGACATGTGATGAAACTGTTAGGGATTGGAAATATCCAAGTTACCGGCAGCAAATTTGTATGGATCTGCAGTAACCTCAATTCTTGCCTCAGAAGAAAGAATTGACTCAGGGGCATAAGGCAGAAAAAGAGACCAACGTAAGTTTCAGAGCAGGAGTAGAAGTTTATTAAATTGCTTTAGAGCATTAAAGAAAAGGAAGTACACTTGGAAGAGATGCAAATGTAAGTCTCTTGACTTGGCGGTCAAGTGCCCCATTTCACCTTGAACCTAGGACTTTATATAGTAGCCTACTTTCAGAGTCTTGCCCTGCTTTCCCTTCATTCTTCCTTTAGAGTGAGCTGCTGGATATGGGGTGCCTTTCTTGGTCTTTGGAGGTGAGCATGTGCAGTGTGTTTAAGAAGTTGCATGCACACCCTCCTGAAGCTTTTATCCCTTTTCCAGTGGAATGCCCCCAGAAGGTCATACGCCACCATTTTGTCTCCTCATGTGCATGCATGCGCCTACTCTCCCAATTCCTGAGATTTTTTTTTTTTTTAAACAGATTCTCACCCTGTTGCCCAAGATGGAGTGCAATGGCGTGTTCTCGGCTCACTGCAACCTCTGCCTCCCGGCTTCAAATGATTCTCCTGCCTCAGCCTCTGGAGTAGCTGGGATTACAGATGCTCACCACCATGCCCAGCTAATTTTTATACTTTTAGTAGAGGCGGGGTTTCACCATGTTGGCCAGGCTGGTCTTGAACTCCTGACCTTGGAATCCACCTGCTTCGGCCTCCCAAAGTGCTGAGATTACAGGTGTGAGCCACCGTGCCCAGCTTATTCCCGAGATTTTATTGAAAGCTTCTGATTACCAATTTCTATATCTGTTAGGAAATTGCCTCTCCCTGGTGCTGGCTGCTACCAGTTATCATTTTAGAGAGGCAGTGTAGCAACCACCACACCATCACCTGATGGTTGCCTGACATTCCTAGTGGGCCGGGGGAGCCCTCTTCTGTCCCCTTCATGCCTGACTAGTTACCCACCGTAACAAAACCTCCACTAGATAATTTTACTTTTCAATATACAGCAGCATGATGTAAAGAAGAAACACTGGACACTGAGTCGCAATAGTTTGTCTTTAGTTTTGGCTTTATGTTATAAAGTGTAGCCTTGAACACCTCATTTAATTAAACTATTTGACCCTCAGTACACTCAGTTGTAAAATATGAGTATATTTCCCCTGCCTATTTCACTGGGCAGTAATAGGACGGTAATGAAATCATGAATTGGTACTACATAAATTTAAAGATAATATGCAAATGTGACATTATTTTTGCCTATCTTCCTGGGGTTACATTTTAATAAAATGGGTTAATACCTATGAAAATGCCATTCTATTATAATGAAAAATCAAGAATCATTAATGATAAGTATAACCATTCCTGGGGTCATACAGCTGTTTGAATCTTAATATGAAAAGGTGATTGTTGTGTTTTTCTTTCTTATTAATGATTCAATAATTAACACAAGTCATTATTATGAATTCTGTTTTTATCATAAAGAAAACAAATCTCAGTAATGACAGCTGACATGTTGAAGGTCATATGGTTAGTTAATGATGCTGGGACAAGAATTCAGGTTCCGTTCTTTAAAACCTTATGCCTTTTCTCTCCTTTTCTTATATAAAAACATGTAATTTTATATCTCATAGAACAACGCACAAAAATTAATTTCATTTCTTCTTCAGAGTATTTGCATTTTAAAAGTCATCTTTCAACCTAATACTTTACAAAAGACACTAAGCCAGTTTTCCCAATTCTCTGGTGAGTTATAGAGAAAGGTTTTGTTATTGTTGTTGTTGATGATGTTTTCTGTTTTGGTAGGCCTTCTTTCTGCTTCCGGATACTTCTTCCTAAGCCCTGAGATGAGTCCCATGATTGACTTCCCTCCCCTTCTTTGATCTTCCAAACATTTTCCAGATCCCGGGGCCCTCTTTCCCTGGTCCTCTGGCTGGTTATCCAGGACATTGTTCTTGCTACTTTGCTGTGTGGTTCCTCAGCTTAGTTAAATTTGGCTTCGTGTTTAAGTGGCAGGAGGATAGAGAGAGGGAAAAAGACAACAGGGATTTCCTTACCTCCAGACTTTCTGGAACTGAAGCCTTTCCTAAAGCTTTCTGCCTATATACTAGTATTTCACTTACCACCATTTACCTTCACAGATGCTAACACTTGTTCAAATTGCAAAATACCAAAATAAAGCTGGACTAGATACTCAAATTCTGTACTGAAAGACTGTAAATATTTTAGAAGAATAATTTTGAACCAGAACTGTGGATGAGAAAGCCTCTATAGATCATAATTATTTTGTTCTCTGGTTGAGGTTGGTTATTGTAGCCTAGAGCACAGAGGATTGTTATTTTGAAATGAATTGAATATTTATGAAAATATATTCCACCCTTTTAACTAGAATAAAGAGTGTTATTGTCAACTATGCCAGTAGCAAATAACAAAGCCTTAAGAAGATACATCACACACACACACACACACACACACACACACACACACACACACACACACACACAGAGGCTGTTTCTAACATACAAAAATTATCATAGAATTATTAGTTTAAAAAACCTTTTTTATAAATACAAGTTAATTAAACACATTGAAATTGAAGATGTCCTACCATTTTGTTGACTTCTTTGGTAAACAGATAAGGATGATTGTTCATGTCCAACTGAAATCAATTCTCACTTGACAACCATAAAATTGTAACTTCCACTATAAAGGTAAGTAATTTGATATCCACATCTCAAAAATAATGGATGTTATACATCTAATCAGCTGACTGGTGGGTCAACCAGATTCTATCCAGTACCTTGAAGAAGACAGCTTCTGACTTGGTGATAAATGGCATCCTTAAAGAAAAAAAAATTCATTCTTAAATGTAGAAACACAACTATTTCTCCCTGACTTATAATTTTTGTGTGGACTTCAACAATGAATAAGTTATTTTATATTTTTAGAAGTACATTAATTAGAGGTAATTAGATAGTTAAAACTAAAGATGATCTGATAGGTAGGTAAGTAGATACAAAGTTCAAGAAATGCTACCCCACAATACAATGCTCTAGTTTGATTACCTGGAACTCAGGGAACTTGGGAAGCAGTGGATACAGGCAGAGGCTTTCTCTGAGCTTGCCTTATCTGCCTACAAAAGGGACTCAATTGTCATGAATCCCTTCCCCAGGAATTTCATGTAATAGGGGGAAATAACCCAGGTCATAGGGGAAACTAGAGGTCAGGATCATAGCCATTCAAACTTTGTGACAGGCCACTATCTGTTCTTATGAGGGCCTGTTCATCTTGTCCCAAAATCATTTACTGTTCCCTATGTTGCCTCCATCTCTGCTCTCACTTCCCTGTGAAGATCTTACTAGGGTTTGGAGTATTCATTTTTCTTTCATGTGATGTCCCCATGCAGGTAATAACTTTGCACACCTTAACTCCTGTTAATCTGCCTAGTGTCAGTTTATTTCATAGACTCAATTATTGAACACCGAGAGGGTAGAAAGTTTGCCCTTCCCTAAAGTTAGATAGATAGACACTAGATAGATAGATTTGGTTTTGCTGGTCCTGCTCAGTACTAACTTGGGAAAACTTAGTGCTATAATTGGTGGCTGAAATGGAAATATTCATGGAAGAACCATATCTATCATACAGAGAAAAGAATAAAAGCTCTTAGCAAATTTGAGATCTACATATTATTAAAAATAATAATTCACTGAACTATGTGCTTTCTCTGAATAAAATTGAACTTATATGTTTGTTTAATCAAAAGTGAAGGACAATATTATTAACCATTCACATTTTATATGCCTACTAAATGAAGTTCAGAATTGTTAGTTGCTTTTGTCCAACAGTACACAAAAAGAACCTACGAAGGACAGGATTCTGAAGCTTGTTTAATTGACTCCAAGATATGATACCCTTTCTATTGAGTAGCATGATGCAAGATTTAGAAGGGAGATAAATCCTGGAGAGTTGAAAAGTTAAGATAAAAATTAATGTAAGAGCAACAAGAATTCAGACGCATTGAAAACAATGTGGGATTATGGAAAGCACGGTGGAAGATCTAGAAAGATGAGCCTAAGATGACAAAGATGGTCAGAATGTGAGCTTGTTTTTAAAAAGACAGTCACAAGTGAATCCTCCTGATTAAAGTTTCAGTGTGACTGATTTATAATTACAACAAAATATAACACAATTTTGTTATAGGTGATTTTCTAAATAGTTGAGTGGTAGGAAGAAATGATGACATTTATATCTGTCTCTCCACCAAATACACTGGATATGCTTCTCCCTTCATTAGTTACATGATAAGAGAGAGGGTAAAAATACAGGTATTGATCATATGCTTTGGGTAAAAATGATCAAGATAGCAAAAGTCTCTCCCTAAAACATAAACTACTTAATCACATTATCTCAATTTTCCTACTATTTCTTCCTTTCTTATAAAATGCTGAAGGTCATCTCTAAACTGAGTTCTAAATAATCCTTCTGCTTAGCATTTAAAATTCTCAATTTTTCTCCAGCATTTCTTATATCTTAGCTTTAAATAAGCTTTCTAATGTTCCACTCTTTAGCTTCTCCACTCAAAAAAATTAAAAAAGTCCCTGAGCTCTTCATATTATGGTTAATTACAATGTTGCAAGAGATCATTTTTGAACACACATCTTAGTAGCTTACCACCATTTCCTATTACTGACTCATCACATCACCAAGCTAAGGTCTCTAGAAGGCTTTCCAATCTCCAAGCAGCACCATTCAGTGCATTTTGCTTGTCTCTGGTCTTCTAGCAATTCTTTATGTCTCTCAGTTTTGCCCAAGGAAAGTTTGTCTTTGAATTTAACTCCTAAAAACATTTTAGACCTACTGGCATCTAAATTACAGTGACTTATGCTATATCATCTATTTTTTGATTATTTATATTTCTTTGTAGTATTCATATGCATTTAATTGAACTTGCTTTAAATCATGCTTAATTATTTGTGATAAATTTTGGTAATACCACTTTAAAAAAATTTAAGTTCAATGATTCTTAATAATCGCATATTGTGTGGAAGGCACAGTCTAAAGCTCCACCCAAATCCTTTATGGCTTTCCCAATCTCTCCTGCACACAATGGCCTTTCCCTTATCTTAATTACCACAGACTGTATTCACATCACATCATATTCTCTAAGATATTTTCTATGTATAATGGCTCACAATTATAGCTACAACTATGCTGGGGAAACCTGGCTTTGGTAAAATTAACATCCTATGCTTTAATTCGAAGCATAAAATGTATGTTTTGGCTACTTAGCACTGTAAATGGTTGTCAAATATGAAATATACACATTTTCAAGAAGTATAATATGACTTCTGATTTATATAAAAATTGAATTGAAAACAAAAAAAGCTAAGCTATAAAATATATGTCGTAGGTAAAAATAAGAAATCTGTTTTTCAGGCAGCTTCTTTTAGAGCCTATAACCACATTTATCTCAACTATCATACCCTGCATGCCCAATACACTGCACAAATGGACCAATAGCAAGTAAACTATTGACCTTCCCTCATCCCAAAGATTTGGCCCTCATCTTAAAAGCAGCTATAAATCCTCACATTTCCCCACGCTGCTCATCACTAGTTTGCAGAATCAGCATTCTGGCCCATGTCGACTATATTTCCAGAAATAATGCATTCCCAAAGCAATATTCTCAGTTACGCTGAGTCAGCATGCTGAAGGACAAGCAACACAAAGAGATGCCTTTAAGTGTTGTGGGTCTGAGCCAGGGCTTGTCAGTAGAGATGAGTATTCGATATGTATACGAATAACGTACAGTTTGCATGGATCTTTTAACCTAACACTAGTCACACACGTTTAAATGCCTGTAGTTTTTGCTTCATTAGATAACATGTTAGTTTCTGTCTATGAAAGATGAAAAACCTGAAGTCATTTTTATAAATCTCCAAATCTGATGTCTTACTGTGATTATAAGATTTGACAAGATGATCTATGACGATTTGACATACTTAAATCAACATGACCTGGTGATGCTATCATATTGTTAAAACATATATTCTAATTTACCATGCCTACGTCAGAAATACAGTGGCTATTGATTGATAAGGCACTCATTGGAACTTTTAAGAACTGGTAATGCAATCTATGTTCATCTAGAGTCATGGTTATGAAGAAAATAATCTCTAGATGGCTGTAGCTAACAGCTTTGGAATTATCAGTGAGCTCTATCTATTCTAGGTTGCCATCACTATAAAAAAGCAAGTTGAAAAGGCATTATCATCAGATATTCATCTTATAATCTTGGCTTCACATCTCAGCTCCTTAAATTCATATTGAGTATCTTTGACTCTGCTGCTGTCTCTAGTTCCATCCTCTGAATGAAAAGAAATCATTCCTTCAGAGATAATTTTGATAATCATCCTGTTTCCACATGCATTTATATTTGTTAGAGCACCCA